>NC_134568.1:90479576-90779576 GCF_050947875.1 Dermacentor variabilis
TTTTGAGGCATGGTTCCAGCGCCTCCATTTGAAAGAATAGAAACCTAGACGGAGTGTTTGATCTTTTCTTATCTTTTGATCTCTTATCTAGGTTTTTTTCCTTTCAATTGTTGCGTTAAAGCCATGCCTCAACATATGAAAGAGTGCTTTCTTGTATCCAGGCCAGTGACTTATTTTCGAGCGGGTAATCGAAAGAACAGTGCGAGGTACAAAACGAAAGCGCGTGTCAGAAGCTTTAGCAGGACCATACTTTGCTCGCCTATTCGTTTTATGCAGATTTTTCAATGGATTATGATTACTTTATACTGCAGCTTGTTAGTATAAGTCGATCTGCAATGTCCAGAGCTTTCAGCAGACACTCTGAATTATATCAAAATAGACTTCTTTCGGTGGATTGTATGACCGTTACAAGTTAGGCCTGACGTGGACAAAAGTAGCTTTAGTGTTCTGATTATACCTGGGCCGGCTTATTAGGCATGTCTTAAAAACAAATTGCTATCTCCCTCGATTTCTCTGGTTTGATATTGTTACGTTGTAGAAGTCACATATAACCCGTAACAGTGTGTTTGACTTTGCGTTGTCAGCCGACGATAATTACCTTGGCCTATACGCGGAGTCTTAGAGAAGTGTAAAATCGAGTTGAACAGTGAAAACTCTCTCGTATCCGCATAGCGATGAAAATATTGATCTTATATCTCTACCCCTCACATACTCATACACACACACACACACACACACACACACATATATATATATGTGTGTGTGTGTGTGTGTGTGTGTGTGTGTGTGTGTGTGTGTGTGTGTGTGTGTGTGTGTGTGTGTGTGTGTGTGTGTGTGTGTGTGTGTGTGTGTGTGTGTGTGTGTGTGTGGTGTGTGTGTGTGTGTGTGTGTGTGTGTGTGTGTGTGTGTGTGTGTGTGTGTGTGTGTGTGTGTGTGTGTATCTCGTTAAACTCGTTATATCTCGGACTCTCGTTAAACAGGAACTCCAGGGACGAGGGCATAGAGTTCTATGTTCCGTTCATCAGGAGACGAGAGATTGAGCTCAAGGATACCCAACGTGGTCTTTTGAAACGGACGCATATTTTATGCCAACAACAAAATAAGTGCAGCAGATCTGATTGCAAAGCTTCTTCTGACAAAGTTTAAACTTGCGCGCAGCTGCTGACTAAAGCTAGCAACGCAAAATATGTTTACGTAAAGAACAAACAAAATACATTTAATAAGAAAAATAGCCGCCCTAGTGAAGCAACCACTCTCGAAGTGATCGATAATTTTCATCGCGTCCAGCGTGAACGCATTGTTTGGGCGTTTCCCTGCTGCCATGAGAAATGTAAGCAAATCGCAGCTCAGAAACATTGCCAACACAAAGAAAGCACAGCAAGCCACGGCCGCCAACACTACCCACCCCACCAACAAACGCCCGCAAAAGCCGCCTTGGCGATATCGTCAATATCGCAGTAAATTGGCGAGAAAGCCAGAAATGTGTGACGCCTGTGTCTTAGCGAAATCTAAACAATGAAGCCAAGATTTTCGATAATATTTTTAGTTTTGTTTACCCGGAGTTAGAAAATATGTGATTCCATTTAACCACACGACACGGCGACACTCTCACACGTGCTCTGGGAGTGCAGAAACACTCCGCTCGACTCTACCCCCGACAAGTGGTAGAAGACCATACGAAGCCCGCTCCTACGGGACCAGCAATGGGCCGTCCAGCAGGCTCGCGCAGCGGCCGCCAGGTACTCCCTGTCGGTCCCTGCGTGGGGGACGCCCACTGCGCGCTGACGTGCGTCCTGCAGGACTTTTATTAAAGTTTTTCCAATCCAATCCATTTTACGAGCGTTTTTTTCTTCTTTCTTTTTTTGCCATTGCCTTGATACAAAAGCAACCAAACACAAGGCTGTCGTTCCATTTTATCGACAATTCCGTTTAACCGATTTCCGTTTATCGAAATTCTACTTTTCTACTATTCTAATAAACTAAAGTGATACAATTAATGAGCATCAGTCTAAATTGCTAAATTATATTAGATGAGAAAGTACAGAGAAAAAAATCCGTTTCTCATATATAAGAAAGTCAATTCGGCCTTGGTGTAGAGTCCTTGCCATGTTCAGATGGCAAAAATAAAAAAAGAAGCCGGAGCAGAACGGTGTTTTTTAAGCACGTTGACCTTCACATTTTCATTAGCAGTACTGTTGCTTCTATGGGATTATCTTGAAATACAGACACATAATCTTATAGAATTTCTGCAATTTATGAATGACTCAGCAGCATACATTTACTGGCACGTTACTGACTCGGTAACGAGTGGGCGCTATTCAGCTGAGCGCATGTGACCAGGTAGCCAGCTTTGATCAAGCCGGCATCTAGTCAATTCTACCTTGTGGACCCTCAAGTACAGAGGCTAACGAAGGTGTGTATCATAAGGCCGTAATTGAAGATTGCTTTCAATCCAGTTTACCCTGAAAAGGTGGCTACAAACTGTGTCACATGATCTCGTGAACTCAACCTGCGCAGGACCGTTACAGCTGTTGAGGGGCTTCGCGAGTATTTTACGCATGCGTGTATTCTGTAGATGGAACAGAAAATAGTTATCCGCCAGCAAGAAGCCCGAATAAACAAAGAAAACTCATATGGTTACCTCGTAAAGAATATTTGGTCTTCAGTGGGGAATCGCACCTGGCACCACCGATTATCCAGGACAGTTTATTCACAGAATATCCAGAACAGTTGATTTCGGAAGGGAGGGGGGAGGCAGACCCCGCTCCTGAATTTAAGTGGAATACCCCCCCCCCCCTCCCCGCCCATGCCTCAACTTCTCACACATATTCCTAATGCGCCGCCAAGTTAATTTTGAGACTTTACAGCTATTCGGCGGTCACTATTTTGCTGCCTTTTTCCCTCCTTTTGGATGGTGGTAGTAATCGGCATCTCCTGGAGTGTGAAGGCCAGTTTTCTCATCGATTCGGTGCCCGCGCGATTAACTCGTGACGCGTTCGGTTGTCACCATCCATTCAACGGTCACGCGCATCACTGTTGCTTCGTTAGCTCAACCCTATTTGTTTAAACTTACCCAAGGACCAGGAAAGGGATTCGGCTCATAGCCAGCTGGTCTGTATTCTCATGGAACGAGTTGCGGCCGGAAAAAAAACGCATCGTTACGCAACTTCCCAAATAAAAAAAAACGAGTCGGTTTTGGCACTTAACTTGGTGGAGCAGTAAACGAGGGATCCAAAAGAACTGCGATTGTTCCTAAAATATATATTTCTCTATAATTCTTGCATAGCTAATTCAAAAAAGCGCTACTAGAAATCTTTATTTTACACTTTCGCTTGTTTACTTATTCTTGGCAGTGTTCTTCCGGCGCTTCTTTCCTGCGCGAGTCCATTTGATGTGGTTCCTTGTTTGTCAACTGAAGGAGAGGTGTATCTCACAGGTGTACCTGCGAGATACACCTTATTTCATTTCTCTTTTGCCCGTTTACGCGTCTTCATGGCGCATTGTGGGCATTATTCACATTTGTACTCGTAAAGGTACCCCCCCCCCCTCCCTCATTTGTATAGAAAAGATACCTTCGATTGGGCCAAGGTAACCCCGAAAAAAAATCCTGGGTACGTGCCTGGCACAGAACATCGGAAGCCTCGCCTGCTGCTGCTTGCGGCGAAATTTATAATGCTGATAGTGTCAGGGTTGCGGTGGTCACTGAAGGCATCGCTAAGGTTGTGCTTGTGGCATCGCCGTGCCTGCGACAGTGGAATGCCTGTGGGAGAACCTCTGAATCGGTGATGAGTGAGGTGTCCCTAAATGCAAAGCGGATAGCTTGCGACAAGGTCCAAGGAAGGAGAGCCGTGGGCCGTAGGGTAGCTGAAAGCGCTCGCGTTGGACCCAGTCCACTCCTTGAAAAGAGTCGTCGCGCAGCTACCACTGGGATGGGGAGAAGGCTCACGGACCGAGTAGAGGTTGGATGATGGGAACGGCGCGTGCTGACGATCGGCAAGGGTGGACACAGGCGATGTGGGCCGACAAGACGCATAAGTGCGCGACGGTTCAAATTGCGAGAGCTGTTATTGACTGGGCGTTCGAGTTGAAGTAGTGAGCAAGGACGTCTGCCCGCAAGTCCGTGTAGAAGTCGGGACAGAGGGATGAGAGACGGAGCCTGGAACGCAGCCGGAACTTGTTGAGAAGGAAGTTGCTGTCCAGCTATATGAACCAGATGTCCCGCATGCTGATGTAGAATTCCCGGACACCCTACAGCCATGGGACGTCTGGCGGACCACGTGAGGCCACGTCACTCGCCTTGGTAGAGTCGGTGCGCTGACGCTGGCATGGCTGGGCTCGGTCGTCTGGGTGAGGAATTTGTGCGAAGGCTGCGTTCGGTCGTCCGGGTCACCAATGTGTTGGAGGCGGCGCGTAGAGCCAGCGCTGCCACTAACCGTGCCTCTAACGACGGTTTATTTAGGCCGGCCATCCATGGTGCAGCGGGATGACGGGGGCGGTCAACACCGCGGCCGCTCAGGCCGAGCGTGCTAGCGTGTTCGATCGTCGCGCTACCTGCACCTGAGCTCATCTTCTTATGCGCCTGCTTTGGAAGCAATAGTCGAGATGCTACAGGGCGAATGCAAAAACGCCTGTGTCCCGTGCATTGGGGTTAACTTAAGGAACCCTAGGTGGCCGAAATTATGCCGGAGTTCCCCTCTACGGCGTGCCTCACAATCATTTCGTGGGCTTGGCACGTCAAACCCCAGAATATGATTTCAACTTTTTTTCGATGCTTGGCATTCGATTTTATAAGTTACCTGCGATATTGCCGAACCGTTTTGTAATCAGATTGCGTGCTTGACACGAATATTGTTGCGCATTATAGAACGTTTGCGTGCACAAGTGATCAGGCGGGAACATTTCGAGAGTCAAGTATAAATAGCCGATGCCTTTGGCCCGCAGATTTCGACGATCGCCGACTGCGCTCGCTGCCATCGTTGAGCTTTGAGGGTCACTTGCATTTTCAGAGGGCAAGTTCACCAAATAACGAGTTATTTGCGTCACTCACAGTTTTCCTATTGTGTTGCCACTACTACACTGCAACGTGACAGTAAAGTTTGTCTATAGCGAATTAATAGAAACGTTGAAGCGCATGGACATAGTGCAAGCAAATGGCTTCTGCAGAAATCCGCAATGCGGAGGGCGTTTTAAGAAAGAAAACATTCTCATGCGCCCGAAAGCAGGGCGAAGCTAGGAAGAAAAGTACAGGTTACTCAAAACCCGTAAGGGCCGCTCAAGAGAAAACTTACACGGGTACTTTGGAATGGAAGAAGAACCTTTATTTTTTATGAAGAATCCATATGGGGGGTGGGGGGGGGGGGGGCTTACTTTGTAGCTCCATGCTACAAGCGTGATTTTAATAAACCTTCCTCCGCCTTTGACTTAATTGCAGAACCCGTAGTTCACCCAAGACGTAGCGACAGAAGCCGGCAACAGTTCAATGGCTAGCATTATGCGGGGCGCAGAGCGCGCAACGCAGATTTTCCTAAGAGCGGTGTCACATTACAATGTGCGCCTTTGTGCTACGCTAGTCACCGCTAGCCATAAAGCAGAAAGTGACATTTGACCTGTATACACTCCTTATATTTCACGAGCAAGACTTCCCCATAGCGTGGTCTCGGTTGGAGTGCCATGCATGCATTAGCGCTGCGCTTCTGGCGGCGATATCTCCTGTCATTTGTTAGCGCGCACGTGGGGTTGCTAAAGTGTGGCCCCTATGTTAGGGCCATCTTCTGGGTCGACTTCCTTCCGGATATCCTTTTGAAAGTGCACCGACCGAACGGAAGCCCACGTAATTAAAGGAAACGGTGGGCAGGCGTATTTTCCACCGATGTGATTTTCACGTATAGCGTAAAGCATGCAAAAGGATGGATAGGTGGGCATGTTGGTAACGCATATTAATAAAAACTTAAAAATAAAGACGTAGAAAGACGAAAGACGTAGAAAAAGAAACGCACACCACACGCGCTCACCACAATTTATGTTTAATGCACGTATGGAAAAATACATATATAGAAAATGGACGCCTCGCGCATGTCAGGATGAGGTATAAAAATAGCATGTATCTAAGGCGCGTGTGAATATCGATTAATAAAATTGAATTCTTTATCATGTAGTAATAAGGATGGTTGGCTTACACACAGCGCGGCATTTTTGATGATATGATAGGCTTCCGAGATTGCTCGTATGGTTTGGTTAGTGTGACAGAACAAAATGACTGTTTTCGAAGGTGGGTTTACACAGACATGATTTACAATGTAACGCGAGATGAGAGGATGGTGCGCCGTTTAATGAATTTCTGTGTTCTTTTAGGCGTATGTTGACACATCTGCCTGTTTGGCCAATGTACATATGACCACAGCTTAGGGGAATTCTGTATACTACTGCTGATACACAATCGACAAAACTATTAACATCCTTCTGGCTGCATCCTCTATCACCCACTAACATGGCCTGTGGCCTTGTGTGCACACTGGACAATATGCGACTAAGCGTGTGAGGTGCAGAAAATGCCACCCGAACACCATAACACTTTGCCATATTTTTTTTAGGCCGTGTGAAATTTTACATACGTAGGGGATAACTGCCAAGTTTTCGTTTCCGTCATTTTGAACAGAAGGACGAGGGGCGCATTTTTTTTTGCCACGTTAGTTGGTGATGAAGGATGCAGCCAGAAAGATAATAGTTTTGTCGATTGTGTATCAGGAGTAGTGTACAGAATTCCCCTAAGCGGTGGTCATATGTACATTGGTGAAACAGGCAAATGTGTCAAAGTACGCCTAAGAGAACACAGTAATTCATTAAACGACGCGCCATCCTCTCATCTCGCCTTACATTGTAAATCATGTCTGTGTAAACCCATATTCTAAAACACAGTCATTTTGTTCTGTCACCCTAACCAAACCACACGATAAATCCCGGAAGCCTATCATATCATCAAAATTGCCGCGCTGTATTTAAGCCAACCATCCTTATTACTACATGATAAATAATTCAATTTTACTAATCGATATTCACACGTCCCTTAGATGCATGCTGTTTTTATACGTCATCTTGACAGGCGCGAAGCGTCCATTATCTATATATGTGTTTTTCCATACGTGCATTAAACATCAGTTGTGAGTGAGCGCGTGTGCTGTGTGTTTCTTTTTCTACGTGTTTCGTGTTTTTAGCGCTCTAAGATTTTATTAATAGGTATAGAGTATAGTCGTAGATCACACGATGGAATATGGAGATGGCTGACAAGGTGGGGAGCGAAAACCGTAGAGTTTCATATACGGTTACTAAGAGGGAAAGTGGCGCTGCGGCGATGTCGCACGCCTCTTTCGCAGCAGCAGCTTGTTTTATATCCACTGCAGGACGAAGGCCTCTCCCTGTGATCTCCAATTACCCCTGTCCTGCGCCAACAGATTCCAACTGGCGCCCGTGAATTTCCTAATTTCATCGCACCACCTAGTCTTCTGCCGTCGTCGACTGCGTTTCTCTTCTCTTGGTACCCATTCTGTAACCCTAATGGTCCAACGGTTATCTAACCGGCGCATTACAAACAAATACAAATATGCCTTTATTTCCATAAACGTACAATTTATGGGAGATTTAAGAAAAAAGTTGCTCGCAGCAACTTTACGGGCCTTAAACCCGGTCTGAGGGCAGCAGCAGAAGGCACAGGCACTGATTTAGAACCGACAAAACGATACATAAGCAAAAAAACAATGACAAGTTGGCTTACACAGTATGCCAGCAAACAGAAATGCAATGAAAAAAAAAACATTACAAACCATAAAAAACTACGCAATCCACAGTGTGCACTAGAACAACAAAAGCAGTGATAGAATTATTAACAAAGTAATCATTGTAGGAAAAAATAGACATGATTGAGCCGTTGACAGAGGCTAATATCAAGCGGAGATGTGTGACGACAGTCTACTGCAGAAAACAGTCACAAACAACAAATTAATTCGTCTTCAAATATCACTGAAATGCTCATATAAATGCAATACAGGACAAGAAGTGACATCTAGGTTATCACATTTAAGCGTGTTTAATAAGCGTGGTAAGCGATGGTACAACATTTGAAGAGCATAGTTAATGCGAGGGTGCGGCACATACCGTTGTTCAGGTGACCGTGTGCTGTATTCTGTTCTGTTTCTAATTAATTGTGCTAACGACATGATGTATGAGTGGCTTTGTTTTGCTTCTTTACGATAGGCTACTAACAGCCTCAACTCCAACAGAGAATGCAGTGTGAGTAAATTCAACTGTTTGAATAGAGGTGCAGTGTGAGCGTCTACTGGAGCATTACAGATGCTTCGTATTGCCTTTTTTGACCGGCCCGACTTCATTTTTACTCTTTATGCCAATAAGAATATCATTTATAACCGTTTGCTCTCTGATACAAACTAGTCTCTTTCTGCCTCTTAACGTTATGCCTAGCAATCTTCGTTCCATCGCTCTTTCCGCGGTCTTTAACTTGTTCTCAAGCTTCTTAGTCAGTCTCCAAGTCTCTGCCCCAAATTTCAGCACTGGTAAAATGCAATGATTGTACACCTTCCTTCTCAATGATAACGGTAAGCTTCCAGTCAGGAGCTGACAATGTCTGCCGTATGCTAGTCAACCCATTTTTATTCTTCTATGAATTTCCTCCTCATGATCAGGGTTCCCGGTGATTAATTGGCTTAGGTAAGCGTACTCCTTCACAGACTTTAGAGGCTGACTGGCGATCTTGAATTCTTTTTCCCTTGCCCAATTATTCATCATTATCTTTCTCTTCTGCATATTAATCTTCCACCCCACTCTTACACTCTCTCTGCTGAGGTCCTCAATCATTTGTTGTAACTCGTCCGCATTGTTGCTGAATGGAACAATGTCATCGCAAACCGAAGGTTGCTGAGATATTCGCCGTCGATCCTTACTCCTAAGCCTTCCCAGTTTAATAGCTTGAATACTTCTTCCAAGCACGCAGTGAATAGCATTGGAGAGATTGTGTCTCCCTGTCTGACCCCTTTCTTTATAGGTATCTTCCTGCTTTCCTTGTGTAAAATTAAGGTAGCTGTAGAACCCCTGTAGATATTTTGCAAGGTATTTACGTAAGCGTTCTGCGCTCCTTGATTACGTAATGCCTCTATGACTGCTGGTAACTCTACTGAATCAAATGCCTTTTCGTAATCTATGAAAGCCATATAGAGAGGCTTATTGAACTCTGCGGATTTCTCGATAACCTGATTAATGACATGGATATAATACATTGTAGAGCATCCCTTCCTGAAGCCAGCCTGTTCCCTTGGTTGACTAAAGTCCAATGCTGCCCTTATTCTATTGGAGATTATTTTGGTAAACGTTTTATATAATACTGGGAGTAAACTAATGGGCCTATAATTTTTCAGTTCTTTAACGTCTCACTTTGTGGATTAGTATAATGTTTGCATTCTTCCAGTTTTCTGGGACCCTTGCACTCGATAGACATTTCGTATAAGGAGCCGCCAGTTTTCCATGCATTATGTCTCCTCCATCTTGATTAAATAAACTGTTATTCCATATTCTCCTGCCGCTTTTCCTCGTTTTACGTCTTGTAAGGCCCTTCTGACCTCATCACTAGTTATAGGAGGAGCTTCTGTATCCTGTTCATTACTGTCTCTAATGGAGCTATCCTGACTACTCTAGGTACTGTACAGGTCAGTATAGAATTCTTCCGCTTCTTTTACTATATCTTTGAAATTGCTGATGATATTGCTCTGCTTAACTTTCAGTGCATACATCTTGGTTTGTCTTAAGCCAAGTTTCTTTCTCACTGATTTCATGCTGCCTCCATTTTTTACAGCTTCTTCAGTCTTTCTCACATTATAGTTTCGCATATCACTTATTTTCGTCTTGTTGATCAGCTTTGACAGTTCCGCGAATTCTATCTTATCTCTTGAGTTGGACGCTTTCATTCTTTGTCGCTTCTTTATTAGGTCCTTTGTAACTTGGGAGAGCTTGCCTACTGGTTGCCTTGGTGCCTTGCCTCCTACTTCAACTGCTGCCTCTGAAGCCAGCCTAGTTGCGGTTTCATTTATTATCTCTATGTCATCATCAACTCTCTGTTCTAAGGCTGCATATTTGTTTGGAAGTACCTGCCTGAATTTGTCTGCTTTTACCCTTACTGCCTCTAGGTTGACCTGTTTCTTCTTGGCCAATTTTACTCTCTCTCTCTTCAAATTGAGGTTAATCCTAGCCCTCGCTAACCTATGATCACTGCACTTTACCCTACCTATCACTTCTAGATTCTGCACTATGCTTGGATCAGCCGAAAGTATGAAGTCAATTTCACTTCTTGTTTCACCAGTAGGGCTTTTCCAGGTCCACTTTCTGTTGCCACGCTTCCTGAAAAAGGTGTTCATTATTCGAAGCTTATCCCTTTATGCAGACTAGATCTACCAGCATCTCTGCTCTCGCGTTCCTAGAATCGACGCCGTAGTTGCCACTAGCTTGTTGACCCTCCTGCTTTTCCCGCACTTTTTCATTGAAGTCGCCCATTACTACAGTATACTAAGTTTGCAGTTTTCTCATCGCTAATTCAATATTTTCATAACGCTGATCTACTTCCTCATCATCGTGACCTGATGTTGGAGCGTAGGCTTGTACTACCTTTAATCTATATCTCTTATTAAGTTGGATTACGACTGCAGCTACCCTCTCATTGTTGCTGTAGAATTCGTCAATGTTGCCCGCTATATGTCCTTATGGATTAGGAATGCTACCCCGTATTGCTTCTTATCTAGGAGACCTCTATAGCAAAGGACATGTCCGTTATTTAGCAATGTATAAGCCTCACCAGTTCTAATCTCACTAAGGCTGATGATATCCCAAACAATGTCTTATAGTTCCTCAAAGAGTCCTACTAAGCTAGCCTCCCTCGACAGAGTTCGGCAACTAGAGGTTGATAGGGTGAGCTTCCATTGGCAGCCTGTCCAGATCCAGAGCTTCTTAGCACCCTCTGCTGCGTTACAGCTCTGACCGCTGCCTTGGTCAGGTGCTCCGCAGCTGCTGGGGACTGAGGGCCATGGGTTTATTGAAGGAATAATTTGGGAGCTAGTGGCCGAATACTGCACCAAGGAGCCAATTCCTGTTCTGGTGAGGGAGTGTCATTGTTGAAGCTTAGTGTCTAATCTGATTGTACCTGGATTAGTGTAGCCCCACTCACTCTCGGCTTCTTTTGCCGGTGTCAGACGTCACTCCATGCCTGCAGATGTTGTGCACTGGAAAAGGTGAATTTCAAGCTCACCATCGTCGAATTAAAAAAAAACTTATAGAAGGATTCGAACTTCCGCCTATGGCAACCCAGCATTGCACATAGCTCAGTCAGATAATCACGTAGGTGGCGAGGCTACCTTATCGCCGACAAGTACACCCAGAGGGCCCTACGTGCCTAAAAACTTATTTACATCAGTCAAAATACCCTGCGTAGAGATGCGTGAGACTTGCGTGCACGTAGATTTTATTTATTTATTTATTTTCTTTGTACATACTGCAGGAGTGCGCATGAAAAGTAGAACAATGGCAAATAACAAAGGCAATACAAAGGCAATAGGGCACGGCAGCTTTTCAGAGAACATGCCTAACCATGCGTGGCTTGTGTTGCAGGTGCTTTTTTTCGTATGGTCTCAAGTGCGGGGTTTCTAACCATCCCGAAGCATGTCCCGCCGCATCTTGCACCGCCCAACGCATCGCAGACTGCCAAGTTTCTGCAAGATTATCAAGTTATCGATTGCATCGGCGAAGTCCACGCTGGATGGTCCAGTGGATTCGTGACGTCACGGCCTTCAGCTATAAAGGCAGCTGCTTCACCCGAGACCTTCAGAGGGCACGGCAGCCTTTCTGAGAACATGCCTAACCATGCGTGGATTGTGTTGCAGGTCAGTTTTTATAATCCCTATTCTAATGTACGTACAAGCTGTTATGGTCTTTTTGTGCTGTCATGCCCCCAACGGTGTTTTCATATGATTGCTGATTGCTGGCTTGCTATACTTATCGCTTTGTGTGAAGATAAGGAGGAAAATCCTGGCCCTGAAGGTCAAGAAATACTGAATGCCATCTTTACTGCTCTAAAGGAACTTAAAGAATCTGAGAAAAAGCGTGATGACACACTGTCCCAAATGAATTCTCAGCTGTCAAGGTTGGACGAAGTGCTACGAATATCAAAAGCGAATGAACAGAAAATATCTGTCCTGGAGAAATCGGTGAAGTATTTCGAAAAGGTTTTGGCTGCTCAGGATAAAAAGCTTAACGATTACGAAGACAGAGCACGTCGAAATAACTTGGTGGTGTTTGGAATTCCTGAAAAGCCTGACGAAACTAGCGACATGCTCGAGGATATGGTGGTCCGGCAGGTTTGTCATGACAGACTGGGGATCGTAGTCAAATCATTGGAGCGCATACATAGGATCGGAGGTTATGGAATAACAAACCCAGGCCCATAATTTTTCGTTTGTATAACTTCAGAGAAAAAAGGTTCTATCATGAAAGTTTGCTTTAAACTAAAAGATACAGGGGTATCGATATCACATGATTACTCGCAAAGAACACTTGCTATTAGAAAAAAGCTTTGGCAGTCTATCGGCACCGATATCAAGGCTGGGGACAGGGTGAGACCGGTGCATGATAAGCTGTTCGTAAACAACGAAGCTTACACTTGGGATGAAGGCAAAAATTGTAGAGTGCTCTTGCGCAGGGTCAATAGTCCAGCGTAGAAAGTCCGAAATGCCAATTCTAGAAACAGGAATGAAGACAGACGTAATATCAACACCCCAAACGCCAAAAAGAAACTTTTTCGGCTTCTTTGCCTGAACGCACAAAGCTTATGCAACAAATATGACCAACTAGAACGAGTGCTCCTGTTGTATGATCCTCATGTTGCGGTAATTACCGAGACCTGGCTGCGACCAGAAATAACGAACGATTGTGTTTTTCCGCCAACATATAACTGCTATCGCAAGGACCGTCTGACACGCGGCGGAGGCGTGCTTGTTTTAGTAAAAAAAAACTTTGATGTCTTTGCTTTCGCCTGCTTTTAGCATGGAGCATGAAAGTGTTTTCTGTAAGGTGACGCTGTCGGGTAACCGAGTTGTCGTCAGGGGCGTTTACAGGCCACCTGGGACTCATCCGGATTTCTTATTAGAGTTGTATGATTACCTAGACAGTTATCAAAATCGAAATGTTTTTATTGCCGGGGACTTCAACTTACCCCATATTGACTGGTATTCAATGTCATGTGGCTCAACGGACACTAAAAGTTCTGAAATCTTGCTAGATATATTACTAGCGCACAACCTTACCCAAACTGTTTACCTGCCTACAAGGATTACAGGTTCAGCGACTTCAATTCTCTACCTTGTATTATGCTCTGCTAGCATCTCTGACTATAAAGCTGAAGTGAATGAAGGGATCTCTGACCACAAAATAGTGTACTTCACATGCGCGTTTCCTACTCGATCACAGTTACGTACTTCCAAGTATATCACTGTTAAAAATTATGATTCTACTGACGACCTTCAAAGTGGGCATTGTTTGGAAGAAGCACTTGTACAGCTTGATACTGACAATGGCGTGAATTCTTCGTGGAACAAGTATAAGTCCTCGTGCCACTTTTGTATCAGAAAATTCATTCCAGATAAAACAAAGATCGGCAGACAGAATCCTTGGATAAACCGAGACATCATTCATCTCAAACGTAAAATAAAACGATACCGAAAATCTAAGGATTACGACAGGACAATTGTTGGCACGATGGCAAATGACTTGGCTCTAAAACTGAGAGAGGCAAGGGAACATGATTTTACGGAAACACTTGGTCAATTTGCCTCTCAGAACTCCCCAAAATTTTGCCAATTCCTATCTAACAAAGATTCCCAACTTTCGTGGGAAATATGCGATGGTGAAGTAACAATTACGCATGCGAAGAAAATAGCTGAAGCGTTTAATGCGTTTTTCCAAAGTGTTTATTTCACTTTGAGCACTAGTGTTGCTGAGAGGCAGATAATTGATAGCCCAGACGTGATCGGCGTAACTATTGAGGGTGTGACTGAGCTTCTTCTACGGTTAGACGCAAGGAAAGCTACAGGGCTATACAACATTCCTCCTGCTTTTCTTAAAAGATATTTGGAAGTATTAGCTCGAGTTTTGGTCAATATTTTTACTAAATCTTTAGCCTGTGGTACTGTTCCCGACGATTGGCGTTTGGCACGAGTAATACCAGTTTTTAAGAAAGGTCTCCGATCTTCTGTAAGTATTTACAGACCAATATCACTCACCTGTTTCTGCTGCAAAACTTTAGAACACATCATAGTCACTTACCTGAATAATTTTTTGGAGAGAAATAATATACTCACGGCTAATCAGCATGGTTTTAGACAAGGTTACTCCACAGCCACACAGTTAGTAGTCACTGTCCATGAGCTCACTTGATGTCACTGTCCATGAACTCATATGAAGGGGCGGTCAAGTTGATGCTATTTTCTTAGATTATTCTAAGGCTTTCGACAGTTCCTCATTCGAAACTAATATATAAAATGAAACTTCTCGGAATGCCCCTACAGATCATAAACTGGGTAAATTCATACCTGACTGGTCGTAAGCAGTATGTGGAAATAAATGGATCATGCTCCCGGTTTTGGGGGGTAACTTCAGGCGTACCTCAGGGATCGGTGCTAGGCCCAGTACTGTTTAATATTTATATTAATGACCTAGTTAAAACTGTGGAATCACCTGTTCGTGTCAAATTGTTTGCAGATGATTGTATTAGATTTAGCAACATTCGAACGGTCTCTGATCAGCTTTTTTCTGGAAGAAACTTTGGATAGGTTGGCAGGATGGTGCAATGAATGGGATATGGTTATTAATTATGACAAAACAGTGCATATGTGTATTACAAATAAGTTAAGAAAGCTAGAATACTTGTAGAAAATAAAGGATAAGATAAGGAAAGTAGAAAGCTGCAAATACTTGGGGATAACATTAACTTCACGTCTATCCTGGGTGCCTAACATAGACAATATAACCTGTGCAGCCCGAAAAAGATTAGAATTTCTAAAGCTTAAGTTAGGCGACTCCACATCCTCATTAAGACGAAAAGCCTATAAAACGTACGTTAAGCCTCTCTTAGAATATTCGAGTATCGTTTGGCATCCTCACACAGTGGTAGGTATTGAAAAACTAAAAAGAATTCAAAGGTTAGCCGCGCGCTTCACTTATAAGCGCTTCAAACGACGTGATTCCCCAACGAGTATGCTGGAAGCCGCAAACTTTGAACCACTAACTGATCGAAGAAAAACTGCCAGATTAAATTTCTTTCGCCAGCTTTATTACGGGAAACTAGGAATACAACCGCGTGACTATATTATTAAGGACACATGTCGAATTTCCTGCCACAAACACAGCCAGTATTATAAAACCGATCTTTGCACGAACAAACCTTTTCAAAAACTCATTTTTTCCGAAAACAATCAATAATTGGAATGCCCTACCTGGAACTTCCCACTGGTTACAGCCACCCCCTTGATGAATACTGTTGACTGTAACCCTTGTATATATTTGTATGTTTGCTTTTTTTGTATTTGCTCACGCAGCCCCCTCTTGCTTGGACAGATGTCCGCAGTATTGTGAAAATTAAAAAAAAATAAAATAAATACAGACCAAATGAGAATAACTACCTATTCAATGGTCACTAAAAATAAGTTTAAAGGCAGAGAACGAGTATTACCATGCAAAGAATTTCAATATTCAATAACAAGGTGCAAGAAAGTGTATTTAGAAGTGTCTGTACTGGCTAAATAAGGCGCGATGTTTAGGTGATGGTAACTTCTAGTATTGTATGGTCTAACAGGAGTTAGATAATCATCTGATGAAATCCGGTAAGAGGAGTTAATAATGCAATGCAGAAGCTTGAGCGATTCCATTCGTCGGCGATCTGAGAGCGGTTGCAAGCCTAGGAATGGAAGCGCTGCAGAAGGTGAAAAATTTGTCGTACCTGCGGCATATGAAGCGAACAGTTTTCTTTTGGATGGCCTCGATTTGATCAATGTCGCATTGCTTGTGCGGATGCCAGACAGGAGAAGCATATTGTAGTAAAGGTCGGATTAGAGGCTTACACATCAGTAGTTTAGCATCCCTTGGGGCCGTGGTCAATGAGCGGCGCAGATAGCCTAACTTTTTCAGTGCCTTTGAGGTTATTAAATCTGTGTGTTTGGACCAAGACATACTGGGTATGAAAACAAGACCACGGTATTTATATTCACTAACGCTCTGCATGGGACTATTACCAATTTTGTAAGAAAACGGAAGGCGTGGTATTAGCGAAAGTAATAGCAACGGTTTTACGGATGTTAATTGTCATTTGCCAAGTAGCGCAACAAGAGCTAAAATCAGAAAGCGATTTTTGAAGCTCTAAATGGTCATAAAGACAGGAAATTATATGATATAATACAGTCATCAGTCTAGGAACGTAAATTTGAGGTTATGTGACGAGGCAAATCATTTATAAAGATCAAGAAAAGCATGGTGGAAGCGCGGATTGAGGAGACAAAACTAGACCAGTGCGTGCGTGTGCGTGTGCGCGCGGTTGTGCGGGGGGTCACTGGAAACGAAATAATATGGTCATTGATATGACATCACACAAAATACCTTGCGTAGAGATGCATGAGACTTGCATGCGCGCACATAGTGGAAGCGCGGATTCAGGAGACAAAATAGACCGGTGATAAATCATCGATCCGCCATAATTCTAACGAAAACGACAATGAAAGTGGCAATAATTCTGGCGGAAGTGACTCTCCGCGATGAATGCTGTGAATAGTACTGCTATTGCGACAGAAGCGCGTATAGCTACTTTTATGGAAGATCATGCGAACTGAATAACCAATATGAAAATATCAGGTTACTCACTCGTTAAAAAACTTTGCTGCCCTACACATGTGAATCGAATATACGCGAGAGGTTCCTTTGCAGCCAAGATGCCACACATACAACGCTTCAAACATGAAAACACTCAGAACCAACCGTGGCTGAACCGCTGGAGATGCAGAACACCTGATGTCGCTTTCTATGTCATGGAGAGATTCCAGCAGATGGCGCCACGGTATGTGCTCGCGGCAGGCCAATATATCGTTGTATCGCTAGTACGATGCTTCTTTCAGAAGGCCATGGTGCTATGTACTTTTTCAAAGCTATCTCTTCTTTCTCTCGTTATCATCATCGTGATCGATAATGAGGAGTCTTCCCCAGCTCAGTATCTCGGGCCTATCTCTCTGCCTTTCTCTTAATAAATTCCTCTTCCCTCTCGTCCCCTCGCCAGAGGTCATCGTGATAGCCTTCTGTCTGCTGCACCTATGTTGCCACCTGCTCGTCGATCCATTCGTCAATTCTGTCTGTTTTGCCTCTCTCGTACGACACGCGGGAGCAACCAATTTGCGTCCTTTTTTCTGAACCGCTCGTTTTTAAGGCTAAGCTCAGCGTGCGTCTTCGTTTCCTGTGCCAACATCGCGTATCTCTGTTTACAAGGCACTTTTTAGGCAGGTAGCTCATGCTTCGTCAGTATTTTCGGCATTCAAAATCCTGGCCGCTTGGTCAACAACAAGAGCGAGTACCAACTACATCGGAGGAGGAAACGATGTTGTTATCCCAAATAAGCACTTATGTCCCATAGATGTGCATAGAGCATCATGTTTTGGATATTGCACACAGGCTATAGATATCTACATTTCTCCAAACAACATTACGAATACGTACCATGGATAATCTAAGAACCACTCTGATCAATTTGCTATAACATTGAAAGGATATTGCGGCTGGACATTAGTTACATTTAACAGATGCCCACTTTAGAGATGCAGGACGTCCATAGAACATTTAATGGATCTTTCCTATTCACGCTATAATGATCTGCATCCCTGCAAGAGCCACAGCAGATATACTGTCGAATACAAATGAAATGCATGTGGTTTCAAAGCGGAGTGCGGTGTTGCTTGTGCTGCTGCGATTACGTCCCCTGGATTTTGTTTGAAGCTTGTGTTCTCACCCCGCCATTGCAGTGGCATTCCTTTCGCGATTACTGTAAAGGTGGCTAGCACAAGCTGTCACTCCTCCAGTGTAATATATTTTTGGTGTTATTCAAATTACGATTAGACACTGTTAGCTTTGTGGTACAAACAAAAGCAAACCGACGCACGTTAGGAGACTGTGCGCGTGCCAGCTATATCATGCTACAGATGCGGCAATTGTGCTAGCCACCACAACTGTGTACGGGATGGTAGAAATGGCACTGCCGCGATGGGACGAGAAAACAACTTTCGGACAAAATACGGCTGACATTTATCGCAGTAGGGCGAGCAGCGCTGCATTCTTCACGACAACCATACGCCCACGCACGTGCACAATAACTGGCTGACGGCAATCACAGAACATTTAGTTATCATTAGGCCACACGCTCCGCTGTTCGCATTTCATTTGTCCTCGATGCGACAGCTGTTGAGGCACATTGATGCCACTGTTTCCACCGTGGTCGCCAAGCAGCTGGTGACCCTGTTTATGGTGTTTTGTTAACGCGCAAACATGTAAATGTCAAAATCTTAATTGAAACACTCATGAGTTATCTTTCGTACTATGCGTGGTTCTAGCGCTGATCAAAATGTGAAAAAATGAGCGCGCAAAATCGTAGATCTCTATTTTGATTCTAATTAATTATTACAAAACCTGCAACGGCCACATCAAAAAGTGAGTTCAGTGAGCACTAGGTATAAAGCCCACAAGTGTGACTTACAATGTCATAGGAACGTTACTCCTTATTTATGCAATTGATCGATGCTTTATGCAATTGATGCAAATACCTTATCACAAAAATGCTTGGCACCGAGCCACGCACATGTATGAAAATATTCATTGCAAGTTCTAACTGTGTACAAACAGGTTGAACGTGTATATAAAATAAGTAAAGAACTTTAATAAAAACGAATTCTTGAAAAACACAACTTCACTAAAACAAAAGCAATGAGAAAAGGATGCTAACACTAAAAGAATGACGAACAGTCCTAATGCCACAATTATATTTAAGAACATTGAAACTGATCAGTAGGAGACCAGGAGGTAATAAGACGAGGGAGGACGCTTCAGATTCGTCTTAAAGAGTGGAACGCTATAGCATTCAGAGATCCCTGACTGTTTGTCACGCTTCTTGGCAACTGGAGCGTACGTAAGCGTAATGTTTACCGGGAAAGGCTGACGAAGGTGACCTTTCTGGTAGAAACGCGGCCTCTTCCGTGGGCCGCGATAGATTAATGGATGGATGGATGTTATGAGCGTCCCCTTTGAGACGGGGCGGTGGGTTGCGCCCCCAAGCTCTTGTTATTATACTGCCTAATGTCCTACCTAGGTTAAGTAGGAAAAAAAACAATATGAACTCCCACAACCAAATATTCTGACCCCCTACTGCGAACTTTCCTTTTGTACGTCTCCGTTTTTTGTCGTTTGCCTAATTTTCTTCGACCAATCTTCCAATCTCGACTGTGGACATGATTACTTTTCCCCTGCTCTCGCTGAACCCAAGGGTTTCAAGTCTTTGTCAGCTGCTGCTTGGCGATGCCGACGTAATCCGTGCGCACACCCTGAAGTTCTGCGCTTTTCAAGAAACTCGCTTTTTAAACAGCCGAATGCATTCGGTTCTGCGGCCCCAAGAGCACTTCCTGTTACACCACCTCCCATGCGTGATCATTCGCTCTTTGTAACGCATTTGAAAACATGGCGCGTACGACCATGCAAATAGATCCTGGCTCTCGAGGATTTCATAGATTGCTTAGTGGGCTGCCTCAGGTTCTACCTGAGGTAGCTGACCATCTTTGTGCACGACCATCAGCCGAGGAAGTGAAGGCAGCATTATCTTCCATGAAGCGTGGCACGGCCCCAGGGCCGGACGGGTTACCCGTTGAGTTTTATCTAACGTTCTGGGAAGACATTGGTGCCACTTTCGTATCTGTTATCAGCTACTGCTTTGAGAACTTTGATTTCCCGTTTAGTTTTCGGGACGTTCGTATTGTGCTGATACCTAAGCACTATCCGTCATCAGTTCGTCCAGAGGAATGGAGGCCAATCACGCTTCTCAACGTTGACTACAAAACCTTCACAGCTGTTCTCACCCGGCGCTTGAGAAGCCTGATGCCTTCCCCAATAGGACACCATCACGCATGCTCAGTCCCTGGCAGATAGATACACAGTTATTCGTTCGTTACGCGTGACATAATGACGTACACGCTGACCAGGTCCGCACATGGTCTCTTAGTTTCACTAGATAAAGAAAAGGCATTCGATCGCCTTGAACATAACTACATTATTAATGTACTGACCTCGTTCGGCTTTTCGTCAAATTTTGTTGAAATTATTAGGAATACCTATTCGAATATCCGAAGTGCATTGTTCCTTGATGGTCGAGAAAGTGCACCGTTTCCCGTTACTCGTGGCGTTCGTCAAGGGTGCCCTCTGTCCCCAGTACTCGTCGTGCTCAGCCTCGAACCATTTCTGCGCTCAATAGTGAGACCCTTACGTATACGGTCTCCCACTGCCTGGTAGCGGTGTTGTGAAGGTGACAGCCTTCGCCGATGACATCACATTATATCTCAGGAATGAAGACAGCTTAACCCGTAGCCTTCGAATTTTCACTGAGTACGGAAATATTTCAGGTGCGGCGCTAAATCTTTCAAAATGTGGTTATTTGTTCATTGGTTCATCACAGACACGCCTAAGTCCCCTTTTCCGTCTTCAAAAGAGCAATTCTCTTCGCATTTAGGCCTTGACTACACCTCTAATGGCATATCAGACTTTGTGTGGCTCTCAATTCTAGAAGATGTAAGGCGAAATATTGAAGATGTTCAAGGGTATGATTTACCCCTATCAGAAAGAAGGTACTGTTGCATTTGGAGGCGATCCCATCGCTCGCAACCAGTTTGTTGCGTACTCCAGGGTAGCGTACCGTATTGCTGCCGAGAAGTAGCGGCGCCTGCCTATCGAAGCTCGACCGACATTACTTATTGGGTAGCGTGGCGTTGTCGGCGAGCTGCAGGCATCCGGTAGATCATGGCGACCAAGCAAGGGCGAGACGATTTGCTAGTGCGAAACTTGCACTGTTTATTCAAAGGTAGTTGAAAGAAAATAAGAAGAGCATGAAGTATGAAGTATCTGAAAAGTATATTTCGGAGCCCCTTAAATAGGCTCTCTACAAGTGTGGGCGGGATCTTGCTTCCGTCGATGACACGTGACAGGCACAGAGAGAGGGCCCCTCCTCCTGCATTACCGAGCACGGGAGGAGAAGTCGATCCTCTTTTCGACTAATCCGGGAGAATGTCGGGTGAATGACCTGTCGCCCGTGGGCTACGGCCTAGTAGTCGGTAGGGTGAATGACCTGTCGCCCGTGGGCTCCGACCAAGTAGAGGGTAGGGGGATGACGTATCGCCCGTGGTGTCCGACGCCAACCCTAACAGCATCTCCGGCGGGGGAGGAAGATCCCGACGTGTAGGGGCCAGCAGCCGCTGTACGAGGGATCGGCGTTTCGGTATCAGGATTCCCCGTAGAGGTCACGAACCCTTCGTTCGTAGCAGGTAGATTCCGGGGGGTGGTCATCTGTCCTCGTGGCGCTCTTGGGACTTTTCTCCTTGGTCCGGTCCGGTGAAATTGGTCTTTGCAAGCAGGTCTCGCAACTTTTCGTCTCCTGCGTGGGCAAGCAATCACCCCAGAACAGTGCCGGACCCACAACCACAAAGCAGCGAGCACAAGGCCACTCTCCCCCAAGACACACCCGGCTTTTAACAAAAAAAGAAAACCAGCTACACCTTTCCCATTCCCTACGCGCGTCCTCCCCTCCCGCAACACTAAAACCAGCCATTTCTTGAAGGCGTTAGGACGTGGTTCTTAAAATCGGCTAACAATCGGCTTCACTTCGGAAAAACATATGAATGCACGAAAAAAATGCCACGGAAACCCGGATGAGCATGGGGCTTTCGATACTCTAGGGGCAACGACTTAAACCGTCGGCATTGCCGTTAAGCTTGCCCTTCTTGTAGCGAATATCGAAGGTGTACTGTTGAAGAGCCAAGCTCCAGCGCAAAAGACGACCGTTTTTCGTAGACATGGACTGCAGCCATGTGAGGGGATAGTGATCAGTCTCTGTGGTGAATCTTGAGCCAGTGATATAGCAAGCTAGCTTCTGTACCGCCCAGACTACGCAGGCGCATTCCTTTTCTGATGCACTGTATGCTTCCTCACGAACTGAAAGCTTTCTACTGGCGTACAGTACAGGGTGTTCGTTCTCGTCATCTCTCTTTTGACAGAGCACCACCCCCATACCCCTGTCACTGGCATCACACTGAAGAATGAATGGCTTAGAGTAGTCGGGCGCGTTCAACACTGGCTGACTCGTTAGTGCGTTCTTCAGCATACTAAAAGCCTTTTCTTTTGCGTCATCCCACTTTAGCGTTTGTGGTTCTGTTTTTCTGAGAGCATCCGTTAAA
Organism: Dermacentor variabilis; assembly: GCF_050947875.1. Classification (NCBI taxonomy): domain Eukaryota; kingdom Metazoa; phylum Arthropoda; class Arachnida; order Ixodida; family Ixodidae; genus Dermacentor; species Dermacentor variabilis. Next base: position 90,502,136 of record NC_134568.1, read on the forward strand.
GGACTCGCAATCTCGGAATACCACGGGATATATCTTTGGTAATAACCCGCCAAGCCAAGGAATGATCTGATGTCCCGCTTGGTGCGTGGTTGCGGGAAGTTGTCTGTCGCGGTAAGTTTAACCTCGGAAGGCCGACGATGGCCTTGCCCTATTACATGACCTAGATAAGCTACCTCCGCGCCCCCTAATTGGCATTTGGGAGCCTTAACAGTTAAGTTGGCCTCTCGTAGCCGACACAACACGGTTCGCAGGTGTTGCATATGGTCCGCCCATGATGAAGAAAAGATAGCTATGTCATCGAGATAGGGAAGTGCAAAGTCCTCCATTCCTCGTAGCACCTGCTCCATAAGGCTAGAGAAGCAATATGGCGCATTCTTCAATCCAAAACTCAGGACTTTCGGACGAAAGGTTCCCATCGGGGAAATAAACGCTGCAAGCCGGCTTGCCCTCTCGGTCAACGGAACCTGCCAATACCCTCTGACTAAATCGAGCATAGAGATGAAATTAGCACTGCTCACCTTTTCAAGCCTTTCCTCGATATGCGGTATTGGATAAGTCTGGTCCTTCGTGATTAAATTGTGCCTGCGGTAGTCGATACATGGCCGCGGCTCTTTTCCTGGGACCTCAACCAAGATAAGAGGCGAGGTATAATCACTCTCTCCTTGCTCGATTACACCTAGCTCTAACATCTTGTTTATTTCAGCGGCCATGACTTCACGTTGACGAGGCGAAACGCGATAAGCTTTCGAACGAACTGGGTCCGACGATGTTAACTCGATATAGTGAACGATCGCAGTCGTCCTGCCCGGTGTATCTGAAAATACGTCTTTAAATTCAAACACGAGTTCCCTCAGCTCGGCCCTTTGATTGGGATTCAACTCCGCCTGTTCTATTAACTTATGAATGGTCTCGTCAATGTCTTTTGTCTCCGTCACTGCTGTTAACTCTGGAAAGTCGACAGGCATTTCCTCAGGTTGGTTAAGGGACATGTTCACAATGGCTTCTCTCTGCCTGTAGGGTTTAAGTAGATTGCTATGGTACACTTGTGGTGTCCTTCGTTTTCCCGGTACCGTGATTACGTAGTTTGTTTCAGATAATTTCTGAATTATGTCAACCGGTCCTTCCCATTGAACCTCTAGTTTGTTTTTCAACGAGACTCGCCAGTCTCGATCGCGGGAGCGGTCGGGACAGAACACCAAAAAGGCACCGGGGCGCTGGTTCGAGTCCATGGAAGAGGAGGACTTCTACCGGCACCGATCGAGATCCAGATCTCCACACGGAAGCAGAGCGAAGAGCAATACCCCCTCGAGGGACCCATCCAGCTCCAGGGCTTCGCAGCGGTCAAATTCGCCACTGCCTAAAAAACAGCAGGTGAGCTGGGCGAGAGTTGTTTCTCCCACTGCTCCAAAACAGAATACTGGTGAAAATGATAAACGTATTCAAAAATTGGAAAAGGAAAATGCGCGACTAAGAGAACAGCTCTCAGGAGAAGAACGCAAACGACAATCACTTGAGAAACAAATGTCAGAGTTAGAGGCGCGCTTTAATAGCACAATACAACAGCTGGAAACGCCGCGTCAGTCTGAAGAAATAGCCAAAGCGAAAGCGGCGGCAGATATAAACTCCGTCTCCGCGCAGTCTCCGACAACCCAAATCTCAAAAAACGCGCAGATAACGGCAGCGCAGATCCAGACAATGATCGCGGAAAATTTGAAAATATTTATGCATGAAATGATGACGTTAGTTACCCAAAGGTTAACGGAATTTCAACAACTACGCACGAAGGACTTCGAAAAACACAAGGTATTCGTGGCGGAACAGCTTAAGGCAGTCTCGAAGGCTGTTCCCACCAAAAAACGCGCAATTGCGATAGGAGCGGGCTCAGCAAAAACTAAAATAAGCCACTGCGTAACAGAATCCGACGGCTCGGACACGGAAACGTCACGGGCTTAAAATAAGAGTGGGCAACATGGCTAATCACGCTAAGAAATCACAACGAATACAAAATTCAGACCAATTAGAGATATGGCAATGGAACTGCCGCTCCTTCTCCAGGAAAGCGGCAGTGTTCCACCAGTTTATCAAAAACTCCGGAATCGCTCCGGACGTGTTATGTCTGCAGGAGGTCGGGGCCAAGCCGGCCAAACTGCAGGGATACTACACTCTGAGCGATCCTCAAAATTCGAAGGTCGCCACGCTGGTGAGCAAGTCGATAAACGCTCAATTATTAACACTTCCGCAAACTGAGGGAGAGACTAATTACATAGTTATCAGTGTGATGCCAAAGAAACGAAGTAAGGCGCACACAATAATCGCAAATCTGTACAGTCCTCCCAAAAGCAAAGGGGACGACCTGCCCTACGTTCTCTCAGCAACAAAAGATTTAGCGGGCACCAGGGATAAGGCGGTGATAGTGGGTGACTTTAATGCACCCCACATACTATGGGGATACGCGAAAACATCGCCCAAAGGGTTCCTACTCGAGCGCACCGCAACGGCCTTGGGCTTACGGGCAATCAATCAGATCGGCAAACCGACGCGCACGGGTAACAGCGTCAGCAGAGACACGGCGCCCGACCGTGCCTTTACAATTAACATCAGAGACGCACAATGGGTTTCCTCTGACGAAAATTTGGGAAGCGATCACGACATAATCCGAGTAGCGCTCTCCACGCCCAACATACGGAGAACAATAGGAATGACTAAATTAACTGACTGGCCTCGTTATAGAGAACTGCAGAGAGCGCTGGAGGAGCCGGATACAGGCCCGACCAACATGCGAGAATGGACTGAATTCCTTCGACGAGCACACGGGGACACCACTAAAGCGATTGAGCGTACAGAGGAGGTGCCGGTGATAGATTCTCACCTGGTCAGCCTATGGGAAGAGCGGCTGAAACTGGCCAAGAGGTGGAAAAGGCAACGTCTAAACAAACACCTGAGACAACGCATCGCTCTCTTGGCAGAGCAAGCCCAAGGCCACGCCAACGAGCTCGCTAAAAACGAGTGGGCGACGTTCTGTGGAACCCTATCAGGAACTCTTGGAACGACCAGTACGTTGCGAATACTACGAAGCATGCTAGACCCGATGAGCACGCGTACTGAGAATAACAAGAAGCTCCAAATTATAGCAGACAACTTCGAGGGTACAGACCAAGATCTCGTCCATGCGCTTCAGAAAAAGTACATAGGACCCTCACCTGCCACGGGATCGTCGTACGCGAGAAGACAATACGCGGGGGAGGCGAACCCTAAATTAGACGAAGATATAACGTACGCGGAAGTGTATGAGGCGGCACAATCCGCAGTTAAAAACTCGGCACCGGGCCCAGACTCGATCACAAATGCAATGATTCGAAACATGGATTCGGTAGCCCTAGCGAAAATCACAAAGATTTTTAATAGCGAGTGCTGGGCCAAGGGAGACTTGCCCCAAAGTGGAAATTGGCTAAAATAATCATGATCCCCAAACCAAAAAAGAATCCCTCGATTGATACACTACGGCCGGTGTGGCTCACGTCCTGCCTAGGTAAGCTCTATGAAAGGGTTATCCATAGCAGATCGCAGCGATACCTGGAAGAGCGGAGCTGGTTCCCGGACTCCATGATAGGATTTCGCACGGGTTTATCTTGCCAGGACGCGTTCCTCCTACTTAGAGACGAAATTCTAACTAATATACCGTACGGCGACGAGAGACTAGTCCTAGCACTAGACCTCAAAGGAGCCTTCGACAACGTCTCTCACGCCGCAATATTGGAGGAACTCGAACTCGCGGGTTGTGGTGAGCGCACATACAATTACTTAAGAGCGTTTCTTTCCAACCGCGAGGCGAGCATCAGTATTGGCCAAATCACTTCGGATTTATTTAAAATGCCTGACAAAGGAACACCTCAAGGAGCTATATTATCTCCTCTTCTCTTCAACATGGCGATGTGTCGCCTCGCGCGCGATCTGGATCGGATACCCGAACTAGGTTACACGCTCTACGCAGACGACATCACGCTGTGGACGAACAGAAGTTCACTAGGGGATAAGGAATATACGCTCCAAAGCGCAGTATTAGCGGTGGAGAAATTTTCTAGATGGAGTGGCCTGAAGTGCGCACCCGAAAAATCTGAGGTTATCCGGATACACGCGAAAGGCTACAAATCCAGAGGATCGATTAACATCGTGGTTGAGGGCCAATCAGTCCGAGAGGTACCCACGATGCGAGTCCTGGGTTTGTGGCTTCATAGCGACGGGAGAGCAGTACAGACACTCAAGACCCTCAAATCCACAGCCAACAACATAGCTCAAATAATACGTCGCGTGACGTATTGAAAAGCGGGAATGCGAGAAGAAGATACCCTAAGGCTCGTACAGGCCTTAGTGGTTAGTCGAATAACGTATGGCTTACCGTACCAAATCCTGAATAGGGAGGAGGAAAAGCAGGCTAACACAATAATCCGAACCGCTTTCAAATCTGCTCTGGGCCTGCCTAAGTGTACTTCAACGGAGCGCATGTTAGCTTTGGGAGTGCACAATACTTTGGACGAACTGAGGCAAGCCACCCTGATGCGACAGAGGGAGCGCCTCAGCTTCACAAAAACTGGTAGGGCAATATTGGCTAGACTCAATATCCCAGCATACCCCATTTATCTCACAGAGCAGGCTGTACCTCTCCCTCCTTCGATGAGATCCAAAATTACAGTAGCCCCAATTCCAAAGAATATGCATCCCGAGTACAACAAAGAAAGGCGCAAAGCACGCGCACAACACATTCAATCAGCGTACTCTAATAACCATAGGTACAACACGTACTACACGGACGCAGCTCTGTATGCAGAGGCGACCGGGCAGCGCTACAAAAGGAGATATACGCCCTGGCAGTCGTGAACGCTATCAGCCAACAGCAAATTACCGCGTCGGCCACGGCGGGATCTCCCACCTCGGCTGAAATATTAGCAGTGGCGATCGCACTCGCTCACGCGGAGCGTTCGCAAAGGGACTCGGTCGTGGTCACGGACCCCCAGGAGACATGTCGCATGTTTCTCAAGGGGCACGTGACTGCGGCTAGCCTCGCGATAATCCCCAAATCCTTCAACCACCATCATCGCCTACTCTGGTGCCCGGGCCACGCGGGGGTACAGGGGAACGAAAAGGCTAACGCGTTAACTCGAGGGTTCACTAACCGAGCGACGGCATCCTCTTCTAACCCCAACCACCCGCACTATCCCTCACAAAATTCCACCAATTTAAATGCTAAAGACATCCTTGCTCATCAGCGTGGAGTCCGCAGAAAATACCCGCCGCCTCACCCACAACTTGACGGGGAAGAGGCCGCCGATTGGCGTAAAATACAGAGTGGGGTGTTCCCTCATTTAAAATTGCTAAACTCCATGTATCCCACTCGTTATAGGGCCAACTGTCCTTGGTGCGGTGGCATACCTACCTTAATGCACATAACCTGGGAGTGCACTAAGCACCCTCACAGGCCAAATACCAGTAGGACAATGGAGCAGTGGGAGGCACAGCTCGCCCGCTCCGACCTGGCAGGACAAAAGTCATTCATTAGCCAGGTCAGGCAGGCGGCAGAGGCCAGTGGGGCCCTGGAATGAGAGGCTCCGACCACCCCTCCTTCAAATCTTTACAACTACAATAAAGTGTCTCTCTCTCTCTCTCTCTCTCCCGAACTTCGAAGCGTCGCGTGCGAGCCGTCCTGTCATAGTAATGCTCAACATTGTTTTGTGCTTTACGCATTTCCTGCTTAGCAATCATTGTGGCAGGGCTTACGTTTAACAACTTTCTCCTACATTCTGCCTCTCGCGACATTTCAGGCTCCACTGCTTTCCTGGTTTTTTCATTAGCTGGCGTACTTTCCGCCTCATCCCCTATAGAGCTATCCTGTTCAGTACTGGTTGACCAATCAGCTGTCAAACCTGTTTCTTTCACCACTGGACATTCATACACTGCTTTGGCCGCGAGCTCCTTTGCCTTGGAACGAGTTAGGGCTTGCACTGTTCCCTCACTAAACCCGATTCCCTTGCGTCGTAGCAAATCCTCTGATTTGTTAGAAAACAAATATGGGTACTGCGGCGGGAGATGTGCCGAGACGGCGGCCTCAGTGTCCAGTACTCCGAAAGGGCCTTCAATACCAATTTTGGCCACCGGGAGACAAACACTGGAGGCCTCTACGGCTCAATTGCCTTATCGAAGCACATTCCCCCGTGAACTGGCCTGCCTCTACGTACGACGGGTGCACTACGTCCATAGTGGCTGCTGAGCCGCGAAGCACTCTACACCGTTTTGCCGTTTACCACGAGGTCTTGCATGTATGGTTCTAGCAAGCTCAGATTCTCTGCGTTACTACTTAGTGGCATAAACACTAGTTTGGGATTTCTGCATCCCACGGAGATATGCCCCGTTTGCCGGCAGTTGTAGCAAACTACTGGTTTCTTGGCCTCGAAAGCCTTTTTCTTTTGCTTTTCTGCCCTCTGTTCGGGTGACTCCTTTTCTCCTTCGCTGTCCTCGTCACTACTTTTCCCTGAATCTGATCTTTCCTTTGTTTTATACCGACTCGACTTTGACCATCGTTTTGGCTTGTCGGGTCTGCATTTATTCATCTCCTCCTTAGGAGCTTCGCTGCCTTCGTCCGCACGGCGAGTTACGTACTCCTCAGCGAGATCGGCCGCTCTCGAAACAGTGTCTACGCCTGGCCTATCCTGAACCCGATGCTTGATGTTTACTGGCAGCCGGCGGTAGAACTGTTCTAAAGCAACGCACTGCATTGTTTTTTCGGCGTCGCCGAGTGCACCCTCTTCTCTGAGCCATTCCTTCAGGTTTACCTACAAGGTGTACGCAAAATCTGAATATGACTCACTCTTGGTCTTCTCGACTTCCCTGAATTTTCGCCTGAATGCTTCTGCTGATAATCTATACTTTTTAGCAGCTTCGCTTTGACTTCATCGAAGTCCTCTGCTTCTTCTTTCCCAATGCGGGCGATGATATCAGCTACCTCACGTGGCAGCAACGTAAGCAAGCGTTGCGGCAACGTGTTTTTCGCGAATTTTGCCTTCTCACACGTGCGCTCAAACTGTACCAGAAAAATACCTATGTCCCCTCCTACTGCGTAGGGTGCCATCAAGTCTGTCATTCTGCGCTGACTTTCACGTGCCTCTGTGCTAGGCCTTTCGTTATTTTGTGCTTTCAGAAGCTCAATCTCTAGGCGCTTCATTTCGAGGTCGCGCTCTTCTTTGGCCTCACGTGCTGCCAGCTCGCGCTCCTCCTTTTCCTCAAGGCGCTTACGCTCTTCTTTTTCCTCTAGGCGCTTACGCTCTTCTTTTTCCTCTTTCTCTAGGCGCTTACGCTCTTCCTCTCTCTCTTTAATGCTCTCTAGGCATTCCGTCAGTTCCTCGTCGTCTGCCCCGGTCACTTCGATCGCCTCAATGATCTCCGGCTTTCTCTTTGATTCGGCAATTTGGAGGCCCAACTCTTTGGCCAAGCTCAACAATTCCGGCTTCTTTAGTGCCTTCAAGTTCATGGCTGCCCTTAGTGCTGCTAAACCTTCACTCTATACAACCTTGACGTACTCAAACTTCCGTCAACGGTTTAAAGAAAAATCACTGCAATGTACTTTCCAAAAAAATACGTAAAAGCCAAGTGATACCTCAGTGAAGAAAAGCCGTGCACTCACCATATGCAGTCATGATCGAGGCACCTTCCTTCCGAACGTTGTTGCCAGGACGAAGAGGCTACGATCTTGTAGTTGTCGTCCAAGTTGGGGTCTCCAGGATTCCGTATCCCAATCGCTGCCAGCCAGTTTGTTGCGTTTGGAGGCGATCCCACCGCTCGCAACCAGTTTGTTGCGTACTCCAGGGTAGCGTACCGTACTGCTGCCGAGAAGTAGCGGCGCCTGCCTATCGAAGCTCGACCGACATTACTTATTGGGTAGCGTGGCGTTGTCGGCGGGCTGCAGGCATCCGGTAGATCATGGCGACCAAGCAAGGGCGAGACGATTTGCTAGTGCAAAACTTGCACTGTTTATTCAAAGGTAGTTGAAAAAAAAAGAGCATAAAGTATGAAGTATCTGAAAAGTATATTTCGGAGCCCCTTAAATAGGCTCTCTACAAGTGTGGGCGGGATCTTGCTTCCGTCGATGACACGTGACAGGCACAGAGAGAGGGCCCCTCCTCCTGCATTACCGAGCACGGGAGGAGAAGTCGATCCTCTTTTCGACTAATCCGGGAGAAGGTCGGGTGAATGACCTGTCACCCGTGGGCTCCGGCCTAGTAGAAGGTAGGGTGAATGACCTGTCACCCGTGGGCTCCGACCAAGTAGAGGGTAGGGGGAACGACCTGTCGCCCGTGGGCTCCGGCCTAGTAGTAGGTAGGCTGAATGACCTGTCGCCCGTGGGCTCCGACCAAGTAGAGGGTAGGGGGATGACGTATCGCCCGTGGTGTCCGACGCCAACCCTAACAGTACTTAGCGCAGTTTGTATTTTGCGGCCGAGTGTGGTACGTTTGTCATGTCGTACAGCCACTATTACGGGTTACTAGGTCCTTGCAGTCCCTTCGTGGTGCCTTCTTCTGGTCGGGCCGTACAGAACTGGTCTGTCGCCCGGCGCTTGGGCAACCACGCTCTCGCGGTGGGTTCGCCTTCCCATCCGTGTCTCTCCGCTGCCGGCTGCTTGCTCTGTGATTTCTGCTCCGTCTGTTACAGCATGAGTGTCCAGCGCGTGAACTCGCTTGCTATTTCCTTGGCACAAAAATTCGCTACATGTTACCGGGCGTACACTTAAATCCCGGACCACAAGTGTTAAACGCACCTACATTTTACCGTACGGCCGTGGCATTTTATCGCCACATAGAACAGGTATGTCCTGATGTTGGCGTTCTCCAAAACCGTGTAGTAGATACTATGTCAGCCTTACTGCTTCCTCTAGTTCCCCCAGCGCGCCTCGCACGTTCCAATAATGTGTCGTGGGATGCGATACCGGCGTCATTTCTGCCTGGCCACCTACGCGACTTCATGTGGCGTCTAGGGTGGCAAGTGCTTCCAACTCGGGACAGGCTTGAGCGGTGGGGCGTTGTCCCATCTTCGCTGTGTCCCAATTGCCCCCTTCAAGAATCCAATAAACGTGTACTGCTGCAATGCGTCGTTGCCAGAATATTTTTGAGGGCCGTGCATACTGGTTTTCGTGGCCTTGGAGTTAAACGCTTTATTACATCTGGTCGCTGCTCACGTGGCCGCTTCGCGCGACTTCTAATTGCTGCGGGGGCCTTCTGTCTATGGCGTAACCGGTGCGAGGCAGTTGCCACGGGACGTCGTCACCGCGCTCTGTTTCCACTTATGGGGAGGCTCTACTCTGAGCTACTGTCGCTTCTGTCGGCGGAGTTGTTCTTCCTTGGAGAAGAAGAGTTCCTTCGACAGTGGTCATGTCGTTTCCTGTCGGTGGCTGATGGACGCGTATGGCTGAATTTTCGACCAGCCTGGTTTTTGTAGCCAGACCATCAGAAGTATTCATTTAATGCACATAGAATGCAGGTGCCCGTGATTTCTGTGTGTGTGTCCTCTCGTATACATCATCATTTTTGTAGATACACATCTCGTGCACATCACTTCAAAATTGTGTAAAGTGTTCTATCACATCATTGTACATAACCATTGTGTACACTGTATATATTGAAAATCATTTTGTACATGTGGTATTTAGTCTATGTGTAACTGTGCCTTTCCGTGGGTATATGTGTTTATATGTTGGTGCGTGAGGACTCGGACAATACTTACGTTGAAAACGTGCTGTGTTTCGTTGCTTACATGTTATCGTCCCGGTGCAATTGTGCCGTGATTATGACTCAGTGTTCGTATTGTCTCTTGTCGAAATAAACTTTTTCTAAACACGCCCTTACTGATGCACGACCAAGACGGCATGGCGTGCATGCCAGCACCTGCTTCAGGCACCACGAGATTCAACACATAAAAGTAGTTTATAGGTATCTTTAAAAATATACACTAAAAGAAAATCCACTAAAGCAGAATTGCGAGATGGAATATCCATATTGATAGGCAACTTGCTCAGGCAGCTTGCCACACCACGAAAATGGCAAACAGATAGCGCTGCCAAATACTAAGAAATCAGTATTGAGAATGAGAAATATCCCTGACACTTGAAGAGGAGCTCCAGAAACTAAGCGATGCAAATATGTCTGAAGATAAACTCTTAAAACGTTGCCCTCAGGACATTTCAATAAGCACTGCGCAAGGCGAACAAACCTACCACAAGAAGCAGTCAGATACACAACTCTAAATTTCAGTACGCAACTGTAAAGTTCTGCTTAGTATTTACATACTTGGACCATAGTCGACCGAACAAAAGTCGAAAAGACACATCGATGAAGCACATTTTATGCCGCTCGCGCGCAGAATTATCCTGCACTTTGTCGAGGCGCGCGCTGCATTGATGTCAGTGGCGATGTAAAGTTAACGTTATTGCGAGTTCAAGCTTCTTTTTTCTGTATAATCTGTCGTAATATATCGGCAAGTTGAAAATTAGATATATTTAACAATGCACTAATAGATATAATTGAAAAAGAAAGCGTTTAATTGTGTATGAAAAAATACGTAATCGAAAACTTTAGCTTTTGACGTGCGGTGTCCAGCAGTGTGGGCAGAGGTTGTGCAAGGTTGCTACTCATAACCACGTGGCTAAAAATAAATGTGGTAATAACTGAAATTCTGGGCTTGAATACTTTGGACTGAATCTTTTCAAAATGCACAGATGGATATTTCGCATTTCAGGAACACAATCTTCCTCTCCTAGGACCTCGAACATGCACATGACGGCGGAAAAACTTACTGTGACGTTTCACTTAGTGAACGCGGGTGATACGCAAGCGTATACAAATATGGGTGCTATGGGGCAAACGACGCTATCGGCCCTTGGTGCGCCTTGACGCTACACTGTCCGGATCGCAGATCGTATTCAAGATAGGCAGCAGTTGCCGGAGTAGAACGCCCCGTTGTAAACGTTCGTTTGCTATTTGAATTACCTAGCATGATGTTAGCCCGTACAGGCAAACAGCAAGTGTCCACACTTGATGACCTCGGACACTCACTGTCAAAACGTTCGCGTGAGGAATCGCGGCAACAGCAGCGCGCGAAGTGACCTTCGTGCTGTGTATCGCTTCAACGCAAATTCGGCCGTGAGAACACAGCGCACACTAAACTACGAGCTGTCTGCCCACCTACACTGTGCCCTCAAAGCAGATCCTTTTTCAGGATAAAGCACGCGCGACCGCGCGCCGCTGAAGTAGGACGCCCTCGGTTCTTCCCCTCACGCCGGTGGCGTTTTTACAAGTGCTAGTAGGTACAGCGGGGCGTGGCGCTTTTGACGGCGCTCGCCATTTCTGCACAGACGCTAGTAAGAGCGGGTGTGAGAGAGAAAATCTGGGGGCCTTTGCTCCTTGAATATGTGACTCTACCTAGGCACTAAGGTGGAGAAGTGGGTGGGCACGGACGCCCCATTTGGTGATCACTGTCTCTGAAGGGGCAAGGTTCTGACTGGTGTTGTATAAGTCGCGGGTCACTTTGTTAGTCGCAACGATAGATTGAATTTTTTTCAAGCACTGCTCCAAGAGGACACATGTAACCGGCAAACGGAGGCCTCAGGAGAGCACCTGAGGTTATAATAAAGCAGGCGGCGCAGGATCTCCGGGGCACCCAAGCGGTAGCGGGGGGATCAAAGTTTGAAGTAGGGCGGCCCGTGGGTGGGGCCGCGGAGGCCGAAGCGTGCCAGGAGGTGTTCACATAAAAAACTGGCTGTCCGCGATAGCGGACAGCCGATTTTATACTCCCCTGGCTAGAAGCCGGACCAGTCCGGCTTATAGCTTTGATGTCCCCGTTGCCGCTTTGGTGTCCTGGAGGCGCCGCCAATAATGCGAAATAGTGGCACGTTCTTTTAATTAGCAAACAACACGACTGGATAAATATAAGTGCGTCGAGCCGCCAACTTGCGATGCTAGGTTCAGTACTACCGCGCCCCGCGATTTGTGCTGGCGCGCCTAAGGACAAGCGCACACAACACGCGCTAAGAAACTCCTCCGTAGTGCCTAGGCAGAGTCGTATATTAATGGAGCAAAAGTCCCCACATTTCCTCTCTCGCACCCACTCTTACTCGCGCATGCGCGCAGACGGCGCACTTCCTTCCCTTGCGCACGCGAGATTGAGCCGCCATCGTCGGCTCACCGTCGCACGATTTGCTTCACCTCTAGGTGCCTTCCTCGTTCACTTGCTTCGCGGCCTCAGGCAAACACCGCCGATTCGAAGAGCGGGCCAGTTACGCTTGCGCGTAAGAAAGTAATGCCCTGCCACAGTGCTGGAACAGGCAATAGCGCGACTTCTCCTCGCCCAGCATCTCATTGTTTGGCATTAGAGACAATTTGCTGTACTTCTGCGGCGTGGTGCGTTCATGTAGCCACAACGCACAAAGTACGATCAATGCGTGAAAGCTTTGGATGTGCAAGAGATGTCCAAATCAGAAACACATCCGACGTCTTTTAGAAGACCGTTGACTGCCTTGTACTAGTCTAACATTTTATAGATGGGCACTAGACGTCATTAAAGATCTTGAATATGTTGTGTTTTGTGGTGCGTCCAATAGATATTTGTGGTTAGGTGGGATACGTATTGTATAAACGTTGGCATTATTAAGCCGCCTTGCACGCGCGCGTTCTAATCCCGATAAACCAGTACTTATAGCACATGCTGCCTGCTTTTATTTTGTGGATTACGCAATTGATTGTCCGCCTTGGAAGCCCTGGGTTTAAATATGGCTGAATAGAACGGCGTTGTTCATCAATTTAGCTGCAGCGCACCTGTAGTCAATCGAGGTTTTGACACACGGGTGTGATCCACTAAGAAATCTGCCACGTAGCAACTGTCACTCTTGAAATAAATCGACCGTCTGCTTCGTATGCAGTCATATAGGGACGTGCAGAAGGAACACTTCATATTGATTCCACGTGGGAAACGCGGTGCACAAGAAAGAAAGCAGCGACAAGGAACGTCAAACCGAGATACATTTATTAAACGCCATGAGTGAAATCCCGGAACATATAGACATATGCTAGATGTGCCCGTAGCGTGACAACTGCAAGCAAGCACGCATCAAAATTTATAGCGTTGGACTTGCGCGTGGATGTGTGCCACGCAAGATCGTTGGTTTATGTAATCACTTGAAGGAAACTTAAATGTGCGCTCAGTGTTTGTTGTTAAAATTTGCCTATACAGAAAGAGCTTGATCCGATTGTGGAAAGTGTAAAATTGAGATCTGCAACGAAGACGCCACTGCTGTCGCCGTTTCATGGAAAGAGATAGTTGTTTCAAAATTATTTTTTCTCGCTCCCTTCCAACTTCAATAAGAAGAGTATGAAACAGGACAATTTTATTGAGAATTCAATTTCTGCGAAAGGGGCGTCGGTACACAAGTATCGTGGCCTGACATGGAAGAAATGAGAACGTCGTGTCACGAGTGCGGGATATTCGCCATCAAGGTTAGCGAATCTCTGCGCCACTCTAAGTAATTAACTTTTTCTTCCTCCGTGAGCGAGTGGCCACTAAGGTTTGATTCTTTACGAGACGGGGCGCGCGCGTCGTCGCGCCGTTGGTTGGTTTGGCGATTTTCCGAGAACTCTTGACGAGAGCGCGCTAGCCAACGGTGGCGTGCAAGAGCGCTTGCAACGGCTTATACATGAAACGGGTAACTGCGCCATCTCACGCGACCGGCGTCCACGGCGGCTGCTCTATAGTGTGCTCTGTACGACCACTTAACCCGAAATCGCTGGCGAACTGCCGCCGGACGATCCTCGAAAAACGACGAAGAACAAATCCGCCCCGGCAGCTAATATACTGCGCGTGGGCGGACGCACTCAGACGCTAAACGTAATCGCTAGACTACGGCAGTGCATGTCCGTTTGTCCCTCTTACTCGACAGCCAAGAGCGTCGCGCCGAGACTATGGCGAGTTCAAAGACCGCAGGAATGAGTGTCAATCGCAAGGGAAAGCATGGCTGTGCGCACTGCGCTGTTCGTCTTCGAACGCAGATCACTGTTCGCCCTTCCGGTGTGGCTGCCGGCGTCTACGCGTCGCGCCAGCTCGGCGCGTCAACACGGAGCGGGGATGTCTCACGTGTCATTTGTCGCCGCCGCGTCTGGGTCCGGGTGGGTGTACACGAGACAAGCCGCAACCGGACTGCCGCCTATGTATTCTGACCGTATAGACCGGAAGACCGAGCAGTGATCTGCCGCAAAGATGACGGGCTCACATCACAGCCCTGGATTGTTCATCAAGTCTTCGTTGGATTGACTTTCACAAAATAAAAAAAAGAAGAAATGAGATCGGTGCAATCCACAGCGGATGTAAGGCTACTGAGAACTTCCAGCGGTCGTGATGGTGGAAGCGGTGCTAGCGATGACAAAAATGCGCGGCTGCGACTGCGACGTTGGGTGTGCTGTAGAGCGTGGTGATGTGTACACACGTGCTAAGTGGCTTGTGCAAGTTAAAGACGCGGTGGCTTCTGGTAATCGCATGTAATGCGTTTCCTTTCTTTTTCTTGCAATCGCAATTATATGGACACTCCAGGCGCATTTCTGCCGTCGGCGTTCGCGTCGCCGTCACCGTGAGGTTCCGTATAAAGTCCAAGGGCGATAAAATCGTCGCTACGCGACGTATACTACATGTGAGGGTGAAAGCTTGCGAGGTTGAGCCGGCGAACGCGGCTCAATCTCGCGTGCGAGGTAGGAAGGCGGGCCGGAAGCGCGCCCTCTCCTGTCGCGCGCGAGGCACGCAAGTGAGGCGAGGGATGGGGGCGTCCTCCGGCGCCTGCTGCTTACGGCGCGGCCGTGCGGGCGCCGTATCTAGAAAGCGATCTGCAACGTAGCCATAGTACGCACCCGCGCGGGCTTCCTCTTCAAAGCGATCTGCGATGTTTGCAGAGCGCGCGTAGTGCCGGTAGCTTCGTATGCGCTATGCTTTCGACGTTTCGTTCACGTTGAAGCGAGAGATGTACGAAGGTCAGTTGGATCGCTGCTGCTGCCGCGATTCCTCACTCCAGCATTTTGACGAGTTTCGGCGCTCATACAGCGAGATGCGTTTATGCTTACATGTGCGCGCGTGACACCGTGCTTGTTAATTTAGGTAAAACACGTTGGCGGGATAGCTGGTTTTAATCCCTGATAAAATGTGGAAGCGCGACTGAACGAGGACATAGCAAAAAAACAGGCACGCATAGACAGCGCAGTCTCCGTGTGTCTGTTTCTTTCTACGTCCTCGTTCAGTCGGACCTACACATTCTATCATTGTTAATTTTTTTAGTTAGCGAATTTTTACAAGCTGATACGGCCGATAAAGCTATACTATGCTTACTTCGTATAGCTATCTACTAATTTGCTACCGCAAGAGGTGCTTCGCCTTCCGGGTGAAACTGTGACTTTGTCAGCGCCCGCTATAAAAGGCAATGCAATTTAGTGCAGTTTTCGAAGTGTGCAGAAAAGACATGCAAGAGACGCGCTCGTAAAGTTCACCTGCTACTGTCCGCCTCCCTCACACGTTGTGTTGTTTCGCTCGTCAACGCTTGCCTCATCTCTGTTGGCGTGGTGTTTGCGGCGCGTGTTTCGTTGTTGTTCCTTGTGTTCAGTCGAAAGTATGGAGTTGCGGCTACGAGATAATTGCTACCAGATAAAGATAATTAGCAGAGCCAGCCAATGGGCTTGCCATCCGACAGTGCGACAATCATTCAAAGCCTAATTTTTTGTTTGGCCTGCAAAGAAGCGATGTTCTATGCATGGGTGTGATTTCGACAGCCGTACCACTGACGTTTTGCTGCATGGCTTTGCGGGCTAAAAGCTGGAACTGCACATCGAGTCGAATTGCGGGGCATTTGAAATTACAAGTCTAATGACCGGCCTCTAAAATAAGTTTCGCGCCTTTGACAATAAAAATAGCGTAACTTGTGTTTTTAACGGTTATGGCGTGACTTTATTGTTCAGCCGGAAATGTTCCTTCGTCAGACAGATGGTACAAAGCTCCATGAAACTCCCGATGGACCACCATGTTTTGAATTTAAAGGGTACTAACAGATTTCAGGGGATCTATCTATCTATCTATCTATCTATCTATCTATCTATCTATCTATCTATCTATCTATCTATCTATCTATCTATCTATCTATCTATCTATCTATCTATCTATCTATCTAATCAGCAACAGCAGCCTTTTTTATGTTCACTGCAGGACGAAGGCCTCTCCCTGCGATCTCCAATTACCCTTGTCCTGTGCCAACCGATTCCAACTAGCGCCCACGAATTTCCTCATTTCATCGCTCCACCTTGTCGTCTGCCGTCCCCGACTGCGTTTCCCTTCTCTTGGTACCCATTCTGTAACACTAATAATCCACCGGTTATCTAAACTACACATTACGTGACCTGCCCTGCTCCAATTTTTTTCTCTTAATGTCAATTAGAATATCGCCTATGCCTGTTTGCTTTGAGATCCAAACCGCTCCCTTTCCCTCTCTTAACGTTATGCCTAGCATTTTTCGTTCAATCGCTCTCTACGCGGACCTTGACTCGTTCTCAAGCTTCTTTGTCAGTCTCCAAGTCTCTGCCCCATATTTCAGCACTGGTAAAATGCACTGGCGGTACACTTTCCTTTTCAATGATAATGGTAAGCTTCCAGTCAGGAGCTGACAATGTCTGCCGTATGCCATCCAACCTCTTCTTTATTCTACGAATTTCCTTCTCATGATCAGGGTTCCCTTTGATTAATTGACCTAGGTAAACGTACTCCTTCACAGACTCTAGAGGCTGGCTGACTGGCGATTCCAACCACTTGTTTCCTTGCCCGGCTATTCATCATTATCTTTGTCTTCTGCATATTAATCTTCAACCCCACTCTCACACTCTCTCTGCTAAGGTCATCTATCTATCTATCTATCTATCTATCTATCTATCTATCTATCTATCTATCTATCTATCTATCTATCTATCTATCTATCTAACTATCATCTATCATCTATCTATCTATTATCTATCTATCATCTATCTATCATATATCTATCTATGTATCTATATCTATCTATATCTATCTATCATCTATCTATCTATCTATCATCTATCATCTATCTATCTATCTATCTATCTATCTATATCTATCTATCATCTATCTATCTATCTATAAGAAAGAAGAGCGCAGGAGGAAAAAAAGTTATGTTATCTCTCCCTCTTTTGATGATACTGTAAGAATGGCTAATGGTTGTTTTGGTGATCGCTTGTCGCAATCTTGATCCACACTGTTACCCAGCAGATAACATTTATGCTTTTTATATTTATCGGCACATGTGTAAGTTACAACGCGGACACGTGTACAGGTTCTTGAATGAACTATATGTATGTTGCTTGCTTACCAAAAATAAACAGTTCGCAGTCTGCGCTCGTGGTGTGGTGTGAGTTTCTTTCGTGTGTCCTCGTTTTTTGCGCAGATTAAAAAAATTTCTAAAGCTATAAACCAATTGGCCCGCCAGGACGTCCTACTCTAGCCATTCAACCTCCAAGATAGGACGCGTGCAGCAACTCTCAGCCGCGCCGCGCGCAACTGCGGCAGGAGACGCGCGCTACCTGGCGTAACCCTGCCCCATTCCCCGCTCCCCGCCTTCCTTCCTAGCGCGCGCACATTTGCCCGCTCTCCTCCTTTACGCGCGCGAGAAGACGAAAGATGTGAAATTCATGAAATTTTGAGGCGGCGTGAGAAAAAAACTGATTTCTTTGATGTTCTTTTCAGCAAAATGCAATAAAATTGAAGAAAAAAAGACGATTGCCCACAGAGCTATGAAAAACTCGACACATTTATTTATTTAACTGTGAAAAAGAATATAATTGTTGAAATTATGGGGTTTTACGTTCCAAAACCACGATCTGATACGAAGGCACGCCGAAGTGGGGAATTCCGGAAATTTGGACCACCTGGCCGGGGTTCTTTAACGTGCACCTAAATCTAAGTACACGGGTGTTTTCGCATTTCGCCCCCACGAAATCGGCCGCCATGGCCCGGATTCGATCCCGCGACCTCGTGCTTAGCAGCCCAACACCACAAGAATATAATTGTTACATTATTGCATCACAGAAGTCCCTGCAAAGCGTCCGGGTTCGAAATCTAGGCTCGATTTCACGTCAAGGCATTGATTCCACATCAACGCCTCAAGACCGACATTTGTATCAACCTGTGTCCGATTCTTTTCCGCTTGACACGTCAACGCTTCGCTAAGCAGCGGACGAAGCCTTCGGGACATTGAGGTTCGAGTGCACGTACACAAGTTTTTTTTATTATTTCTTGCACGCGATCCTCTGCGAGCCTGTTGCAGCTTGGTGTGCACATATCATAACTCGGATGCTGCAGAAGAAAGGGGAAATCTGCAGTACACGACAGGCGAGGGGGTTCAAGGGTTGGTTGAAGCTAAGTCCGTGCCACCACGTATGAATTCAAGTGCTTCGTAGACTCCCAAACTCTTTGTTTTGACCAAACATTTAAATACATCGAAATGAGTCGCACCACAACAGAAGAGTTCTTCGAAGAACCTCTTTTTTTATTTTATCCTGGTTGAAATAGAAACGAACAAAAAACTTTTCTAAAGTTTTCCATGTTTTTTTCAACCGCTTATATCTCTAGAGAAGACACCGCTGCGCCAAGCCACCATCTTCCTCGGCTCAACCTCCCATGCTTTCCATCACACCTACAGTACCAAGCGCGCGGCCGCAATCTTATCGCACTTGGACTTTATACGGAATCTCGCGGTAACGCCAACGCCGACGACCATTGCGGAATTTCGCCTGGAATGTCTATATCATTGCTAGTGCAATAAAATTGAGTTGTGCGTTGGCGCCCGCGTTGTGTCTTCACTGTCCTTCGTGCTTACTGTGCTGTTTCTAGTCTTCCAATATGTATCAACTCGTCTGGTTCTCGATTCTTCTGTAACAGTAAACAGCTTCTGCAAACGGAAAGCTTAGTGAATTCGGCCCTGGCTTTTATCCAAGTCACCTCTTTCGAGTAGAAGAAGAGCAATGATATTGTCGCTACGATATTTTCTACTGTTCAACGACGTCTCAGTTCCGCTATACACAAACAGAAAAAGAAACGTCGCTGTGGAAGCCCTTCGGCTAGCAGAAATAGGTGCATTTTCGTGCAAGCGGAATTTTACCTGCACACGTGGCGTTTGAGACCGACTTTGCCGAATACGTCATATATACGCTTCGTGCCGACCGCGGTTCAATCTTCACGGAGGGCCCGCGATGCAGCAGTGGCTATACCTGTACCGTTCTCCACCTTTAGCCGTCACCGGTCGCACGTGCGACTACAAAAGTTACTTCTCAAAAGAGCGGCACACGTGTTTGGCATCAGAGACAAAGAAAAAAAAGGAAGAAAACGCGTGCATTTCGCAACATCTATACGGGTACATGCATGCGCACAGGAATCCGCTTCCTGGCCTAATTTGACCTGAGGCCCGTTGAAGTGCCGTTCTATGTGCCCCAGAACGTTCTTTTCAATGTGCGCGCGGTTCAATATTTTCCATTCGCATGGGCTGGTTCCTTTGTGCGGCCTCTTCTTTGGCGCATCGCTTCATTTTGGTTCCGAAGAAAAAGAGTACGGATTCCATTTACTCATCGGCCCTTCTCGTGCTGTTCATATTGACACGTGGACTTGTTTTTCTTTTTCGGGTGAGCGCTTTTCACCGTCTAACAGACGTTATTGCTCAGCACGGGAAGCGCCGGCATGTATCGGAAGTTTCTGGAATGCTATCGATGGTTCCATCCACTGTCTGCTGTCACCGAGCCTTGTGTAATCTGATGGCATGTATGCGCGACGCGAATGGGGTCGAACTTTCTGGAGGACACGCGGGCCCCAGCAATTTCTCTGGAACGTTCGATGGCTCGTCTATAAAAGCCGACGCGCTTGACTGGCAGATCAGATTTTCGACGATAGCCGACTGTGTTCGCCGCTATCGTTGTTCTTCGAGTAGCTGCTTTTGAGGGCGCAAGTTCGCCCAATAAAACGCTAGTTTCGTCATTCACAGTTTTGCTGTTTTCTTCGCCGTCACTACTACGTCACGATATGTTCGTGATATCACAAAAGAAAAATGGACAGATAAGGGAGGGCGGTGGCAGAGGTGTAGAGTACTACGCACTAGATACAGAGAGAGGTGTTCGGAAGGAAACATTTGCGGCTGATCTAACGCACCTTCTTTAAAAGTGCTCATAGCGAAGCTTTGTTTAAATGCATAAAGAGTGATGTAACCTGTGTTAATTTGTTTGTATTGCAATGTCAGTGCAAGGTCATACCGAAGACCCTCGCCTAAATCACATCATTCACGTTTCACCTCGTCCAAACACAGCTCCTTCGCATCTGCTCGGATGCGCGCTGTTGCGTTTCGCCTGCGACACGCGGTTTTGTCGGCGCGACTGCGGCGGGGCGGCAGACATTTTGGCCCGTGCGGCGTCGCCGCAACGCTCCCCGCCAGGCGTTTCCAGGCATGTTCCGATGCCACGTGTCTTCATGTGCGTGTGTGAGTGTATGTGCCATTGTGCCCGAACCAGGCGATGCGACAGCAGGGGTCACCCTCTCCTTCCAGTCATTGTGCCTGAACCAGGCGATGCGACAGCAGGGGTCACCCTCTCCTTCCAGTCATTGTGCCTGAACCAGGCGATGCGACAGCAGGGGTCACCCTCTCCTTCCAGTCTTTGTGCCCGACCGGCGGCAGTGTGCGTCACCTTAGCCCATTGTACAATCACGTGCTCGTCTATTGAGGGGTTCCTTCTTGCCCTCAACTGCGAGAGTATAAAAACAGCTGCCCCCGGACGCCAAAAGGAGGGCTCCGATTTCTTCTGTTGAGTAAAGTGCTCTCCCGTCTCTCTACTTCGGTCAACCTGACCGCCAACTCTTTGCGATGTTAAAATAAACAAGTTGTTTTGTTGTTACCAGTCGACTCATGCTTTGCCGGGACCTTCGGATGCTTCCAGTTGTACCCCAGGCCGCCAGGCCAACGCTACCCTTGGGGCTTGCGACCCAGGTACAACCACGGGCGTCAGCGCCGAGTTCCCAACAACCGATGCCATCGGTGGGATCCAAACATCTGGTTGGCAGCGGTGGGATCGCCTCCGACTCCAAACAACTGTCTGCCAGCGGTGAGATCGCGACAACGGAGGCCAGCAGCGAAGAGATGCAGTTGACTGTATGCTGAGCAGCTCAACGACGATCCGGGAGCAGTGCAACGAGCCCTGTGTGACGACTGGTTGCCTGCAGCGGAACGACTGCGCGGAATTCCTGCCTGCGAGGTTTGGTGAGTGCGGGACTTTCTTCTTCTGAGCTTTGCCAGGCTTTTGTTAGTGTCAGAAACAGAGCTGGTAATTGTGGTTGTCGTTGCTGCCGGGTTAGTTTGCGGCAAGACAATAGTAAGCAGTAGAGAAAGCAGCATTCAGAGCAGCCATGGATTTGAAGTCGTTGCGCAAACCGAAATTGTTGGAGCTTGCAAGAGAGTTGGGTCTGGATGTCTCAGACAAACTCAGAAAACCAGAACTGCTAAAGGCTATTCTTGAGTTAGAAGCTGAGGATGACGAGCTGTCGGAATGCCTTGAGACCATTGAGGAAAGGGAAATGGCAAAAAGACAGGAGCGCGAACTTAAAGAACAAAAAGAGCGAGAGAAACAAGAGAAAAAAGAAGAGCGCGACCGTCAACACGCGTTGGAAATGAAGCGTCTCGAGATTGAGATGGAACGCGCTCGTAATGGAAGTCAGGCACACGGTGCAGGAGAACGAGTATTGTTCAAAATGACTGACCTGATGCGGCCGTTTAAGCTTGGAGAGGACATTGGTTTGTTCCTGGTTAACTTCGAGCGAACGTGCGAGAAGCAGGGGTTCTCTCGGGAAACGTGGCCACAGCGCTTGCTCACTTTGTTACCCGGCGAGGCGGCCGACGTAGTCGCTCGCTTGGATAGAGAGGAGGCAGAGGATTTCGACAAAGTGAAATCGAGTCTGCTAAAGAAGTACAGGCTGTCAGCAGAGGCGTTCCGTCGGAAGTTTCGGGAGAGTGAGAAAGGCAAGAGTGAGTCATATACAGAATTTGCCTAGAAACTTATGTCAAACATGCAGGAGTGGCTCAAAGAAGAGAAAGCGTTTGGTGACCACGATAAAGTTCTGCAGTGCTTCGGGCTAGAACAGTTTTATAGTCGGTTACCGGAGAACGTGCGATACTGGGTCTTGGATAGGCCAGACGTTTGTACGGTGGCTAAAGCCGCTGAGCTAGCCGAGGAGTTTGTGACGCGTCGGGCTCGCGGAGCTAAGGACGGTCAAAAGGGTGAATTTGGCTCGAAGTTTGAGAGGCCGAAATTCACGCCCATGAGATTAAAGGGGGACACGCGTAGTGAGGATGCGAGTGAAAGCAGTCCGACCAAACGTAAAGAGACGGCGGCAGCCAAACGCAGAAAGCGGTTCGAGATGAGGCGAGCGCGCGTTTGTTATACGTGCCAGAAGCCGGGTCACTTTTCGGCGCAGTGTCCGGAAACAACACCAAAAGTTGTGTTTTTTTCAATAGGCAGCACTGACGAGAACATGAAGCTTCTCGAGCCTTACATGCGAGACCTCCTCGTGAACGGGAAAGAGTGCCGAGTGCTTCGCGATTCCGCAGCTACGATGGATGTAGTTCACCCGTCTTACGTAGAACCCCATATGTTCACGGGCGAGTGCGCATGGATCAAGCAAGCCGTGGAAGCTCATAGCGTGTGTCTGCCGGTAGCAAAAGTGCTTATTGAAGGACCTTTCGGAGCGCTTGAGACGGAGGCGGCAGTGTCATCTATGCTGCCCCCTCAGTACCCGTACCTATTTTCAAACAGGTCCGATCACCTCCTGCGCGAGAAGGGGCTTTTGTTTGGTGAGGCTAGCGTTCAGGCCTTAACCAGATCGAAGGTTCGGGAGCTCGCTGCAAAGGCGGTAGTTGCGGGGCCGACGTTATCGAACAATGAAAAAGGGTCAGAGGCGCAGCAAGCCGATATTCAGAGCACGCCCGAACTGAATAAAATTGAGTCTGTAGCGTTGAAGGCGCCAGATACTGGAGAGGAAACACCCGACACGGGAAAGTTAGAAGAGCTATCTACAGATTTGCTCATCGCGCCTACGTCAGACGGACTTGATAGGTTGCTAAAAGTCAGCCGGTCGGCTTTGATAGCCGAGCAAAAGAAGGATGGCAGCCTAGAAAACATTCGCTGCAATGTCAAGGAAGGTATCGCCAGGAAAAATGCGCGTTTTGTGGAAAGAGGTGGAGTCCTGTACCGGAAGTATCTAGACCGCAGAGGAGTGGAGTTCGATCAGCTGATCGTGCCTCAATGCTATCGTCAGGATCTGTTGCGCTTGACGCACGGGGGTTCGTGGTCCGGACACCTAGGAGTTAAGAAAACTAAGGACCGTCTCTTGCAAGAGTACTATTGGCCAGGGTGTTTTCGGGACGCAGACCACTTCGTGAGGTCATGTGACACCTGTCAGCGGGTGGGCAAACCAGGGGACAAATCGAGGGCGCCGTTGAAATTGGTACCTATCATTACGGAGCCTTTTAGACGGCTCGTTATTGATACAGTGGGACCTCTGCTGGTAACAGCCACGGGGTACAGACACATTTTGACTGTGATCTGCCCAGCGACAAAGTTCCCTGAAGCAGTGCCGCTTAAAGAACTCAGCTCAGTTGAGATAGTCAATGCACTACTGTCCATATTTGCGCGAGTTGGTTTTCCTGCGGAAATCCAATCAGATCAGGGCACAGTGTTTACTAGCGCTTTGACGACAACTTTTCTCGAAAGGTGTGGGGTAAAGCTGCTACACAGCTCAGTGTACCACCCACAGTCGAATTCCGTTGAGAAGCTCCACTCCGTCATGAAGCGCGTGTTGAGAGCCTTGTGTTTTGAACATCAAACTGACTGGGAGCTGTGTCTGCCTGGGGTGATGTTTGCATTAAGAACCGCGCCGCATGCGGCTACGGGGTTTTCGCCAGCTGAACTGGTGTACGGTCGCTCGCTTCGGTCTCCGCTTCGCATGCTTCGAGAATCATGGGAAGGCAGGGGCGACGACCCAGTCGTGGTGGAGTACGTACTTAAGCTCCTCGAACGCTTAAGAAGGGCACAGGAGTTGTCAGGTGAAGCAATGACAAAGGCCCAGCAGAGGGCCAAGGTTTATTATGATCGGACAGCCAGGGCCTGTCGTTTTGAGGTGGGCGATGAGGTCATGATATTGCGCACATCGCTAAACAACAAACTAGACGTGCAGTGGGAGGGCCCAGCGCGAATTGTTCAGAAACTGTCGGACGTTAACTACGTGGTAAGTCTGCCAGGAAAGCGGAAAGCACAGCAAGTTTACCACTGTAATCTGCTCAAACCTTATAGACAAAGGGAAGCAGTGGTGTGCATGATGGTAAACGTTCCTGAAGAGCTTCCGGTCGAGCTTCCGGGACTAGGCTCAGTGACGAACAGGGAAGACACCGGTCAAGTCATTAGTGACCTTATCAGTAAAGCACCGCTGTCGCCTGAGCAGAAAACCGAACTACACCAGCTATTACAAGAGTTTCAAGGTCTGTTCTCTGAGAGGCCTGGAAGGACTTCTGTCCTTACTCATGATATAGAACTTACCTCCCCAGAGCCAGTACGATCCAAGGCGTATCGGGTGTCACCCCGCCAGAGCGATATTATGGAGGCTGAGGTAAAGAAAATGCTACAGCTCGGTGTTATTGAGGCAGGTGAGAGTGATTATACCTCCCCTTTGATTTTAGTTGAGGTACCGGGCAAGGAACCTCGTCCTTGCGTCGACTACCGCAGGCTTAATTCCATCACTAAGGATCAAATTTATCCGATCCCTAACATCGAGGAGCGCCTTGAGAAAGTTAGTAGCGCTCAGTTTATTTCCACCCTAGATCTTGTCAGGGGTTATTGGCAGGTTCCACTTACAGAAGAGGCTAGTAGGTATGCGGCGTTCATTTCACCAATGGGAACATTCCGTCCTAAAGTGTTGAGTTTTGGTTTGAAGAACGCGCCATACTGTTTTTCAAGCCTCATGGATAAAGTGTTGCGGGGACAGCAAGAATTCGCTTTACCGTATCTAGACGACGTAGCGATATTCTCCGCATCCTGGTCTGAGCATATGACACACTTGCGGGCAGTGCTAACCCGCCTGCGCGAAGCGGGCTTGACAGTAAAGGCTCCTAAGTGCCAGTTAGCACAGGCCGAGGTTGTCTACCTCGGTCACGTGATTGGTCAGGGTCGTCGCCGCCCCTCTGAAATAAAAGTGGCCGCTGTGCGAGACTTTCCGCAACCGCGCACAAAGACCGATATTCGGTCGTTCTTAGGTGTCGCCGGCTACTATCAGAGGTACATCCCCAGGTACTCTGATATCGCGGCTCCCCTGACGGATGCTCTCAGAAAAACAGAGCCTCAAACAGTCGTCTGGGACGAGACAAAGGAAAGAGCTTTTAGCGCCCTAAAGAGTGCCCTAACAAACCAGCCTGTGCTACGATCGCCAGACTATACAAAAGGGCTCATTGTTCAGTGCGATGCTAGTGAGCGAGGCATGGGCGTTGTACTGTGCCAACGGGAAAAGGGAGAAGTAGAACACCCCGTCCTGTATGCTAGTCGTAAGCTGACCAGTCGTGAGCAGGCGTATAGCGCCACCGAGAAAGAGTGTGCATGTCTCGTGTGGGCCGTTCAGAAATTGTCATGCTATCTAGCCGGCTCGAGGTTTATCATTGAGACGGATCACTGCCCTCTCCAATGGCTGCAGACCATCTCTCCCAAAAATGGCCGCCTCCTGCTCTGGAGCCTCGCTTTACAACAATATTCCTTTGAGGTGCGTTACAAAAAGGGGAGTCTCAACGGTAACGCCGATGGCTTAAGTCGAAGCCCCTAACGTAGGAATCAGCCTAAAAATTGTTTGTTACTGATGTTTTTCTTCCTGAGGCAGGATTTTTTTTTCACATATTGCTTTTGTTTAGTGTTTCAAAGTGATGATATGCTTTCTAGTGCAATTTTTCAATTTGTGGACGCGTTCTGAGTGATGCTAGACTACTGTAAGGAACTAGGCAGTGGTATAAAAAGGGGAAAGAGCCTGGCAGGGCTTAGTGAGGGTTGTGCCGTGCTTGCTGACTGAGCGGTTGAGTTTCAGCGTAGTTCTAACGCTTGCCGGGAACGAGAGCAAAAATGTGAACTCTCCCGAAGTCACTTTGCAGTGTCCCGTGCGAACCTGAACGAGAGAACGAGGCCTTCTCTGTGCGCTGCGCTCAAGAAACGTCGAGGGACGCCCGACTTCGGTTATGAGCATCATCGAGCGACATCCCTCCGGACAGCGGATGCAGTCCCCTGTCCATCGGGATCTCCTTCCCCGGCGGGGCGGTCTGTTGCGTTTCGCCTACGACACGCGGTTTTGCCGGCGCGACTGCGGCGGGGCGGCAGACATTTTGGCCCGTGCGGCGTCGCCGCAACGCTCCCCGCCAGGCGTTTCCAGGCATGTTCCGATGCCACGTGTCTTCATGTGCGTGTGTGAGTGTATGTGCCATTGTGCCCGAACCAGGCGATGCGACAGCAGGGGTCACCCTCTCCTTCCAGTCATTGTGCCTGAACCAGGCGATGCGACAGCAGGGGTCACCCTCTCCTTCCAGTCATTGTGCCTGAACCAGGCGATGCGACAGCAGGGGTCACCCTCTCCTTCCAGTCTTTGTGCCCGACCGGCGGCAGTGTGCGTCACCTTAGCCCATTGTACAATCACGTGCTCGTCTATTGAGGGGTTCCTTCTTGCCCTCAACTGCGAGAGTATAAAAACAGCTGCCCCCGGACGCCAAAAGGAGGGCTCCGATTTCTTCTGTTGAGTAAAGTGCTCTCCCGTCTCTCTACTTCGGTCAACCTGACCGCCAACTCTTTGCGATGTTAAAATAAACAAGTTGTTTTGTTGTTACCAGTCGACTCATGCTTTGCCGGGACCTTCGGATGCTTCCAGTTGTACCCCAGGCCGCCAGGCCAACGCTACCCTTGGGGCTTGCGACCCAGGTACAACCACGGGCGTCAGCGCCGAGTTCCCAACAACCGATGCCATCGGTGGGATCCAAACAGCGCACGTGTGCTCTTACGCACCCGTGCTACGCAATATGACACGCGGCGATCATCTCAAAGAACTATAGTGGGCGTTGGCACGATCGCAGTGTACGCGGTATTTGTGCGAATGTGGCCTACTGCAAAAAAAAATGTGTTGCCTTGTGGTTGGAACATGGAGCTGTTGTTCTGGAGCACCAAGGTTCTGAGTGTGGTAGTTTCTTCTTTCTTGAGCTTTGGGTGAGGTGCTGGGTACCCCATGCGTTCCAGCCTGTGATGTTGAAGGATCGCTGAGTAGGGGATCGGTGCGGTCTCTGCACCCGCTGGCGCAGACCAGGCATCCCGAGAGTAGGAGAGGTTGGCCCGACAGGCGTGACCTCGGGGCGCGGCGTGTGCCTCTTCGTTCCCCTCCAGCGCCTCTTGCCCGGGAACCCATGTGACGCAGGTGTAGGGGATCGTAGTACTGCGGTGCTTCAATGTCTTTATTGCTTCTGTTGACACGCGACCTTTAGCGTAGTTCCTGACAGCTGCTTCAGATTCGGAAAAGACGACAGCTACGTCCATGCACGTGGTAGTTACTAGAGCGATGGCAGCCTTTTCTGCAGTCTCAGGGTTTTGTGCGTGGACTATGGCAGATGGTATCTCTCTGCTCTGAGAATCGACGACGCTCAGGGCGTAAGCGTTTCTTTGCGGGTATTTGGCTGCGTCGGTGTATCTGGCGTCCGGATCTTGCCTTTGTATTCGCCATAGGGTATCCACTAGGGCTTGTTTTCTTTCTGTGTAGTACTTGGGGTGCATGTTGCATGGAATTGGTGCTATGCACAGGGATTCGCGGATGCTTGGAGGAATTTTTTCTTTTCAGTCCGTGGTGGCTATAAAAGTGTCACCGTAGCTCAGCCGTTGCAGCACTGATCTTCCGGTGGGTGTGAGCTTCAGACGTTCTAATTGACTGACTTTATGAGCTTCAGCTAGTTCTTGCAAGGTGCTGTGTACGCCCACCTTGAGAAGTCTCGTAGTCTAAGCCGTGGATGGTAGGCCCAGTGCGATTTTGATGGCTTTGCGTATTTGAATATAAAGTTTTACTACCTCTGCATTCTTCAGCGCGAGGTAGGGCGTGTCGTATGTTATTCGACTGGTGAGGAGTGCTTGCATCACGCGCAGCGTGTCTTGTTCTCTCCTGACGAAATGCGTGAGCTGTGATAGCGTTCGCTGTAGTCGCGGAAGGGTGGCCGCCCCGGACCCGTCTTTGTGAATGTGTAGCCCTAGAACTGATAGGGTTTCCAGTTTTGCGATGGGCGTTCCATTGAGGGCGACGTTGGGATCGGGTTCATCGTAGCCGGGTCGTCTGCCTCTCGTTCTTGACTTGAGGACGAGGTGTTCCGACTTCTCGGGAGGAGAGGCGGCATTTTTGCAAGAAGCTCTCGATGGTATCTACTGCTTCCTGTAGCGTGTTTTCTTGCATTCCGGTGTTTGAGGCTCTTGCCCATAGCGTGATATCATCTGCACAAAAAGCGTGTCGTGGGTCTGGTATGGCGTCGAGGAGGCTGGGTAGTTTAATCATGGCGACGTTGAAGAGCAACGGCGATATGACCGAACCTTGCGAGGTGCCTTTGCTCGGTAGTGGGCAGCTGTCGCTGCGCAGGTTGTATATTCCAACTGTGGCCGTGCGGTCCGTGAGGAAACTCCTGACATAGCCGTATGTCCGAGACTCTCAGCCCAGATCTTCGAGGTTGCAGAGGATAGCTTCGTGAATGATGTTGTCAAAAGCACCCTTTACGTCGATGGCTAAAATCGATGATTTGCTTCTGGGGCTCAGGGTCGATGAGGTCTTCCTTGAATAGAAGGAAGACATCTTGTGTTGGACAGGTTCTGCCTGAAACCGTACATAGTGTTCGGAACGTATCCATTATCTTCGATGTATGAGGTTAGCCGGTTGTGTATCATATGCTCGAAAAGTTTCCCTACGCACGAGGTAAGGGAAATTGGGCGCAAGTTCTCGATGCTGAGGTGTTTATTTGGTTTGGGGATCATGGTGATCTCCGAGTGCTTCCAAGCAGCCGGTAGCTCTGCTTGCTTCCAGCATGCATTGAAGTACTAGAGTAGGGCTGCGGTAGCCTGCTGCGACCCACCCGTAAATACGATGGCACGTGACAAAATATACGGTGGGCACAAAACCCCCCACTTGGCCAACCCTTTACGCATGCTGAACTCTCTGCAGCACTGTCGACACTCGCCAGAAACACCAGACCGGACAAAGATCGGATCATCGACGCTTTTAAAGCAAGCAAAACTTTCTAGACGCATTCTTCCGGGCTTTGCTGATCCTGGTTACTGCTGTCGCTATCTTGCCAATTCGCCCACAAACAGGACTACACTCACATAACGAATCGGTTTATATATAGAGCCATCTGTACACCTGTCTTGATGCGCTGTTTGCCAGTGAGGAATTACGCAGTGAAACAACAAACTGTAGCTAAATAACGAGTATACTCGTTCAAACACATAATTCTTAAATTAATGCGAAGATCTCTATGCTCTCTTTCGCGGAGTTTGGCACGTCTGCTCTGTCGGCATTTGCAAAGTAAGGTGGGCCGATCCTGGCTATAGTGCCATGCTGGGCTTATCCCGGACATAGCGTGATGAAAAGTGGGTCGATCCTGGAGGCCGTGTAATCCGCGGTCGCGTATAGATCACGTAGGTCGCGCGGTGGGGTGCCGTCGTCTTGCTGATCTGTTGGACCGCAACGGTTTGCAACATAGTGAACTCAAAACGGGTTGCCGAACATCAACAGATGTATAACGTTTAATTACCTGCTTCACGAAAGCTTCGCTTGATATAGATTCCAAACTGTACGTTTGATTTGCTTTCCTTCTTTTTTTTTCTTTCAGACTCAAACGCATGTATATTTCCATATGCCTGAAAACGTTGCAACACAGACACACGAGCGCACACAAGTATATCCTTTTTTTTTTTCGTAATGGCAGCGTACTTAATTTTAGTGGTTATTGGTTTCTAGTATTAGCTTGTTTTTAGTGGTTACATTTTTGGAACACTAATAGTTGATCATATTCTCTGAAAATACTCGAGCATCGAAATGTTGTAACCATGCACGCGCCGCGCCTGCGTCCGATGCGAACTTCCAACATGTGCACGTGGCAAAAGTAGCGCTTTTAACTATAAATTATGGGGTTTTACGAGCCAAAACCACTTTCTGATATGCGCCGTAGTGGATGACTCCGGAAATTTCGACCACCTGGGGTTCTTTAACGTGCACCTAAACCTAAGTACACGGGTGTGTTCGCATTTGGCCCCCATCTAAACACTGCCGCCGTGGCTGGGATTCGATCCCGCGACCTCGTGCTCAGCAGCCCAACACCATAGCCACTGAGCAACCACGGCGGGTGCTTTTAACTATCGCCTCAACATCGCCCTCCTTTTGCAGGTTTGATGAGAAACTGAAGTGAAGTGTGTGCATAGTGTCTGCTTTTAGCGCTCGCATATGACAGAGGCACTGATAGCAGCGCTAGGCGTGCATTTCAGTTAAGGAGTGACCAAGACGACGCCGTCCTGCCCTGTTCTCTCTCTGTATACTGTTATCGGCGCTGGAAAAAATGTCTCGCGGTTCTAGTAACCAACTAGTCAGTTATTCACCATTACGACAGTGATAATGACTATTGTGGCGATGATATCGACGACGAAGATCCTATCATATCAGCACTTGGCTGGATATTAAAGAATACTTTGCGAGTAGGGGTGCTATGCAGGATGCACCGAGTTTGGCGAAACTCGGGGGATATTCACGAGCTCTGGCATCACCGCAAGATGAAAGCAGAAATGATACCGAGACACAGTTTATCTTTGAACAAGCCTCCAGTTTCATTGGTTTATCTAGATTCACTCTGGGTGGCTATCATTCCTTGGGCGTTGCCTTCTGGGCGGTCGACAAACTGGGGCTCACGTGATCATACCGTCGGTGCATGGTCGTGCCTTCTTTCACTTGTTTGTCGTTCAACTGAGTGCATTACATGCACAAGCAAGTTATAAAACAAATGCATTTAGTACAATATTATTAGTTGCTTTAATGTGGTTTAGAAGCATTTTAAAGCTTACAAGATGTACACTGAATGTGTATTAGACTAATTTGTAATTTAGTACGCTTCGCATTATACCACGAGAGAACGCTGTGGTGGCGTCATCACATCCATTCACCGGGCGAGCATGGCGGCTGAACATCAAAGAGGCCCAGTGTAAACAAGCTCGTACAACGAGCTCGCAGTGCGCGACGTAGTGATCAGGCTCGACGATGACCACTATTTCTTGGATAGTTTTGTTCCTCCGTGAGCAATCTTTCCGTGCACCCCGTAAGACTGTCTTTAGCTTCGGCGATTTTACAGATCGCAACGCGCACCTACTGTTCACGGCGCAATGCTGAAGAAACAACTTGTCCGGTGCTGCTCCTGCGAGTGCGCTGAGTTCCTGTACTCTGCGTGACTCCGAGCGTCACGAATATTGCATAATGTGTGCAAAAGGAAGACAGCTTATCTAGCTACGATGCGACAAGGAAGTAGTGCCGACGATGGATCGCGCTACCAACACAGTGAAGGAGACATCGACAAACTGCAGATAAGTATATTTCTACTGTTTCATTTAGCATAATAATAGTGCACGGATTAAGTCACTTTCGTAGTAACGAAATGAATGTCCAGCAGTTTAAAAAAGGCATTGAGAACCAATGAGTGTTCGTGCTTTTACGTGCGCGTGGGCCCGCGAAAATTTAAAGGTGATCGCGTTTGCCCGAGCTTCGAAACCATGCCATGCCACATTCATGTCATCAATCAGGTAATTAAAAAATCTGAAGAGCGCAAGAAACTTTTTACATGGCTTCATTTATACCAAAAAGGCATTTTGATTAATTATATACACATAGTCATAAACGTTGCACATCATAGAGCACAAGAAGAACAATACCCTCAGAAATATCGAGACTATCCAGCTATATTAATTCGCCACTAGCAAAGTGGAATAGCAATAAAAAAAAGGGGGTCAGGCAAGGAGACAAAATCACTCCGGTGCTATTCAAAGCACGGTTAGAAGTATTCGAACTATTACACCTAGGCGGACCTAGGGTGAGCATTGGAAGGTTAAATAATACGGAAAAGATAAAGGTAACCTTCACTAACTTGGTGAGATAACAGAAATTCATGAGTGACATTCAGCCCGCAGAATCTATGGAAGAGTATCTTTATCCAGGTGAAATATCAATAGCAGGTACTGATATAAAGCAGGAACCTTATACGAAAATTTCATGGGTTGAACAGCACATGGAATGCATTACCGAATCGTGATCGCCACGTTACTGATATCCTTGAAGAATGTTTAGAATCATTGCATTCTACCGGTTATGTTATATGGGACATAAACCTGGAGGTTAACAAAGAAACTTGAGAAGTCGAGGACTGTGCAGAAAGCGAAGTAACAAAGACTGTTGGAGATAGCATTAATGCAGGAATACAGTGGCGGAGTAAACCGTGGCAACTGGTATGCTAGTTGAGATCAAGAAAAAAATGCAGTCGGCAGGCAGGCTATGCACGCCTTCAATCACTTGTTGCCAATATATAACAGGTGATTGTATAAGCGTGACAGAATGAATGTCAAGGAGAGAGAATTGCAGTCGAGGATGGTAGAAAATTGCGTAATGGGACAAAAATATGATGTTTGTAGGCATAGGATGCAATCAACTCGCATAAAACGGGACTGTAAGTAGAGACATTTGTTTTGCAGTCAACAAAAATAGGCTTGTGGTGCTGACAGTAGAGACTCGTGAAGGTGCGGGGACACCTCAGCTGCTGGCATACTAATCAACATGACAACTGGCTTTGAAAAAGACAACCCCAGTTATGAAAAATAAAGCAACGTTGTCCCGACACATTGTTTTATTATGCATACTACAAGGCTTCCACAGTTAAGGGCGCTTAGTACCAATAGTGCAACGAGCATTTTTCTTTGTAAATAATGTTTCATATTCGGTTGATTCATTCCAACAAACCACTTTTTTTTTTTTTTGCAGCAAAACATTCTGCTACTGGAGGCACTCAACCACCTGGTGGCAGTAGGCGAGTGCCAGGCACGTGCTCTTGAGAGTGTGGCAGAGGTCCAGATAGCTGCTCTGCAACAGCAGTATCGGTGCCCTCATTGCTCTCCAGTCGAGGCCCCAGAAGACACCTTATAAAGGAGCTTTCAGTTTGTTATTTTGTTTATTATTCAAGAGCATGAATAAAATTATTCCAGTAAACATTGTGCTGAGCATATTAGGACACTTGTAACACGCACTTGGTGTCTCTTCAAAATGGGCAAAAATGTAAGACAACCTGTGCCACTCTTGGACCATGTAAATGAAAAATACACTAATGCAGCATACACGTCATTGGGCTGTTTTTTTCTTTCTATGTGCAAGAATACAGTGCATGTTGATTAGCCACAAGATGAACGGTTTGTGTAATTCACAATGAAAAGACAGGAAACACAGCTGGAGCTTAATAATGCTATCACCTATAGACTGTGCATATGAATGCAACACTCCCCGATTCAAACATGCCATTACATGCATGTTCGATACCACATATTCTTTAGCAATGTCATATATTTGCATGTACTAATTTTCACACAGCTTAAGTCCTTGCATAGCTCACTTGCGATGTATCGGTTTCATAGGCCAAATAATTGTACACTTTGTCCTTTTGTGTTGCACGAAAAGCGGCATCCTCTATGCAATAAGTAGTATGCAATAAGCAGGTGGTGGTATAACGCAGTAAGCCCGCTACACCCCCCCCAAAAAAAAATAAAGAAAGGAACGAGAACTGAATTGTTTTCTTTCCTGCTATTCCTGCCACGTTGATAGCCCGCATTGTGGAGCGGCGCTTTTTTTTTTCTATTTAACAACAAATGTACCTTTGGTTAAGTCGGTCCGTTTATGCGTGTATGCATGGGAAGCAGGAAAAGGGAGAATAAGGGAGTGAAGTGGTAGGGTATTGGGCTTTTATTATATTGCAAAACTTTTTTCCGAAACAATTTTCTTTTATTTTCTTTCATTTGCCAAAAGCTTTGCGTATGTGTTTGTAACAAATTCCGCACTTATACTTCTCCTGAAAAGCTTTACGTTTTCGAGTCTCTATACCCCGCCACCACTTTTGCAGAACACTGCGCAAGAAAGTAAGAACGCGGAGGACGATTATACGATCTCGACCGGGTGAGGTGTGACTTCACCGCATGAATCAGAAAACGACGACACAGCTGGTCATCGTGATGACGAAAAAAGTAGAAAGGAATGTATTCACTTCGCTGGCACATGGTTGTGAGTCTTATCCGAGTCTCGAGCGGTTGTGATCTAACACGGGAGCCAGGACGGCCTTAAATAACCTCTCCTTCCTTCGTTGAGGCAATCCGCTGGCCAAGCACAAACGCCGAATTGTTCACCACCTCTATCGCCCCTCACTGGTCATCAGCATGCTGCTCGGGGTGCTCATGTCCACATTGAGCTGCTCGTGGCGCTCATCTCTTCAACGAGCTACTCGTGTACGTGGTACACCTGTCTCCAACGGGTCAAAATAGGAGGCAGCCCACCTACCGTCGATGATCCCCCGAGAGTTCTGGACGAGGACCTTTCGTCGATAATTGGCCACTCCGTGACGGTCAGCAGGGCGACGTTGCTGTCTTGAAGCGAAGTGAAGGATGAGGCGTGAACATCAACCGTGACAGCTGCGTGTTGCTCATCTCTTCAACGAGCTACTCGTGTACGTGGTGCACCTGTCTCCAACGGGTCACAATAGGAGGCAGCCCCCCAACCGTCGATGCTTTCCCCCGAGAGTTCTGGACGAGGACCTTTCCTCGATAATTGGCCATTCCGTGACGGTCAGGAGGGCGACGTTGCTGTCTTGAAGCGAAGTGAAGGATGAGGCGTGAACATCAACCGTGACAGCTGCGTGCTGCTGATGGGGCTTCATTAAAACTTCTTTCTGGGCGAGTTGGTGCATACTTGACATGAAAACTGTTTACAGCGCAAACACATGCAACCACAAAGTATAAGGGACAGCGCTTGTGTCCTGTCCCTTATACTTTGTGGTTGCATGTGTTTGCGCTGTAAACAGTTTTCATGTCAAAAAATGCTGATGGGGCATCCCCCCGTCGCCAGATGTGGTAGTCGATGGCTTCTTGGAAAACTTAGATCGATCATAACAGCCTGTCCACCACCACCGGATGTCTCGAAGGGGTTGCAGTATGCAAGCACCTCGAAGAGACTGGTAGACCCTGTGCCCTTGCTTCGTTTCGCCGATCGTTGCTTGTCCTCCCAGGTGAAACCTTCTGGAAGTAAACCATGCGCAGCCCCAGGCACAACAAACAGAGAGCACCCAACTAACCACGAGAACTGTCATGTTCACGTTCTTCACATAAAACCCTATCAGAATCGTACCTGCGGTTCTCGTTCGAGATTGCTGAAAACTTAACAAAGGAGATGGTGGTGGTGGTCGGGGGGGGGGGGGTGTTGGTGGTGGTGCAGCAGGAGCGGTTAGCCTGGCATACATAGCTGCCGGTAATTGTTCCGCCTGAGCCTCCTATGAGTGTCACAGTGTGTGTCACCAGGGGAGGTATTCTGTAAGAGTCCGCCTAGTGGGCATGTCCATTTCGTCTGCTGCTGAAATGCTGATTGGCTGTGGCACCTCACTGCTGCGGACTTGCAGACCAGCCTAGCCAATCAGAACTTGAACAGCAAACGAAATGGACATGTCCACTAGGTGGACGATTACAGGATACCTCCCCAGGTGTCGAAGAGCCCTGTGTCTCGAATGAAGGCAATCAGCAGTCCTTGCGCCCTCTTCCTGATTGCCGCAGGCCCTCCGGGGAAAACGACATCTTCAAACGTCCTTTACGGAATGCCATTTTTTGCAGGCTGTCGACCCTCGCTTTCTTTTCTGTGCAGAACTGCGGGCATATCCAAATGACATGTTCGATGTCGGCGATCTCACCACAGTAGGCACAGAACGGGGAACCCCATCGTCCAGTCTTGAATAACCAAGCCGGGGAGTACGCGGAGTTGGTTCTGATGCGGTACAACAGCGTTGCTTTTTCCCGAGTAAGTCCATGGATCACACAGGCTGGGTGTGGAGTCTGGTAGGTCACCCTAAAGTGATTGCGGATTACATTCTTCGATTTCTTTGGCGATCTTACTTTTGGGACACATGTCAGTGCCCGGCGTGCAAGAGCGTAAGCTTTTTCATTTCTTTCAATTCCTACGTGGGATGGGATCCACGGAAATGTTACGGTAAATCCCTTGCTCATTAAAACTTTGATCAATGCCAGAGATTGCCTTATAAAGTTCTCGAGGTAGGCCACAGTGTAATCATTGTAACGATGATATTGGGTCCGTCAGCACCACGACGTCACTTGACAAACGAGAAAGCCAGACTTCAGCGCGCATTTTAACGTTTTTGTGTCTTTCCGACGTTTTTGTGTTTCCTTTTTCCCGAGAAAGCCACGGTTGTCGAGAGACTGAGAACGCACTGAAAATGATCAAAGGGATAAAATTCGCGTAGTGAGTTACTCGTTCGGTCGATGCTACCAATGCAAAACGTACTGGGCTCTGCTGACCGCTTCAACTCTGAATTAAACTGATCCATTAAGTGGCATTCAAAACGTAAAAACGAAACAAAACAAAAAGCACTATCTACACGCAAAAAAAAATTTTTTTTGCTTCTCCAAACGCGTTTCAGCAAATCGAAGTTCTGCAACGGCGACCGATAAAAGCCCCTACTCTGCTCTGTAAGCATTGAATTACCCAAAATGGTTTGTTTCTACTAACCTCCAATGTCAATGCCTATCTGCAAAAATCGGGGAAACCACGAGCCACCATCGTCGCAACACAGGTTGCGCCTTTTGTAACTGGCTCGTACAACAAACAATACAAACAAATTCTGAGCGTAATGCGAAACCATTGAAATTAAAGCTAAATTCGTGATAACTAACAAACGAAAAAAAATTGCATCACGCTCTATTTACGAACAAGGAACTTATAGCTGCGACCAATTCGACAATTATCACTTATTAAGGCGCTCTCGATGTCTGAAAGCCTTCGGGCCTCGCAGAAGACAACAGAGGGCGCCAGGCATACGCTGCCCTCTGTCGTCGCCTACCACTTTGTGTGCCCGCGGCTTGCTTTTTCGTCCCTGAAAATGAGGGCGAAACGCGGGAGGAATTGCAAGACTCCCATTTCCCTTACTCTCGTGGCGCATTCCACTGCAGTGACAGTCTGACTGGCCCTGTTCGTACACGCATATGTCAGCCCGGTTGAACCTTTCAGCGGCACCCTTACTCGCAGAGACGCGTTCTGATTTGTTGTTAGGCAACGCCTTTGTTTTCTCACTCGCCACAACGAGCCCTTTGGAGGTCTGCGTGATGGTCTGTTCCCTTGTTTTACAGGCTGCGGTGTGGCGACTTGCTATATTCTTCACTGAGCCGAATACTTGGCTCGCTTGATCTTGCGCTGTTTAACCAATTTTTGCCATGCCATGCGGTCACCTAATGCGCCTCTGAAGTTCCCGAGCGTCGGGTTCCCGCCCTGCGGGACCGCCCTGGCATTCTCCTCTCCTTTTGACGATTCCGGAAAGTCGCCCAAGTGCGGAGGTACAAAGGAGTTTTTCAGCTCCTCCTTGAACCTTTTGGAACTGCTTAAGCTAGTCTCGTCTCCGCAGTGACCGTCCTCCGGAATACTACTTGTTTCTACTTTCGCGATGTAATCGCTCTCTTCTTCCGCCGCGATTCCTCCTTTAACAACATTCAGTAGGTCTAAAGAGCTTTCTGAATGT
Source organism: Dermacentor variabilis (assembly GCF_050947875.1). NCBI lineage: Eukaryota > Metazoa > Arthropoda > Arachnida > Ixodida > Ixodidae > Dermacentor > Dermacentor variabilis. The sequence goes on from NC_134568.1 coordinate 90,540,126, forward strand.
GGCAGCGCCAAATTAGTCTATAATTCCTCTGCTAGCCCTTGCTGTGGTATTCTCACTGACCCGGATGCCTCCTCGCTAGCGCCTTTTTTTTACTGATTTCACTAGCTATGTGCTGTGCTTCTTGAGCGTCTATATCACGAGGCATATTTTTTTACTTCGTTGCGGTGATTTATCTCCACCGCGATCTCTCGAGCCTTGGAACGCGTGAGAGCTTGGACGGTATGGTCGCCAAAACTAAGGCCCTTTTTCTTCAACATAATTTCCGAGTGATTTTTTTCTTCAACATCATTTCCAAGTGATTTGAAAATAGGTAGAGATAGTGTTTTGACGGATTTGGCGATACTACTGCTTCAGTCAGCAATAGTCCGAACCGCCCTTCAACCTTCACGCTGGCTATGGGCAAGCAAACACTATTCTTCTCGACTAGCTGCCGGATCCACGCGTTGTTAAGAACGGCCCGCTGAGGTGCAAGTTTTGCCAGCCAGGTGCGAGAGCGGCATCGGCTTTTCCTGGAAAGCCACCGCAACCCTCTAGCCACACGGCGTCACTAAGTCTACTGTGTGCGGGGGACAATGCGCCACGTCCGCCACTCTGCGTCGCGGGATTACCGATATGAGTTCGACGAACCAGGCTTTGTGACTGAACACGCCACCGCCGATCTGGTCTGCCGCGAACGGGGGAGTTCCCGAGGGAACGTATTTGGCGGCAACGTCCCACGCGCCTTTCAAGACGCAAGACAATGGAGAACCGGCGACCGCGCTGCGAGGGCCAGCTCGGGGAATAAGATGCGCCTCCTTGACGTAAGCCCCGAGTTCTGCGAAGACCGTCTGACGTCGGTGGGAACCGTGAACCTGTGAGGAAGTGTGTGTGTGTAAGCCCTCCCGCAGAGAGGCGGTCGTCTACTGGTCGAACGTTTCCCTCACCTAGGGATTGAGGGAGAACCGAGTGCTTATAAACCGCTGTTGTGCGGCTGCTCAGTGTATTTTCTCGCAGTCATGCTAGACTGATGAACTGCAACGTCCTTATGTAGATACTGTAAATAAACCCATATTCCTCGTTCTCGATGAGAAGCAGTCCTTCCGTTTAACAACGTCCTCAGCATGGATAAGTTGGACGACGGCATGGGCGAGCTACCATCTAATTCATGCCCGACTCCAAACTTCACAACGGGTTACGAGCGGTGAGATTGACCTCCCAATCCTCACAGCATATTTCCCGGTGAAATCCTCAGGTTTCACAAACGCAGGGTGGACAATGCCTATTGTCGCAGCTGAGTCCCAAAGTGTTTTACAGGGTATTTCATTCACTACTAGGTCGCGAAGGTAGGGTTCTAAGAGGGCCAAGTTGTCATCGCCTCCTTTCACGAAAGTAAAAACAATTCTATTCTTCCGACAGCCGATCGCAAGGTGCCCAGGCTCCTGGCTACGGAAACAGACGTACGGTTTTCTAGCCTCAAACGGTTTTGATGGTTTTCTTTCCTCTTCTACTGCGGTGTTATCATCTCCTGAATTATCTGGCTGCACGTCCTTCGTCCCTCCTCCAGCCTTTTCGTGGTGAATGGGGCGCCTGTTTTTCTCTTTGCTGAATTTAGTGAACGGCTTGACCAGCGTTTTCTTGGATTCGCGACGTGTAACGAATTTATATGCTAGCACTGCAGCACGTTCCATGTCCTTTTCGCCCGACCTATCTTGAATCCACAGGCACATCTCTTCGCTCAAAGACCCATAGAACTGCCCATGTATATAAACTCAACAACCTTGTCGTGACAACCGAACGCATCTTCCTCTTTTAGCCACTCAATTAAATTAGCTTTCAGCTTATAAGTGAAGTCTTCAAAAGACTGGCTCGTCGTTCTAGCTGTCTCCCAAAAACGACGACGGAAAGCCTCCGCTGAGAGTCGATATTCCCTTAGCAACGCAGCTTTTATTTTCTAATAGTCATCTGCGTCGTCTCTCGTTAGCCTTGCAATTATTTCGGTTGCTTCGCAAGGAAGAACGGTCAGAATCTGTTGCGGCCAGCTCTGTAGTGCCAACCTGTTTTTCCAGCAGATTCGTTCAAAAGTAACGAGAAACAATCCCATGTCATCGTTTACCTTGTACGTCGGCATGACATTCCTTATTTTTGTTCCTGCTTCACCTTAACGTATTTCATTAATTGAGATGTTATTTACCTTTTGCACGGCCAGATCCCACTGCACGTCTAGTTCTTTTAGTTTAGTTCGTCAGCTCTCTGTTCCTCTCGTTCCGTTCTTTCTGCTGCTCTTGTTCCTTTCTTTCTGAAGCTTCCCTTTGATCAGCTTTTTGCCTTTCCTCTGCAGCTTTTTGGCTTTCTTCTGCAACGTTTTATTCAGCTTTCTCAGCTCACTTCTCTATCTCTTCCCTTGCTTCTGAAATTTCGTCCTCTAGAGCCCCGCACTTCTCAACCGCCTCAATAAGCTGCGGCTTTCTCTGACTTTTCCCGATCTCTATTCCCAGCTCTTCACATAGTAATAACAACTCTGGCTTTTTCCGCTTGCTTAAATCCATTGGTCACTCCCGAACAAGGACTTTCTTACTTTGCTGTGTCTTGAGGAAGCGTTCAACAGGAGCCGGCATGCACAGAAGCTAATTTGAAGTTTTAGAAAACACACGAGCTAAAACTTGACAAATTCTCAAAGAAAGTCAAGCGCTCACCATTCTGCTGAAGCCACAGTACGAAGGGGGGGGGGGGGGTATCCCATTGCTGCCAACCAGTTAATACGATCTCGACCGGGTGAGGTGTGGCTTCACCGGAAGCATCAGGAAACGTCGACGCAGCCGGGCATCCTGATGGGGAAAAAAGTAGGAAAGAATGTATTCACTTCATTGGTGGTCCATGGCTGTGACTTTTATCCGAGTCTCGAGCGGTTCTCATCGAACACGGGTGCCAGGACGGCCTTAAATAAGCTCTCTTTCCTTCGTTGAGGGAATCCACTGGCCAAGCACAAACGCCGAACTGTTCACCACCTCTATCGCCCCTCACTGGTCGTCAGCGTGCTGCTCGGGGTGCTCATGTCCTCATTGGGCTGCTCGGGATGCTCATGTCTTCAACAAACTGCTCGGGGTGCTCATCTCTTCAACGAGCTACTCGTGTACGTGGTTCACCTGTCTCCAACGGGTCACAATAGGAGGCAATCCACCTGCTGTCGATGCTTTCCCCCGGGAGTTCTCGACGGGGACCTTTCCTCGATAACTGGCCACTTCGTGACGGTCAGGAGGGCGACGTTGCTGTCTTGAAGCGAACTGAATGATGAGGCGTGAACATCAACTGTGACAGTTGTGTGTTCCTGGTGGGGCATCTCCCCATTACCAGATGTGGCACGATGGCTTCTTGGAAAACATAGGTCGATCATAACGACACAATCGCTGCATGCATTTGCAGCGCTCTGTGGAATAACCGCTACAGTCTCAGTGACTGCATGTATAGCGATCGTTTCTATGCTGTCTCTTCTTTATATAATTCTCTTAGCGAATTTTTCTGTTTTACGTTGCCATTGAGTCAGTATTCCCTACCCTCCGTTGCTTGTGGTCTCCATTAGTAAATGAATCTCATTGTTCTGAAGGAACCTATATTTATTTTTTTTACTGAGAGCTGACGATTAATCTATCGCCGGTACACGAAAATAGTGAGAGAAATAATCAGCCAAAGGCTTTTTTTTTTTCTCAGCCAGTTTTTTTCAACCCTGCGCCCCTTGTAATTGTTGTTCCTCTTGTGCGCCTTCACTTCAAGCATCGATCGCGTGCCAATGGACTTCTTCGTTTTAGTTGCTCCTTTATTTCCGACCTCTTAACGAAAAAGCGTTTTATGGCTGCTTCCACCTAACAGCTTCCCGCACAACTTCGTAATGAACGTTACGTCACCGCCGGGCAAACCATCTCAACGACGATGCTTTCTCTTTCTTTTTTTTTCTCTTCTACTTAATAAATTCGAATCATTGCGAAGTAACTCGAAGTGCCATGAAGACTATTCATGATGCGTTCAGCTTTATGTGTTCACATATATCGATTCTGAAGATATATATCTGAACATATATCTGAATATATACCCTAACATATATCGATTATGAAGCTGCTGGTTCAGATCCTACACGTGGATTTTTTTTGCGGGGTGGGGGCGGGAACGATTTGCTTGTCAATCTGAGTCCCTAACTATAGCTTTGGGTCTAGTCAATTCTGTCATAAGTATACACCGGTGTTAGCCCCTCCCCCCTCCCTTCAATATTTAGCACCCTGCCCGCGCACATCTGAACACATGTCAGCAGTGACTAATCCAATGAAGAAAACTTCCATCCCTCGTAACTGTGTACGCCAAAGCGTCTGACTTTGGTTCAAATGTACTCGGACCAAAACACAGCATAATCTGCCTCTGCGTACCACCGAGAACCAAGTCGGACAACTGAACGTGAAACGTGCCCGACTCCTCAATGGGTGGCTTGGCTCGACGTGAGTGCAGTTGCCGAGATGCAGCCGCTTGGTCAGGAGCCGAAGAACAGGAAAGCTTAACGCGTTCCCTTGGCGAGGGCTTTAGAAAAGAAACCCATCTTATGCTTGATTAAATCAAGGTGTTCGCAGCGCTCTGCACCCCGTGCCAGGGTTATACTTTGTACCTGAAGCGGAGCTTTTAAATTCTTTAGGAAGAAGAGGGCGGGGGGGGGGGGGGGCTCCTTTGTTTCTTTTTTTTATTATTCTTGATGCCTCTCGTGCTACGTGTAAGCCATTTCGTCTTCTCGGCAAATTGACTAGGTAAACGAATTAGGACGGAGGACATTTAATCAGCCGTTTCAGAGAAAGGAAGGGCGAAAGAGGGCTCTGCGTTCGTTCGTGCTTGTAACAGCTAAGCGCGAAAAGGCTATACGCTATAAGTTACGTGTGTGGGGCTCACTCTGCTAAATCGCTTTAGTTGGGAAAATAATTAATGGCTTCCGATATTTATTTGCGCAAAGTGAAAGAGAGAGTTGCATAAATAGTTTTACGCCACTCCTTGCCTGTATGTCATCTGTATGCAATAGCCGCCCAATTCATGTAAGTGTATTTGTCGGGGATCCTTCTTTTTAGAAGAACTGATAAGCACCAACCAGACTCGACGGTCTCACGCGAGCCTCCTTATTTCGGGTTCACCTATATAATATCAGTACCCGTGACAGTCTATGCGCAGTGCATTAATATTAAAGAAATAGAAAAAGTTTATTATATATTTATAACAGTATTTAGTATCACACCTCGATGATACCCTGCAGGCGTGTTTTTCTTACCGTTTGACGCACCTTTTCATGCATGTCTTTTGTATTTCCGTTTACCTTGTGTAACTTAGGTGGGCACGTATTAACATTCTAGCGAAGAAATCTTTTATCTTTACTTTTTTTACCCATGTGTGACAATGTTTATCGTGTTTTCTAGCTGCAGTTTAAAGCTATGCATAATTGTCTCACACGCTCACACACAAAAAGCCTTCAACAATGTAGGCCGATCTGAGCAACTGATACGTCAAAAATTAAGTTAAAAAGTCGCAATTTCTCTCGAAAGGCGAAGCATCGATTTCGAGAGCAAATTGGTGAACAGCTATACAAAGTAAGTATAGTATTTTTATCGGCCGTATAAACTTGTAAACATAGGCGTGCTAATTAAATTAATAAGCATGGTGTCACGCACGCACAAGCAAACGTGAACACATCTCACTCGATGATCGCGGAAACTCGCTGTCAAAACGCTGAAGCGAGGAAACGCGGCAGCAGCAGCAGCAGCAGCAGCAGCAGCGAGCGAGAGCGAATTGACCTTCGTGCTGCCGCTCGCACCAACGCGAACTACGCCTTGAAAACACAGCGCAGCGCCGACTCCGTACCCGTCGCAGATGGCTTTCAAGGTACAGTGGCCAGGCAGGGCGCGCGCGGCCTCCTAGGCCGGGTGGCTGCGTGCTGCCGAAACACGCGTTCAGCTTTCACTGCTGCCGTCGTACAAGCTCCTAGCTGTCTTCCAACGTGGAGACGGGAAAACGCGATGTTAAAAAAGAAGGAATAAAAAGAAATTCCGGTGTACAGCCACGGCACAGCGTTGCCCTGCTGTGGCTGACTTCTCGCCGCGGTGTAGCGGCCACTGTACACGCAGACTGCGCTGCTGGTGCAGCACACAAATCTACAGATATACTCCCGATAAGCTGCTTTATAAAAGTGATGGATCATCACTCGTGTTTTGCGTAGAGCGCACAGCGTGAGGTCTGAAGTGAATCGGAAGAGCAGTACGGACTTATTCGCACTTACGATTCAACGTGTCAAATTCGCACTTACGGGGGCGATAGCGCATGTATACACCGAATTCTTCTAAGTGTGGCAAGCACAAAGTATTTCTTTTCTAAAATCAAACGCATAGGGTTAGCACTATGCTCTAAGTGCAAAGTGCGGGAAGACATGAGGCTCAGCAATGTTCCGAGCCTGATTTACGCAAGATGGACATCGGCGCAAGAACTCGGCCACCGCTGGAGTGCCATCAGTGATTATAAAGTGTTCACCGCCAACGATGCAGCGCCTCAGGAGCGCTGCCTCTGTAGCCCGGTAATGGTAACAGTGATTCGACGTGAGCGTTGTGCGAGTCAGAAGTGCGATACAGAAAGCTTTCCTTTAGTATTTGCTGCTCACAGACTTTCTTTTATTCTCGTAAACAACTGTTCAACTTAATTCCAGTTCATGAACGAGTAAGCATGAGCTTCTCTCATTGCTGCGCCCAACAGATAACACCGCTGGTGACCACCGTACAGAAGCGGGCAACAATGGAATGTATGCCTAAGGGCTTACGCTCACTTCATGAGGTCACTGACGCCGAGATCCCACGTCTTCGTAATGCAGTTTGGTAGAAGGAAGCAAGAAACACGCGTTAGTTTCCGACATTGCCTCCACATTTCGAATCAGAATCAGTATTTCTAGCTATTACCTAGAAGAAAATTATCTAGAAGTAAGAAAGAAACGGCGTTATACAGAGCCAAACCTCGAGAAGCTACAAAACTAGGAAATGCAGCGAGAAAAAGATGACAAGCGACCGAGGACGGCAGCACAAAGTCGTGGCGAAGCTCTCTTATACCTCTGAACGTGAACGGGCAACGCAACCGAGGCAGGAGCAGGTATTTGCTTTGTGCTTCGGTAGTCGGCCCCTGAGGTGCATCCATCCTCTTCCTTGCTCCGCCATAGAAATGAACAGCAAAACAAGCAAAATTTCCGACAACGCCGGAAAGTACTGGAACTGGACGCGCAGCGTTAACGACTCGGTGTTGACTTTGCGCGTCGTTGCCGGGAAGATGCCTGGCGCACCCGCGCGAAATACAGTCTCAGTCGGAGAGAAGTCAAACACAAATGCCTTGCTGCCTCGGCTCCACAGCTCGTGACTTCTTCGCTCCAACTTGTTTCTGGCTTCCAACAAAAAGAAAAAAAAAGCCACTCCTCTTTCTTTCTTTCCTTCCCACCTTTCTTCTTAAGGAAATGCGCCCCTCGCGTTTGCCGCTGGGCTCCAACTCTAGCCCGCCCCTCCTCCAAACGGGAGCACGTACTCTCCTGAACTACGCAAGAGAAAAATAAAAAAGGCACTTTTGTTTTCGTACGCTTCGAATCAAACAGCTTTCGCTTCCGTAAAATAGCGTTCCCGACTGAAGAAAAAAAATAGATATCCGATGGTTGGGAAGGATGCAGTCATTCTGGAAAGGTATTTCTCAACATATACGATGCGCAGCAATATTGGGATTGAAACCGAGAAATGATTTAAGGCCCTGCCTTCGTAGCAAAGAATAGGTTATCTTAACTTGCAAGTGGTGGTAAAGAGAAATCTTTCGTAGTGCGCATTTGCGGCGCGTATGTATAGGGACGTCTGCAGGTGCTTCTGTCTTTCTTCTAAAATGTGTGTACTACACTAAAATGTGCCCCTTTTATAGCTATATAGCGAGAAAAGTGCAGTCAAAGTGCACAAACACCTTATTTGAACATGCCATGTTGACCCAGTAAGCAAATTCACTTAATTTCAGATTTTATTTTATTTTATTTTATTTTATTTTATTTTATTAGTTTACATTAAGAAGTTGTGGGCAGGCCTAGGCAAAAAGTGACATGCTGGCTTGAAGAAAACCTGAGGCTGTACTTTCGGTATTCAGCAGTAACCTCCCATTCTCGCATTCAGCCGTTCATAACGCGGTCGCATGGCACTATACTATAAGTTGATGTGCTTCGCTACTTCCTAACTCGCTTGTAAGAGCTTGAATCGTTACGCAGCAGTGGTGCGAGCCTGTTAATAGCTTATTTCTCAGCACTTTCTGCATCAGCAGTACCCTTCGACTGGCTGTTTCCAAGAGTTTTAATCTTTGCCTTAGATCAGGCGGAGGGGGGACATCTACACTTCAAAGCTGCTTCAAAGCGAATAAATTTCCTTGGCGGCTGTATGCGCAATTAGTGCCTGGGAGGTCAAACCATGTAGTTGCCCATCACAAATGTTGTACAGCCGAGGAGATGGCTGCTGCAGTGTCAGCGACACAAGCACGAAGCGCACCCGAGCGCCTGATATAGCTACACGAGTGAACACCACGTTCGACTACGGAGAAGACCTTTGCACGGCCTCCCGAAATGCGCCAATAGGAGTCATCCAACCGTGATGCAAGGTGGCGTCCCCAGTAGTCTGTGTAGGGCCAGGAAATGCCTCGGGTAAGAGAATATAAGTACCTTGGTATCAGTGGCGTAGCCAGAAATTTCGTTCGGGGGTGGGGGGGGGGGGGCTCACCCTGCAGCTCGGCCTCCTCCTTAAGAAGAAGCTTTAGCTCGGGTGCTCCTACCTAAATGCATGTAGAAGGGGAATTCGTTTTTCTCGGCAACCACTGCACCAAATTTGACGAGGTTTGTTGCATTTAAAGGAAAAACTGAAATTCTGGTGACTGCTGGTTTCGGAGTTCTCATTGGGGTTGTCAATTCTTCATCAAAAATTGGCCAAAATCGCAAATTTTTAGAAAATGAAACTAACTAGTTTAACTGTGTAACTCAACAATGAAAATTGCCATCAGAATTCTGTGAACTTCACCTAATAGTACATCTAAAGTGAACAAAATTTATTGTGACATATGAATCTCAAAAAAAAGATTTAGTATTATGGAAGTACGGCTTTTGCAGAACCCTTGTACACAATGTGACCAATTCACGTAAGCTACAAATTGACATACCAAATTTGTCCGCTTTGACTGTTATAATAGATGCCGTTTACAGAACAGCAATATCTGTCCTTGATGCGACGCTGTTAGTTTGTAAACGTCGCGCTTATAGTTTTTTGAACTTTCGAACTTTTCGAAATATTTTTAACAAAATTCAGGCCCTAAATTGAAATTCCGCTTCGAATAGACACTATAATTTAACTTTCTCTCTCAAATACAACAAATTTAATTAAAAGCGATCCAGGGGTTATCACAGAAAAGGGTTTCTGCGTTTTACATGTATATGAATAAGCCGTGTCGGAGCTGGGCCCGAGCGAAAGCTTCCTCTTAAACAATTTGTCGAGGGTTGAAACACATGAATAATAATTGCATTGACATTGCCAAAGATGTTGCAAACGAATTCTTGAACGCTACGTACTGTCAAAACAAGTAAAATATGTATTTTTCATAAGGCATACGGCCAAAAATTGTGCACAAAATAACTTATATCAATGCTTCCATGTTTTTTGTGTATTTAATAAGTAAAGAAAATATAACACGAACTTCAGAATTATGTGAGCCCGAAGCCAGCAAAGCAGCGCATGCCGCTGATATGAAAAATGTAAAGGCCATGAAATGAACAAGTTGAGGGCAAATATGTTAATGAAACTTTGTCATTCAAGAACTGTGTTTGCATTCTTGTCCATATGCAACGGCCACTGAAAACTCTCGATGATGCTCTCATTTGTTCCAATTTATTAAGCAGGTGCAGCTGTGACCGGTCGTGTATTGTGAGTAAATATACCGAACTTATAGTCTCAACAGAGAGCACGTATAGAAAGCAGGAGTTCTGCAAAACACACGAGGACGAGTCAAATGAAAGTGAGCCAATGTGAATATATGAGAAATGGGGTACTTTATTTAAAAGTAGTCTCCATGAGCATTTAGACATTTGTCCCACTGACTAACGAGTCGCGTGATTCCCTTCTCATAAAAGCCCTTGGGTTGGTGTTTCAAAAAGTCAGCAACTGACTCTTTCACGTTATCGTCCGACATGAATCTGGTTCCCTTGAGCTGTTTTTTCGGTTGCCAAAAATGTGGAAGTCGCAAGGCGACAAGTCTGGGCTGTATGGCGGATGTTGCAGCGTTTCCAACTTGAACTTTGCCGCAGTTTTGTATTAACCACATCAGCGACGTGGGGACGGGCATCGTCGCGGAACAAGATGACCCCATTCGTCAATTTTCCCTGCCGTTTGTTCTTGATTGCGACACGCAGGCGTTCCGGCATTTCACAATATCCGAAAAAATTGATAGTCTCTCAAGATTTAGCGAATTCTCTCAGTAATGGCCCCTGACGATCGAAAAAAAAAAGCCAACACCACCTTTCCGGCGGAAATGACGGCCGTTGCTTTCTTTGGGCGTGATGAATCCGAATGTTTCCACTGTAAGCTTAGCCGTCGTGTCTCAGGCTCGTAATAGTGGCACCATGGTTTGTCCCTGATCGCAATTGCAGACAACAAGTCGTCACCCTCATTGTGATACCGGATCAGATGAGTGAAGGCAGCGCCGAACTTCTCCGTCATCTGGCGGTGGTTCAAAATCTTGGGCATCCAATGTGCACACAAGAGCCGATAACCGAGATTCTATGAATTATGGTGTGAAACGGACCGTGACTGATGTTCACACGCTCTGCCAGCTCATTGATGTTTATCCTCCGTTCTTGTCTCAACAGCTCATCAACCTTTGCAATTTTGTTAGGGGTGATTGCACGATGGCTTTGGCCCGGTCTTGGGTCGTCTTTGCAACTTTCACGTCCTTCTTTGAACCGTTTGCTCCAACGCTTCACAGTTGCCAATGAAATGCAATGTTCAAAGTACACGGCAGCCATGCGGCGACTAATTTCTTTTGTTAAATGCCTTCACCTGTCATAAACTTCATGGCACCACGCTGTTCAACTTTTGGAGTGTCCATTATGTCACGCAACCATGTTTAATCCAGTGTGTGAAACATTAAAGAACATTTATCCTCACACCTGCGTGTCACTTTTGTAAATGAGAGATGCCTGTGTGCTACGCGCATGCCTCGCAGATAATGAACCGAACCATTATTGTTTGGAGTGGGTTGGCTCACTTTCATTTGACTCGCCCTCGTACCTTAGGAATGCGAAGCTACAATGAAATACGCAAATGCGAAAATACGGCTTGATAAAGGCCAAAGAACTGTCACTATAAGCACGTATACACAAAACCTCGCAACAAAATATTTAAATATACATATAAGTCTCCAATAAATCTACGTATCTAAGAAAAAGTCCGTGTGTATAATGCGTCAAACAAGGCAAGCAAACATGCTGCGCAATCACAGATTCACAGATCACAGAATCCTAAGGCTCCACTCTCCTCCCTTTACTCCCCCTGATGTATCACGCGCGAAGGAAGGCGGCGCTTGCTCCCCGCTTTTCTCCTTTGCGCACCCAATACTGAGTCACAATCGTCAGCTCACCCATTCCACACCCCCTCCCCCCTACGTTTTCACTCGCACATACAGCATGCGGCGCTCGGTCACGATGTTATCGCCCTTGGACTTTCTACAAAACATGAGAGCGACGGCGACGGCAACGGCAGTAATGCGCCTGTAGTGTCCATATAATTGGTATCGCAATAATATAATAAGAGTAGCCGGCAACAGAAGCTTCCCGTGGCCCAAAACTTTCCGCAAAAGAAGAGGTAAGAAAATCGAACTTTCGCCATACTACAATTCGCTGCCCCGCAACAATGTTTTTACTTTTATGGGGCGTGGGCACCGATATGAAAAAAACGCAAAGGAAAATATGTTGGCCAGAATCGAATGCCTACTTTGGACACCTAATGTGACTACCGAAAGAATATCGAAGAAAACGTAAGACGCTTGGTCCACCGAGAACCATACGCATTCTGTTCGGTATCCTACACCGGCGAGACAAGAATTCCCAGATAGGTTGCGCTCAAGCGAACGCGGAGCAAACCGTAGAGTCCCCATAGTGACAGCGGCGAGCGACCATTGTTTCTTTTTGTCGTCTGCTAGCCAGAAAGCGTCCAAAACTCTGCCAGGTGAAAATCCACTCCGCCAGAGCAAACCGAACGCGCACCAAAGTGCGCTGCGCGGTGGTCGGAGTAACATGAGAAAAACGTATGCACTCTGGCTAGCTCTGGCCGCCCACGGTTAGGGCAGCGAGAACAAAAAAATTGAAGAGGCTCAATGTGTCCTTGCGAATAAAAGTCAGAGAGAGAGAGAGAGGAAAGGGGAAAGGCAGAGAGGTTAACCAGAGAGGAAGATAAAGTAGAAAAAATAAATAAGGACGTAGTTACCTTGGCTGGCATTAGTGTCTTGACATGGATGCTATGGCGTAGGTGAAATAAAAATGTTTATATTTTTATGTGGCACGACGGCACAAAAGAACCACCACAACGCTTCGTCTTATCGGACCTCTCTGCGTGCTTTGTCAACTTGTCTGATAGTGTGTTGATTTGGCTTGTCTCGTTGTATGTTCCGATGTAAGACTTTAGAAAATCAATGCACTTTTAGCGTCAAATGTTTATAACAGCATTAATCCCACAAAGTTCCGCACTTGAAAATCTAAAGCACAACGTTGCAAATGCCAATGCACCTTTCACATCAAAAGTTTATGGGAAACTTATACCCATAAAGTTTCGGAATTGAAATACATGCGCTCCGTAGATTCCGCTGCCTCCGCGAGATGCCCCGGCGAGCCCTTTCGCCATCAAAACGCCCTTGAAACTTTGTGCTCAGATGGGGCACAAGATGGGGCCCGGTACACGGACGGTGCTGTGAAATCTAGCCTCAGTTCGCAATGTTCGCGGTGAAATGTCTTTTCGAGCGTGAAAAAGACATTCTAGATAAAATCCAGAAAGATTTCCGGTACCAGGGCTTGCTTTGGTCGGCGGTGCGTGGACAGCACGAAAAAATTTCGGGGGGGCGCTGAAGCTCCATAAGCCCCCCCCCCCCCCTGGCTACGCCCCTGCTTGGTATATGGATGAACGAAGGCAAAAGATATATGGAAACACAGGAAAAAACTATAACAGTGAAGGGGAAGAGAAATGCAGCCATAATGAAGCACAGAGCGTTATGGGGATACAATAGGTACGAGGTGCTCCGGGATGTGTGGAAAGATGTAATGGTTCCAGGACTTACTTTTTCTATCCGGACTATCCGGCGCATGGGGTTGCGCCGGATAGAGAGGTGCGCGATTGGCTGCGCCAGTAGTGACGTCGTTACTCTTCGTCGCAGTCGAGCGCGCGCGCAGTAGCTTCTTTCCGGCTCCGAAATGGGCAGGTCACGTGTTATACGTACTCCTGAGGAGCAGGCAGCTTTCCATCAGCAACGCTGCGAGCAGAACCGGGAACGAGCTTGCCTACGGCGTGCGGATGCTGCAGCCCGGGCACAAGAACTGGCTCGTGCAGCCGAGAGCAAGCAGCAACTGCGTACCAAATAAGGATCCGGCAGCCTACCAGGCCGTAGTTTAATGAGGCGGAGGGGTTAACCCAGGGATAAGCACGGGGGCAGCACGTTTCAGCTTCGCTGGTTAACCATCTGTACAGAGTGCTTGGGCGGTAATTTTTCAAAAAGATTTTATGGCATAAGTAAAAATAACTCTGCTAACTACAGTCGGTAAACGTTCACTTTTTTTCAGTTCGCTCTTTCCGGCATGGTGGTCACATGAGGTGACCATCTTTCCTAGAGGTTGTTTCTTTTTCCCACTTGAAGCATGCGAGTTTCCCCATGTTGACTTTCAAAGATTCTTTCAAGCTTCCAACACTTCAAGGGCGATAGCGCGCTGCCCTCGTGTTGCGTCTGCATACGCCGTTGTTGGCTGCCGACGATTTAAAAAAATTGACTCGCCATGCCTGCCCTGCGAAAGCGGATGCCCAGTGAAGCTGTTGAAAACCACCACTGCAATTGATGAAGGAGGTATGCAGTACTTTATTGCTTTAGAGTAATGGTAGTAATGGGAGTAATGATAATTTTCACAGCACGCCGCCGATGGTCGTATTGCCGTTTCTCTTTCCCTTTACCACTCCTCGTATTCACGCTGCTCCCACCTTTCTCTCCCTTCCCCCTTGTGTAGTGCGGGTGAAGTGTCCTCTATTGAGAGACAGTTACCGCGCGGCACTTAGCCCCACTTTTCACCCTCCAATCAAGAATCTCTCTCTCGGGAGTCCTGACAATGCGTTGCCTACCAATAGCGGTGCCTCAACAACAATGAAATCAGTTGCTAGGCTGGTTCTTTTATATGTGAAAGGCTAGTGACGTCTTTCTCCACGTCGCGAGCTACCACAGCCACAGCAGCTTGCGCAACAGTAATCTTTACCGGGAAACGTATGTGGGGAAAGCTACGTGCTTCGCATTGTTATCAGGAGTGCATTATCATCAATTATGTGGTTCGGATACTTGTTTTGTGCTTGTTCTTTATTGAAACGAATGCTGTTGTATATGTTGCATGCGCGACTCCAAAGAATGTATGCACTGTTCGCTTCACTTCCTTGAATGCTTGAAGCCTGCTTCACCTCGACCCCGGGAGGGCCCGGTATTGCACTACTTCCGAGATCGGCCCACACTGTTCGCCTACGGACATGGGCACGAAAAATGCCGACCAATGAGAGGCTAACAGCTTCGCTGTAATACGTATCAGCAGACAGCAGCTCAGGCATTGGAAGAAGCACAGGCTAGCGTTCGCTGCGGGACGTGCGCTCGTGCCCAAACGCCAGTGCAACTAGCGCGTGCAATTGATCCTTGTATTCTGAGACGACACATCACTTTGGACTCCAGTTGGGCTTGTGACAATATTTTTTTCCGAATTGCGATGACCTCCATGACGTGTACATGCTGAACTCAAAAGTATTCTATAGAAAGAAACTTAAGTGCAGTCCTTACTAGGTTGCAAGCATGGAATAACATACTTTATTCACCGAGAGTTCATGCGCGAAAAATGGAGTGCTAGACTCCATTATTACAGTTTGTCATGTCACTGAAAGTGGTGGTCACCTGGAGTGATCGCCATGCTTAGAGGGTCTTAGAGGGGTGTTTCTTTTATATTTATTGCATCGTGTTTAGTATGAGTTTGTGGAAATAGAACCACCATTTGATAATTTAGAAGGGGGCGACAAATAATATGGCAGCGATTATGACTTTTAAGGTCATGATACAGTCTAACAGAACGCAAAAGAAAGAGCCGGCACGAGAAGAGCCCTTCGTGCAGTGTGTTAGCCTCCTGATAGGCGGGCTGATGAAGATTATGTTCTTCTCATGACTGGGAAGGTGCCTATATAAAGTCTGTCCTGTAATATTCACCACCGTTGATTCATTTATCAGACAGTGGATGGCATTTGCCCATCAGAACAAACAGATGATAAGTCCAAATGACATCTTCAGCTTTTTCTTGAAGCTTTCCTTGACAGAGATGTTGGTCTATCAGACAAATCCCTTAGCTAAGCAGTGGTGGAAATTGTACACACTAACTACCTTAGTGGAATGTGTTCCTTTCGGAGGCTCCATCACCGAAGTGGTCGAGGTAATAAAATCAAAACATTATGTAGACACTATATTACGTATACTACATGCAAGCACAAGGCGAAGAAATGCCTTCTACAGAGGTGTGATGTCTGCAGACAAAACCCCAAAATTTAAGGATGACATGGATGTGCGAGACATGCAATGTCTCCTTATGCCTGCTAGGAAACGACCAGGTTTGCAAGCCTCTACCAAAAGTGACTACTAGACCCTTAGTGCATGGTGATCACCCCAGGGGACCAACTCAATCTGTCCAATTGAAAAGCGAAAAAAAATTAATGCAAAATGATTATATGGCTCATGAAGCGGAAAATCCGGTGGCGTGGCCGGAGGTGCCACAAAAAGTCACGTGGCTAGAGCTAATCAACGGCAGGCGCGCGCCGCGTGGGCCGCTGAGTTCCTTGAAGCACTTCCAGATGGCGCTCACCTCAGCGCGTACGCGGCAGCGGTGGCACCGGCCGCGGAGGGGGGTGGAGAGAGACCAGGAAGATCGACTTCGCGCATAGCGTTCGCCGGAAGCGTTTCCCAGTAAAGATTACGGTTGCATAAGTTGCAGTTTCCGGGAAGCGACAACTGTGTGGCCTGTCTATATATAGCGCCGCACGTAGCGGCGCTGCCAGTCGGTGCGGGGATTTCAGCGAGATCTGTCATGCGGTCCGATGGACGGAGCTTCGACTTCGACTTCTCAGTAGCTGCGCCCGGCTCCTTTGGGCGCCCACGGAAGTGCGCGAACGAGGCCGAGATGGTGAACGAGGCCGAGGAGTCGCAATGCTTTTGCATTAATCCGCGTAGGGATACCTAAGTGCCCTTGTATTTTTGCTGTGGGAACAGCATTTTGTTGCCAGATGCTTACCATTTTTCCAAGAAAATTAAGTTTTACTTGAAAAATAAACTTCTGTACCCCAATGAAAGAGTTAAAGGCAACAAACTTAATCAAATTTTATGCAGTGGTTACCGAAAAAAATTTCTCCGTTCTCGTGTATTAGATACCAACTCCTGATGTAAAGCTTCGCTTTACAGCTTTACCGCGTAGGCGCCTACCCGTACATGGTGTCGGGCTTCTGATGATCGCTCCTTTGAAACTTCTTTTAAAGCTTCGCTGCGCTATAAAAAGAGGCGTCAGCTAGAACGCAGCAGGCGTCTCTGTTTCAGTCAGGAGCATCGCCTGCGCTCTGTCATCCTCGTTTGATGTCCCCGTGTCAGCGCAGTGGTTGGATGATTAAGTCGCAACGCAGCCTTGCGTGAACACATAGTGCCTAGCTAAGCTATTCGCACTTTCCAGCGACTATAGGGGGCGCGGAGAACGTTTCAATATGGCGGGGATAGAGGTGATGGAGCCTACACAAAAGCGTGCGCGTCTGAAGGTGCAGGCGGCTCACGGGCCTCTAGTATCTCTAAGCGCGATCCTTGACCTTGCTAAGGAAACGCAGAGATGTGTTGTAGAAGGAGAGGCTGCGTTTAACGCTGGCCATATAATATGCTGCGGTATACGAGCGACGACAAGCGTGGCTGTCGAGGTCGAGTCACTATGCCTGCAGACAAGCGCCGTGAGAGGCCCCCCGCATACTATAAAAGTTCAAGTATGCAATGAAACCGGCGCCGTAAAGGTCAGTATTTCACCTTACGTTTTTTTTAAGATATACGTGATGTACGAGAATTGACACCAAGCAGTTAATTGGTAGCGCTCGGATGTAAACAAAGCGCAGTACCCCTCATGCCACTGCATAAAATAAACGTTGTGTGCATTGATGACGTTATGTGCATTCATGGCTCCCTGCAATGGCTTATTTGTGGAATGCTTGTTAAAAATGCCAGGTAACACGGAAACATTTCAGTAGTGCCGATTTAGAAGCTATGAGCGAGACAATGAGGTGTGTCAGCGCGCCCCGTTTCCAGCATGATAAGCGTTTTCGCGTGCTGTACGGCGATTTCGCCAAAGTGCAACGCGTTAAATGCAATTTTTTTTACTTACTTCTCGGGCTTAAACGCGCAACTTCGTCGTTCTAGTGTCATAAAAGCACCAATGTGTTGTTTTCGGCTTCCTGAATTCAATGTGCATGTGGGAGCCTACGTATTTACCCTGTAAATAATTAGCGCGGCTTTAAGGTCGTTTGCGTGCTTAACATTGGTTTGATTGTTTTCAGGGAGAATGCACGTGCAAGGCCGGTCTCTCGGTCAATGCAAACATTTGTTTGCCACTTTGATATATTTGAACAGGTAAAACTTTATACATCATGTGTTTATTTATTTTCATTAGTTGGCTTGCCTGTAATGTGCACCAAGTGACAGTGAATGTGTTTACCTTATGTCGAACTAAGAGTCACATTGTAAAAGGCGAACATAGAAGTCAATGGCAATGATGCCTTTTCAATGCCATCTGGGGCTTGTTGTTGCACTCGGAACTGAGTTTCAAGAACATGTTTCTACATAGCAATCAATTGAGTATGTGTTGCTTCAGTCACTTCAGGTGGGCACAGGCTGTATTTATAACCACAGAATACCCAGAAAGTTTTTAAACGTTCTGAGCTTTTTTATTTGTTTACTGTAGGATTTTGATTCTGAATCTGCTGTAAAATATTGTTGATGTATAACTTACTAACACGGAAACAAAGGATGAAACAAAATGGAACCAATGTACACAAGCGCTAACTCAAAACTGAAATGGTTCCCGTCTGTCTCATTTTTTTTTCCGCACTACTAAGTTACATCATAGAATTCCAACTAGCCCCATAGCGACACTGTTAGGAAACATTTTCTTGAATCATATGAAAGATACAGAAAAAAGCGAAAACACAGAGTATTTCAGCAAGGTATGTTTATTTTGATGTACAGGACAAGTGCCACTTCCCTGGATTCATTGTCATGCACGGATGTGCAACAACAGTGGGGACGTGCCAGTGCCGTCAGCATCTACAGGCCAATTAGTTTGTTTTGCCACGTCGAGCAGCTTCAACCAATAAGTGTCCCTGAAGATGTTCAAGCCTTGATTAGGAAAGAACTTATTGATGCAGTACCAAATTCTGCACTGGCAAAACACAAAACTCGTGCAAGAAAGTCAATCCCTTTCACTAGCAATTTGAACATAGTCCGCGCCATCGACACAATTTTCACACAAGGTTGCTACTTGAGAGAGCACACAAAATTTTCATTTTTTGAATCAGTGCTAGATGGTGAAAAAACAGTACTGAAAAGGTTTACTCTTGAACATCTCAATGAAAATGAAAAGAGTTTCTATCTTCAAAATGTGTGCCTCTCCTATGCCAAAGCTAGGGAAATATGCCGCGAGACAACTGATCAGTCATCCACTCTGTGGCACAGCGAAAGAAAAAAAAAGAATTACTGGAAGCATCTGCAGAGAACTCTACACGTTTGAAGAAAGAGGTACACGCAGTTGGGAAGCAAAGCTGGACAGGCTGTACTGCAGGGAGCCTTTCAAGGGAAATGAAGCCACAATGTATGGAAAAGACAATGAGCCTCTTGCACTTGAAGAGTACGAGAAGACTCATAACGAAAGCGTGAGCAAGCTGGGACTCGTTGTCATTCCAGATGTTCCTTGGCTACAGCCCGGATGGAATAAGTGAGCAGAGGGGAACGAACATCTTGCTGGAAGTGAAGTGTCCTGTTCTAGGCAAGCACTCTAGCATACAAGACCTTGTAAATGCTAAGAAGCTGGCATTTATTGTGTGTGATGGAGAAAATTATGCATTGAGACGTGCTCACAAGTATTATTCCCAGGTTCAACTGGGCATGCTCCTCCTTAACATGAATCTGTGTCATTTTATAGTATGTTCGAAAGTCGAGAGCCTTGTCATTCATGTGCCGAGAGACACCGAGCATATTCAGGCACTTGTAGACAGGCTGCAGTATGTCTACTTCAAAAGGGTACTACCTAAGCTTGTGCAGATTAGCGAGGCTTGAAAGTATGTTGGTGTTCATAGGTTTTTTCCTTGTTGATCACTTCCATTCAGTGGGAGGGGGGATACTTAGAAGAAAAGCTATTCAGTACTTTGTAATATTTACGAATTGCAATATATTAAAAAATTATGGGGTTTTACGTGTCAAAACCACTTTCTGATTACGAGGCACGCCGTAGTGGAGGACTCCGGAAATTTCAACCACCTGGGGTTCTTTAACGTGCACGTAAATCTAAGTACACGGGTGCTTTCGCATTTCGCTTCCATCGAAATGCGGCCGCCGTGAATTGCAATATATGTAGCAGCAATTAAGCAATTGTTAATTTATATTTACTGTTCAATGTCTGCTAAGGAAAGTATAGCAAATTGTGAGAACTGAAATGGCAAGAGTTTTTGAAGCATCGAAGAAGCAAAATGAGTTCAAGTTTGGTTCTAGGTTTTGCAGCATATGCATAAATGGCCACCTGCAAATTTTGCTTGTATTCTGTCATTTAGTGCTTTTGGATGTCTAGTCATGGAGTTTCGTTTTTTACTCTACAACCTGTGATGTTTTCTCTGCAAATGACACCTTTACAAGTGTCTACAGTGCACATGTTGCAAAAAAGAGAAGAAAGCTGTTGATCTTCTTTTTTTAAGCAACTATTTATTTTGCATTCTTCGGAAAGCTAGTCACACAGCAGCTCATAATTCCTGAAGAGCTTGTTTGCAGTCACTCTAAAGTACTTGAGCGAATATAAGTAGTTTTTTACTTGAAAATTAGTGCTTCTGTGTTTAGAACTGGTCCTTTGTACCTGATATACTTGGTTGCTTTATTTTTTGCTTGTCAGTACACGTATCACACCTATAAACATACCACAATAAACATTCCTCCTGTAAGTGTGTGTCTGTGTTTTGCTATCTGATATTCAATATTTACTATTTGTTAGAAAATGTTGATATTCGCCCTCCTCTCAACTTTCATATGTCTCTTAACTGAATGTGTACACATCACTTCCATTTGTATAGGTTGTCTGAAAATAAATGTATGCCACATGCGAGGCTGTCGCGTGCTCGTATATTTGCCAGCTGCTCTCGGTTCACATTCTTCACGCCTTTGTGGTTGCAATGCCCACAAGTTCACAGCTGTACTTAGTCACACATTGCAATGTACACGACAAAGTGAAGAAAAAAAATAAAAAAATATAACCATCACGCCTATTTGACCCAACAGCGCATACTATAGACAGTATGTATAATTGAACAGCTGATGATGTCGCACAAATTAAGTGGAAAATACACCAAGAGAGATTGTTCTGTTAAAGTAACATTAACATTCGCCAGTTTGTGTTCCGTTAACCATAGCAATATGTGTCTGATCAACACTGATAGGTTAGTGAGGGCTAGGATTCACCTCAATTTGAGCAGGGAAAGATTAAAATTGGTCAAGAAGAAACAAGCCAATCTAGATGCAGTAAGGGTAAAAGCAGACCAATTCAGGCTGGTAGTTGCAAACAAATATGCAGCCTTAGAACGGAGATGAAGATGACATAGAGGTAATGAATGAAACCGTAACGAGGATGGCTTCAGAGGCAGCAATTGAAGTGGGAGGCAAGGCACGAAGGCAACCAGCAGGCAAGCTCTCCCAAGTAACAAAGGACCTAATAAAGAAGCGACAAAGAATGAAAGTGAAAGATAAGATAGAATTTGCGAAACTGTCAAAACTGATCAACAAGGCGAAAATAAGTGATTCGAAATTATAACGTGACAAAGACTCAAAAAAGCCGTAAAAGATGAACGCAGCATGAAATCAGTGAAGGAAGCTTGGCGTAGATCAAACCAAGATGTATGCACTAAAAGATAAGCAGGGTAATAGCACCAGCAATCTCGAAGTTATAGTAAAAGCAGCAAAAGAATACAAATGGGTTGGAGCACATGCCAGATCCTGGCTGGAAGCTTACCATTAGCATTAAAAAGAAAGGTGTACAATCAGCGCATTCTACCGGTGCTAACATATGGGCAGAAACGTGAAGACTGACAAAGAAGCTTGCGAACAAGTTAAGGAACGCGCAAAGAGCGATGGAACGAAGAATGTTAGGCATATAGTTAAGAGACAGGAAGATAGCGGTGTGGATAAGAGAGCAAACAGAGATACCGAACATACTTATTGACATTATTAGAAAAAATGGAGCTGGGCACATCATGTAATGCATAGGTTAGAAAACTGGTAGACCATTAAGGTTGCAGAATGGGTGCGAAGAGAAAGGAAGCGCACTCGAGTACGGGAGAAGTCTAGCTGGGGTGATGAAATTAAGAAATTCGCAGGCACTAGTTGAAATCGGCTGGCACAGGACAGGGATAATTGGAAGTCGCAGGGATAGACCTTCGTCCTGCAGTGGACATAAAATAGGATTGCAATGATGATGATGAATTGTGTCAGCTTCGCAAGCGTGCTTACTGAAATTTATCATCAGCCAGTATTGGTGCGCACAAGTTAGTTAGCCCACACGCAACTGTGAACAGCTCATTGATATAAGGCAGCATTTCCCAGGACAGAGTTGAGTTGAAGAGCTTAAATATTTTAACTCGTTGTATTGCTCGTTCTACATGAACCCGTGCCCTAGCAATATCAGCTGTCCTAAGGGCATCATTGCGGTCAAACTGGCAGTCCTTTTTAGCAAAAGGTGGCCGAATTACGCCAATTGCACGGGCAGTGCACAAGTCATCAATGAAAAAACCCCTATCGACCATAATGTCATCTGTGAATGACTCGAACTTCTCCAATATTGCCCACTCAGCTGTAATGGCTTTGTCTGAGGCTCGTCCACCAAATGCTTCACTGATGAATGTTATTGTGCGAGCTGGACTTACACATATGAGAAATTTTACAGTGTAAGTCGACTTGTATTGTGAATATGTCAGTAGCTGACATTTCACACAGCGAGACCTTTCAACTGGGATTTCTGTGCAATCTACAACACCTCGCACTCTCGGATACTGTTTAAAGTGCGAAGGCATATTGTTTAAAATTTCCTCCTTTGAAGGCCACTCAATGGCAGCTTTCAGCACTGCAGCAACAAGAGGCAGTGTGTGCACAAAATATCTGTGTATGGACGAAATGCTGCATTGAAAAAGTACACTGAGACAGGAAAATGACACAGCCTGTTTCAGAACTATGAACACCAAAATAACTCTGTCCCTCACAGAAGCTTCCATCCTATTTGCCGCCTCATACTTCTCTACGAGTGAAACAATCTTGTTTAGAAGTGCATGAGAAGGTACGCCAGTCAATGTGTTTAGGTGAGCATCAGAAAGAAGCACGTCCGAAATCCTAAATTTTTGTGTGAAGTCCAGTGAGTTCACTTGAACGGATTTGTTTAGCTCAGGTGTGTGGCCCAGCTCTTGAAGTTCAACAAGTGCCCTTGCAGCGTCTTGTTCTGTAACGCAAGGAAAAATTTAGAGCGAAATTGGTACAGTTTTAAGCAAAAAGTTACCTGCTGTTGTTCGTGAGCAAGAGCTTGAAAGGGGGGGAAGCCAATCCTGCACAGGTGGGTCTGCAATACAATGATGGTGAACTAAATCCTTCATAAAACCATGTGAAGTGTCCTACAACACGGTGTATTCAGTCCTACGGCAAAATAAAACAAGATGCATTGCACTGGCTTGCCTTTGCTCTAAAATTCAAGAGCAGAGAGAGAAAGAATCAGATGCGAAAGGCGGGGAGGTTGGCAGGGAGGTTACCTGGAAGGTAAACATCCACTTTGCTAACCTGGTGCACAGGTGAAAGGGTAAGGGGGGTGCCGAAATATTACAAAGAAAAGCACAAAAAGTGAGAAAGATCATAGAAAAAAACACATTCACACACACAGAACACTATTGCATCAGAGTCACTCCAGTAGGTTACTTGCCTAAGGTGACATTAGAAAAGCCTTAGTCTCTTAAGAGTAGAATGTGTATTTATCTAGGTGCCCAAAATCTTTCGGCGATACCACTCTCGATATATTGCCCTTTACAGTTGCACAACCGGACTCGCCTTGTTTGGGTGAAACGGCAAACTTAAACCTGCGGTAACGCCTATGCATCATCAAAACTTGGGCGCGAGGGTCGCAAAAAAAAATTCTCACCATTGTATTCACTTTCTTCCAAATTATCAGGAAGCTCGCATGCACAATCTTCATTAATGACCACTTCAGATACGTCGTCCTGTTGGCCCTCGTTTCCTGCAACATTGTTAGGTCAATAGAAGAGATGCTTTAAGACCAAGCAAAACAAATACAAAATCACAAACGCTTGCGCAGTACCTCCGATCGCTACACAACTTTCACTACAGCCAAAAAAAGTAGCGAACGCCTTGCGCATTGACCGCCTGTTTGATTTTCACACAGAACGACTAAGAACAGATGCAGAATACGTTCCCTAGTGTGAAATGCTCACTACGCAGCGTCAGGCACCGTCGAGGAATATTTACCGAAACAGCGCGAGTGCAGGCAGAACATTTAATAAACGGTGAGACTTGCGTACTTAAACTTACCTTGAGAATCTGTGGGGGGCTTTCTTCGGGGAACCCTAGGCCTCACACTTGCTTCGTGGGAGCGCAGAGGGATCTTTTGCGAAGGCACGGCGTTTCTTTTCAGCCGCTTTCGTAAGGGCTTCAACCCGTCTTTAAGGCAAAATTTCACAATCAGCTCGCCACAAGAATACAATGAAATCATTGAGAGCATCGCAACAGTCAATTACTCACCAAGGTGGCCTCAAAAGAAGTCGTCTTTGTTAAAATGATCGCTACATACGACCATTTCTTCGCTTACTTCCTTCCCGATGCGGAGCTTGATCGCCCACAACTTCCCCCGTTTTTTATCTTTTGGAAAGTGGTGCAGGCTCACTTTTCCGGAAATTGCACGATTTGTGCATTGCGGCACACTGTACATGCGGTTGCTCCTCGCTCGTCGACTGTTTTCTTCCATAACGAAGAGCACAAGTACGCCAACGCAGCTGCAGAAACCGCGTGAGCGAGAAATCCATCACCCCCTCCCGGCTTCCGAAAAGATCCGCGCGGCGGTGCTAGCGTTTCTGGAAAGCGCGAATAAGAACGTCAAGCTGTCCAAAATAGCACTTGAAGGTAAGCTATCGTCCAGTAACTCGGGGCTGTGGCATGCGATTTCAGGGAACTGTTTTGCGCATTCGAGCATCTTAATTATTCTTGATGCGTCTGGAGGAGCTTTTCTACGCTGGAGTATGAAACGCTTCCCCGCATGGCAAAATGAGTTTTGCGCTATAGGATGAGAAAATAGCAGGGGTACAGGACACACGAATCACTACTCATTTATTTCGAGACAGAGCATGAGCTAATATATAAGATATGGTATGATATGCGCGCTTTCAGCGAGTACTATTTTGAGAGTAAGAAATGCCTTTTTTGCATAGCGAGAGGGAAGGCATGCTTACACAATCGACACCTAACTGTCTAATCGCCATGACTTCGAGTGCTTCTCTAGTGCACTTGTCCTCGCTACGGCTTGCGACTGAACATGCGATTAAATTTGGTTTGAAAATTCAATTCCTGCAGCGAATGGCGAGATGTTGATATGAACCCGCAGGAGATGTGAAGCGTTCAGAGCCACCCGTCGCAGCAGCCGACAGTATTCAAATATGCTGTTGCCAAGCATGAATAAATTTCCCAGTTACCGTCATGTTTTCTGCATGACGGAACCCCGGAAAGCTCAGAGACATAAACATGTTTCCAAAACATGCTGCACGACTCAAATGTTAGCGTTATTAGGTTTTTCTTTCACTGTTTTACAGCTAATCTAGGACCCAAGCTTCTTTGGTAAGGAAACTGTGAAGGAATATTTCGGAATTAACTAGCGCCTCCCAAGAGCTCTTTGATGTTAGGACTAAGGCAGTGAAGTGGTCTGAGGAAACGAAGGCTCGAAACGGCTATGCCCTTCGCCGCTAGTGTGAAGAGTGAGCATGCCTTAAGCGTATGGTGGCTTTTGCCTCTTATTTATCTTAATTCAATTTTATTGATAAGTAAATTAATACAGAAAGGGGTCCTAAAGTAAAAACTGCAGGCGGGACCTTTAACGACGAATGAAAAAAAAAAAGATCAGTCTTCCAAGCCTGAGAATATATGCAATATAGTTGAAAAGGTTGAAAATTATTGAGCAGATAAAGACTTATTAAGTACACTGGTGAGATACAAAATAAAAAAATAATGAGAACAAGTTACAGAAAAAGAAGAGCAATACATAAGTACAATACAATGGATAAGAAACTGAACATAAATTATAAAATAAATAACATAGCAAAGCGTTCGTCATGAGAATAATCTTTTCTTATGTGGGCGCAGACATTCATAACCATTTACAGGTGATTATTCCAAATAGGTAGTCCTTTAGTTGAGGCTTAAAAATGGAAAGTGAATTGCATTGTTTTAAGGCAGTAGGTAGGGAGGAGTTACGTAGTGATATAGCAGAAAAAAGAATAGTTTGTTTTCAATAATTAGTATGTACTTTGGGGAAAAGTAGATTCCCTTTAACAGAAAAATGCGTACAGTTTGTGTTACGCATTATGTATGCTGAAATGATATCGAAATAGAGCTGGCGCTGAAATACTTTGAAACACAATAAATCAATGTTATAATAATAAAATCGGGGTAAAAGAAACGCACCATAGTTACAGAAGGGTGAGAGTGCGACTCACTTGATGCGAAAGAAATAATGCGAATAGCTTACTTTTGAAGGGGTTAGGAGAGCATACAGATGGATATTAAAAGTATTGCCCCAATATTCGATACAATAATTAATATGAGTGTGAACAAATGCGCAATATAAGATCTCAAGTGTTGTGAAAATTAAAAAAAAACACTTTAGCGCGAGTCAGGGTCCTAAGTGCTGGTGTGATTTTTTTATGACAGACAGAACATGATCACGCAATTTAAGTGGGAGTCGATAAGAAGGCCTAAAAAGTTAACGGAAATGCTAATTTTGATTCCTTAAGATCGGATACAAGGTGCAAGAGGTATACTGAAACATTTTTCTGGGGACACGTAAAAAGCATGAAGCGCGTTTTTTTTTTACGTTATATTGTAGTTTATTTATTGTGTACTAATTCTGAAGAGAATTGAAATCTGATTGAAAGTCGGATATTAAGAGGTCGAGATTGGATTGGGAAGAAATAGACTGTGGTATCATCGGCGTTTAATCTGCACTGCGAAGAAGCTAAACAGTCGGGAATGTCTTAAGGAACGTTAAGAAGAGAAATGAGCCCAAAATGGAGCCTTGAGTAATACTTTTTATAGTAATGGGAAAGGAGCTTAGACCAGTAATAAAAATGCGTTGTTTCCTGTTTTTCAGAAAGTTTCACAAGAGATTCAGGCTGGTCCAGTTTACCATCACGCTGTAATTCCATAAGAAGTATATTGTGTTCGATGGAATCAAAAGCCCTTACAAATCAGTGAAAATCGCGCCAGTATAATATCAATTTATAAGAAATGTTTCAATTTTATCAGTAAAGCTTGCAACAGCAATATTCGTAGAAAGCCCCTCACAGAAACCGAACTTACGATACTCGAGGATATTGAATTTTGCAAAATACTCACTAACCCGAATTTCAATAAATTTTTCTAAACGTTTACGTAAAAAGAGAAGCATAGAAATAGGCTTGTAATTCTAGAGTCACCATTTTTAAAGACAGGTAAACCTTCTGCTTCTTTGAATTATTACCGGAACATCTCAGTTTTAAATACCAAATTGAAGATATGGGTAAGTACGGGAGCAATTAGAGGACTGAATAATCTTATGATAGTGACATTCATGTTGTCTAAACCCGGGCCCGTTGCACGATAACCCGTAATAACTGACTGCACTTCTTCTGGGATCGGATAAAAATGAAAGTAAATAAGGGTAACGGGGAAAAGTGCAGGAGTATAAATAGGAAGAGAATTCAGAGCAAGCAGGTCTATACTTTCGCGTACATTTTGTTCTTGCAAAGACAACAACCACAGAAGTTGGGCTGAAACTGAGTCGTGGGACTTGTGCAGACACTGCGAGCTATGGTGTGGACACTCCTCAAAAAGCCCACTTTTAGACGGCAGTGCAGTCGCAAGGCAGCCGGTGTTTGCCCCATTCTGTCATCCGGCCAGAACTTCCCAAGAAACGCAAACTACGGCGCTACTTTGTGGACCGCAGTAGTCTGGACCGCAGTAGTAACTCTAGAACGTAATGGAACATTGCCGTGGGCCGCGAGCACGGAATGGGCAGGAAAAGGTTGTGGTACATCGCAAGCCTCCGTTGACCGCCAAATATCGGGAATTTAATCTTTGCGTCCACGAAAATGGTTTCTGCGGGCCACGACTTCGCGATATTGTGGCAGGCTCGGTGATAACGTTCACGGTAATGTTCCATCTTCCCGCGAAGGCAAGCCTTGAGAGACTAATAAATTGGATTCTCCCAGCTGCAAGCAGGCGTCTTTGAAGATTTCGATGTCATCCCTTGGCAACCGGAAACCTTGGAAGACGCACAACTCCACCAGGACGTCAGCTAAAGTAGTGGAGAAGCAAGGAAGAAGGCTTACCATCTCACGAACAACATCGTTTCAAAGGATGGAAACACGTCAACTTCCCGTAATAACAGGACATCAGCAAAGTCTCTGGTCGCTTTCTCTTCATAGGAGTTCTTTTTTTCATTTTCTTCTTTTTCCTGTCTCGAGAACGCCGAGTAATGTATCTTAGTAGGCGCCCTTAGCGGCACTGCACGCGTCATGTAGATTTGTTTCAGGTATTATTTTTTTTCGTCACAGAATCGTTTTTCTCTTCGTTACCGGAAATGTCAGCGCCGTCGCAAAGAAGAAGAAGAACGCATTAAGGAGACTGACATTGCTATTTTATTTAATTTATTATCGGTTTCTTTCTGTTTTTCGATTATTCATTTATTTTCCCTTGTTCTCTTTTTTTTTTTTAACGGATTACCATCCGGTTCCTGGCCTATGCCCCACAGTGGATTTGTGCCATTAAATAAGGCACAAAACCATCATCATCATTTTCTGCTCAGTTTTTCTTTATTCTTTCCATCAGTTTGGAGTGTGTTGGCACCGAAGCCCCACGTTTCCGGATGTCGTTCATGAGGCTTTCCTTCAGCCGCACCGATAGTGAGGCTGCCATCATCGAGGCAGTCAATGCGGCCGAAAAGACCACCTCTCCCGGATGGTTCAACCCCAAATGCAAAAGGGCCACTGTATACGTAAGTCGCAAAATCATGCTGACTGCTTTAGCACGCTGTAAAGCTTCGTATTCCAAAACTGCGCGGCAGAAAAAAGTAAGCTGGAATAAGGAACCACCGGGCGATTTTGGATTCGTGCATATATGCAAGCACCCCCGCTTAATTTATAACCTGTGAAACTCTCTTTCAAGCCCCATCCTTAATGGTATGCATTGGCTTTATCACATAGGCAACACTGCAATGATAACTACACGCTGCAGGAGCACTGCGTCGCCATTTTATCACCGCCGCTTTCCATTTTTAGCTGCTTTCTTTGCTCTGAAGTGCTTCACTTCTATTGAGGCTATCAAAAAAAGCAGGCCCCACACTATGTATTCACACTTTTCTTACTTAGATGCAGCAAGAGTCTTTATGGCATTTAAAAAGTTCAGGGACAAACTGAACAATTCCTTGTTCATAAGAACAGATTGGGATTGGCCGGCAACTCTCCCAAATATGTCCATACTCAAGATTGGCCAGTGTCTTCACTACGAACATTTGTAGGGCACAAAGATATGGAGGAGAGTTGAATATCTTAATGAAAGAAAAAAAAGTATCAAATGGCATACGCAACTTGACAGCTTTCATCACGTGAATTTTCAACAGTCACAGGTGTGAACGGAAACCGAAGTTGAATATGTTTTCTAGACTGAACTGCTTAAGACTCTATTTTACCCAAAGTTCATGGCTCGCTCTAATTTCACAACAAACCGCAAAATAAAAAGGAAGAGAGTGATCAAGGCACTCGGCGATGCCAGCTCGCAGAGCGAAGGAATCTATTGGAAAGCCGCTTTGCGTCTACCATTGCTGATCGCCACCTAAACATCACTGAATAAGGGACTGCATCAACAGCATCAACGTGAACAGTTCATGAGAGCACCTCGAGCATACCTTCAGTTAGTGCTTCTTTTATTTAAAACTCCCCTTCTTATTTTCTTAAAGTCTGCGTCACTGCCAGCCCCAACCCCGCTGCTAGGCAGAGCCATCAGGTGGGAAGGTCTAGAACTTTATTATTAAACTCCATGCATTAGACAAAAAAAGAAGACGATTGCGCTAAGCGTCCCCCTTTAAATTAATGGTCTTTCCGACTGCCCACATGACATCACGGCCCCATATGCGTGATGGCATTGCTATCTAGAAGGTATACAGGATGGTGAAGCGGGCAAGTTAGAAGGGATCCATTATGAGCACACCGCAAACGAACGAGCGCGACTCATGACGGACACGGGACGAGCGTTGTCATCATCGTCCATTAGCGCGCTGCTTAATATCTATCTAGAAGGTGTTGCCAAAAGTCGCTTTAGTCCTGAACGAGCGATGGTCGTGTGTTCGAACTGCCCACCGTTAATTACTCTCAGTTAGCGAAGTTTGGCCTATATTATGTTCTTTGCAGTCACCGTGAATCACAACGCCTAATATTTCAAGGCACACTGGTAAATTTTGTTCTGTGGTTTCGGCCACTAAAGCTGTGTAGCCTAACGCAGTCAATGGCAGTGTCATGTTGCGAGACAGGCAGAAATTCTATTGAAACGCGCAGCATTAAATATCGTGCCGACTGCAGGATTCCAAAATACACGCACCTTAGCTTCGAGCGTGCAGCAGGATTCCGTCGTTCCTTTTAAGAGGAAGCTTTATTTCGTGCCCAACTACAATTCCGCCTATTCAAGTACTTGTAAAACGAGAAGTACTTTTCTGCGATAAGCGCTGTTCCGATTGTAGTGAAATTTGTTGCATTTGGAAAAGAAATTTAAATTCTAGTGACAGTTGAAGCGGAATTCTGATTTAAGGCCCCCATTCCTTTACAAAACTTGCCGAACATTGGTAAGGTTGAAATAGAAAGACGAAGTTTGCAAATACGTAACTCTGCACCAAGAACAGATATCGCACTTCTGTGAACTGCATCCGTTAAAACATCCTAACCGGTCAAGCTCGATATATTAATTTCGCTTTTACGTGACTTTGTTACAATGCTTACGAGGGTTTTGGAAACATCATACTCACAAATTGGAGTTATACTTAAGAACCATGTACAACAATTTTGTTCACTTTATATGTGCTATAATCTGCAATTCACAGAAATTTGATATCTATTTTCATTGCTGAGTTACAAAGTTGTAATCCTGATAATTTCGTTTCCTGAAAATTTGCGATATTCGACCACGTTTATAATAAAATTGACCACCTAAATCGAAAGTACGCTCCCAACATTCATTATATTTTAACATTCTATTTTGAATGCAATAAATAGATAGATGCGAACCCTGAGCTAAAGCTTCTCTTAAGAGCAAGCTTTAGCTTGCGGGCTCCTTTCTTTATACAGTGGAAACGAGAAATCGTTTTCCTCGGCAACCACTGCACCAAATTTAGTGACGTTTGTGGGATTTATAAGAAAAAGTTATAATCTGGCGACTACTGGACGCAGAATTTTGATTTAGGCTGCTAATTATCTATCATATATTGTTGAAAATTGCTAATATTTAAAAACAATGCTATCAAGCTTAAAGCTGTCACTCAGCAACGAAAAACGATATAAAAGTTTGTAAAATGCATATAATAATGCATCTAAGGAGGACAAAATTGATATATTTTACACCCTTTCGTATTATATTACTAATTTGTGAATAGGCCTCTTGCAAGACCCTTGTAAACATTGTAACGAATCCAAGTAACCTGTAAGTTAATATACCAGTTTGCCCGCTTTGGATGCTCGACGGATGCGGGTTACAGAACTGCGATGTCTATTTTTGGTGAAGAGTTGCGGATTCGTAGATTTCGTGCTTTTATTATTTTTATTTCAAGCTTACTAATTTTTGGGAATTCTTGGCAACAGTTCAGGCACTAAATCAAAATGATCTTTCTTACAGTCAATTCAACTTTCTGTCTTAAGTGTAACAAGTTTCATTAAACTCATTTATCTCAGAAAACAATTTCTGCGTTTTACTTGTATTTGTTTATAGGCAGCATAGGACTTGGGCCTGAGCTAAAGCTTCCTCTTAATACTGAACACTCAATGTCGTACTTATCATTCCCGGCTTATGACGTCATGCTAGGCACCACTCTTTGCAAAACAGGAATGACACACGAAGCGCAAAAGGGTTGCTAATAAATTCTGCTACTTGGTTTTAAATTCGACACTCTGCCCCGTGATTATAGCAGATTGTTATGATATCGAAAAGAAGCAAAGAAATGTTGGAGGCCCCATGACAGATCCCCTCTTAAACACATAATTGTGCCGCATGCGCATCCCGGATTCCTCTCGGCACCAGGTAAAAGAAGTGATGTTTCTTATTTTTTTTTATTCTTTTTCTGTGCTAAAGTGGGTTTATTATGCAGTACACCACTGCCGCACCTATTGTTGCATTACAGCTCTGAAACACGCTTGACTACACTTAGAGAAAGCGTCTCATCAGTACAGGCAGGACGCTATAACTTCAACGTTCCTTCTACTTTATGCGCATTAAATGGTCGATGTGAAACCTAATGCAGGTAACTGTAAGGATTAATCGGCAGGTTTTCATGCAAGAAGTCAGCTTACGTGTGTGTTCAAATACCAGTGAGCTGGGCGTTTCGCCAAAGACTGGACGGCCCGGTACGGCGTGTGCGCAGGCCGTCTACATGGTGTCCGTGGTGGTGATCCTGTGGCAGAGCCGCGGGCTGCACCCGGACGCGCCGACCGCGAGCGGCTACCTGCTGCTCTCGTTCCGCGTCTTCGTGGTTCTCACGCTGGTTCTGGCCTCCGTCAAGCTGTTCTTCAACCTGCGCGACTTCTATTCGCAGCTGCACAGCGAGGAGTACTTGCCGCCAAAGGAGGCTCCCGACGTCTCCAAGCTGGACGGCGGCCGAGGAGACGAGCAAGACGACTTCGTCGACTTCTGCCGCCGCGAGGGTTTCCCTCTGCCTGAGGAGCAACGCAAGCCGGAAGAGCTGCCCGTCGATTTGGGGTTCTAGCCACCGGCTCAGCGTCATCCGCGCGCAAGCAGATGTCTGCAACCCAACCCCAAGTCAGGGTCTCTCACAGTCGTTCTTCCCGCTTGCAACAATTTCGAGGAGGACGCGGCGCCAGGGTTATCTGTTGTGGGTCGGCCGCAATAAAACCTGACAAATGATCCGGTTGTTTGCCAGTGATGTCATTGTTTCCGAATTTCAGAGACGTTATCAAAAAACTGAATCGAGACATATATATATATATATATATATATATATATATATATATATATATTGCGAGACAAGGTTTAGGCGGTCAGACTTTATTCTCCCGAGTGAGAGCCCAACCGCCAGGCCTGAAAGCGGTGATGATGAGTATGTACATATGAGAATATGAAGCGCATGAATAAAGCTCACAATATATTTATATCTAGTGTGTGTGTGTGTGTGTGTGTGTGTGTGTGCGTGTGTGTGTGCGTGCGCGCGTGTGTGTGTGTGTTTGTGTGTGTGTGTTTGTGTGTGTGTGTGTGTGTGTGTGTGTGTGTGTGTGTCATCTAACTTCTAGGCAATTCAACTTGGGCCCCCTCTAGACGAAAATACGACACTTGAGCACAGCTATTGAACTAATTATGATGATGTTGAGTTCAGTGTAGCTCTATCACGCGCTCTTTTTTTGTTTTATGTCAAAGTGACAGCGTTGATATTACAAAAACCTGAACTGCGTTTTAGCGGCTTCCACGAAAAACAGGGGCAGGTGATCACTGCCGGTAAACAAAACAATAGAGCTGTTGAAATCTGACTCTTGCATTCATTGGCAGTGTCGTGGGAGCCACAAGGATCTCGCATGAGATCACTACGGCAGAACGGCCGAATCACGATATTCCCATGAAACCGGAGCAGCGGCTCCGGGTCCGTCTGTGGATTGCACGCGAACGTTAGTGAAGGACACGAATGTATGAACAGGGAACATGTCACTAAATTCCTTTGTCCTGGCTGTTCAGACATTCAGTTGCTGAAAAGCGCGAGTACGCTTGCGAAAACAATGTATATTACGCATCCATTTACTCCGACACTCGGCCAAGGGCTGTGTGATGCCATCTTATTGTATTACGCTCATTACCGCCGCCATTTTCTTGCTGTTTCCACAAGAAATGGTGCTTCCAATATTTATCACTCCAAGGATTGTCGAAAGTTCAAAGACATCTGCCGAAATTTTTCTCTAATATCATTGGTTCCAAATAAAAAAAGTATGTCATCTCTTCAGCAGTGCATTCTTGAAATGTCTTGCCGTAAGAGAAATGATGCGCTCGCAGAAAGACGAATGATTTTCTGGTTTGTTCATTCATTATATGATTTTGTGGAGCTGTACTAGCCGTGCTATAACACGTTTCCGTTTCTTGATAGTGCGTTTATACTTTGCGAAGCACAGAAGTAATAGTTTGGAGTTATGGACCATGAACAAACTAGAAACCTAATTTTACTGTGATAGCTATTATCTGGGAGCGTCAATCGATTTTTCACCGTCGTGGCCGGCGACAACGCTCATATATGCCGGAAATGGGGGTATATTGCTACACTATTCAACCACTAATGTTTTACAGAGCAGGCCCTACGTTCTTGGCTAAATTATTCCTCAGAATTTTGAGAATGGCAGCCCGCAAAAAAACTTTAGGAAACATTACATTCACAGGGCGTGTCTTCTATGTTAAATTTTTTCAGACTATTATTAAAAGTGCAAGACAATATCGGTGCTCAAAACCTAAAAGTAATGTAATTTTACTGGCGCGGCTCCTTGCGGGCAGCGTAGTGGCGCCCGTGCCATATCATCACAGGCCCTACACGGCTTGTTAAAACTATTAAAGCTGCCAGAAATTTTGGCGCACCCGTGTATAGTTAGAACACCGTCCAAGAAGTTCAAGCGCGCCGCTAAGCGTTGCTATCGCAGTGAGTGCTACGCCCTTCGGGCGAAACTGCCGTTTTTCATATCTCATTTGAGTCTCTAGTAGCAAGTGGTTCGATGCTGCTTCTCTTGGAGCAGTAATCATGTTGTGGTACGGATAATGAGAGGAGATCGTTTGATACCTTGCTATCATGTCACTGCATTATTAGTATCCTCGGAAGCGCAGGCTGGCGAGTCCCCCAGGAAAGCTGCAGCGACTCGGAACACCTGCCTGTCACGCCGCTGAGCGGCACTCAAAGCAGGCTCCCTGTGCGCTGCAGCTACCCCGGTCCAGATGGCGACACGCGTTTGCGGTGCACAGCTGTGCATGTCCTGCTATGCCAGCTCGCTTTTAAGCCCCGACAGCTATATCACGTGAATGTGGCGGGCCCTTCTGTCAGAGCTAGTCAGACCAGAAACCGCGGACGGTTTGAGGGCAGTTCGGGACTGCATAATCAAGGAAGGCATGCCAAGGTTAACGCATTGAAGTTAGGACATCAATGCACGTACGGGTTTGTTTATAATAAACACTAGTAAATCTCTTTCTCTGCCCTTTCTCACTGATTCAGATTATTAAACGATTATTATCTCTTCCTCTCTCTCTCTCTCTCTCCTAACACTTACGTAGAGCTGAAATGTTCTTAAAAATAATCGAATCTGGCGATGTCAGTAGCCGTCGTGGCGGGAAACATGAAATAGATGAGTCAGTCAAAAATAGTTATCGTCAGAAGCTTCGGCAACGATTGCTTGTTGGCGCCCGGTGTGGCTACGCGGGGCGTCGGCGTTTCTTGCCGTGGGGCTTCTTACCGCCGCATCTCCAGGCCGCAGCTCTGACAGTGAGTGTGATGAGGAAAACTGAGTACACAAAAAAGATGGTGTATCAAAAGCTTTGAAAGGGGGGCAAATGTGGTGAGCAGTGCGCTCATTAGCGCAGATACCACCGTGTCTTTATGCGCCCGTGCCGGGCACTGTACAGAACAGGCTTCTCCCTTTCCTCCAATATTAATAATATATGCCTGTATTCACAAACAGCTTCTTACGCTGGAACTGTTCGTAAGAGCACGTACCGGCCAATCGTAATGGTAGACATTATTATTATTGGAGGTGGTGGGCCTTACGAACTTACGAACAGCACTTACTAACAAATAGCTTTAGAATTTCGCCCCATTATATTTTTCTGCCTTATATATTTCCCCAGAACACATGTGCTCTCCAACTTACGTACAATGAAATCCTTCACAATGGTTCGCCAGAACCCGCTCGCGCCTTCCCCAGCACAAGGTGTTCCTTCAGCCTTTCACCTGCTAACCTGCTAACCGCAAAAGCACCTGGGCAGAACAAGAAGCAGCTGGTGAAAAAGCGTAAGATAAAAAAATCCCCACTCTTGCCTAGCGATTCGCAACTGACCTAATACCGAAAATGGCCGCAGAACAAAGAAGACGTGTTGCTCCGCCCAAAACGAGTAGGCCCCACTGTCGTCAGTCTCAAGCGTGATGCCTTGGCCTATAGGAAAATTGCGGCTCAACACAAAGAGCGCTGAATCAGTGTCGACATTTCGCTGGAGGCGAAAAAGTACTATAAGAAAACTAAAAAAAAATGGCCTCTGTGGCGTTTGCAATTCCTCGGTCGGAACAAGCAGCGCGGAGACTATTCCGTAGCGCCTAGATGGGGCGCAGATCAGCTACGCTTTGAGCAGGAACAGAATGGCCGCGTTTTCTTCGGGTTTTTTTTTTTTTTTTTTTGAGGATGGGTAATCAAGTCCCGCGACAGGCGTAATCTCGGTTCTACAAAGGGACAATCTTCCAACAAGAGCGGAAGTACCTCGTCGACCATTGACAAGCTCACAAAGGAATCATGAGCGAAAGCGGCATGCGCCAGCAGCATGGGGGAGATCCGTCGGCAACGAGAGAAGTTTCAGCCTCACGGGTGCGCAGCGCTGACGCGTAAGCGGCGCTGCTGCGTTCAATCGCCGCTGGGGAACAAAGGAATCACAATTATGAGGTTCGCCACGAAGAAACCGTTGCTTTTGTCGAAACATTTTGCCCAAGCAGGTGTGCGATAGTAAAGCTATTGTTTAAACTGTCGCCGCCCCAAGATGGCAGAGGCTGGCCGTATAGCAACGCGAAGCTAGCTTAATGTGTACACATCGGCCTCAATAAGCCTTAACGATGGTGCTTTTGGACAAGCGCAGCACATCGTCAGGACCTACGACGCCTGCGAAAAATGGGCAAGTGATTTTAGCATCCGCAGTGCCGTCACTTAACGCACGCTGATGTAGCAAAAAGGAAAATACATGGGCGTATAGTAATCTACATCGCTCAATTTCACGATCCCAGCTGATGTGCATAGTCCTTCGCAGCACTTCCCTCAGATTCGTGTGTACTTCACTCACTTGTGCCGTATACACAGTGTCACGCCACATTCTAACAGGCAGCTCTCGTGCGAGCCATTTCAATATTTGTCACTGCGTGGAAATATTGTACCACTGTATTTACCACTTTTTGTTTTGTTCCTAAGCAGAACAAGTAGTCAGAATAAGTAATGAATGTATGCACTGCAATAAAGAGACGCGCTTTGCAGTCTTATAAATGTCCCTTAGAAGCCGGAGACTCTTTTCCTGGCAGCTATTTTTCTGCAGGAGCAATCAACCAAACTTTGTTGGTCGGTTTCCAGAGGTCACAGCGGGGCTGTGGGCTGTGAGGCCATACCATACGTATACAGTGGAAGGCTGTCTTTTATATCACACCATATTTGTCTGAGTCTGCATTCACAAAGCAGTGCTCACACATCGCGGTCGCTCACTGGCTACTGCGTTCTACTGCTGAGCACGAAGTCACAGGTTCGACTATCCACACCGGCCGCCGTATTCCGCTGACGGTGGAATGAAAGAATGACCAGGTTTTCAAAATTAACCTGCAGCCATTCACTATGGCTGCAGGTAATACGCGTAGTGCACCGCCTATAAAGGAGCCCTCCAGTAGTAGACGAGAACACTTAGCAGCAACGAAGGCTGAAGTTCGCGGCGGCAGTTGCCCTTTGTTCGGGTGCCAGACCGCTACTTCAGCGGTGACAGCAGTGGCGTAGCAATAGGGGGGGCCGGGGGGCCGTGGGCCCCGGGTGCAAGGGGCCAGTGGGGGGGAGGGGGGGTGTCATTTACGCCTGAAGACCCCTCTTTCTGCCGGCTTGACTGGGCGCAAATTGCAAAGAATGCTCCGGTATCCAGTAGCCCGAGCTCATGCACCCGATGCGTTGCGCCGTAGAATTGTCGACTACAGCTCTATGGACACCCCACGAAATAATTGCACGAATGCGCGGGCTAAAAAATTTATTTCGCGAAATGGTCGCTAAACTACTCGCATTAGCGGAACGTTACGTGTGGGGTGCGCTCGTGCTGTGCGTTCAGGCTGGGAGTAGGAGTCGCTAAACATACAGTGAGGCGTTGTAAGGCGTTGGGGCTCTTGGGTCCCTCTTCCGTTCAGAACGCGCAACGAAGACGAACAAATACAGCAGCAAGAGGGCGTTCAACCAGCGCGCCCGGCGCTCGCGTTTACGGCGAAGCGTTCGTTGAGAGCGACGTTGCATAAGTGGAGCCGTCAAAAGTCGCGAATGGGATTCTCTGGATCGTCTTCAGACTCGGTTCGGCCGAAGAGTTTGGCGGCGTATGACTCGACAGGCTGTAGTCGCGGGCCCGCCGCGATGTCCGGCTCGCTTTTACTTCCCCTCTCCCGCTCGCTCCGAGAAGCCGCTGCGAAACCTGCCGTTACGTTTCACGCTTTCCTTCTTACCCTCGAAAGTTTCAGAAGACTGCTGTTGTTGTGCGACTTCATGTCTCAAGTACAGTGTCTGTATCACCTGCACAGAATTTTATAAAAAAAGAAAAGTGAATTTTGTAAGGATATTTCCCGATCGAGATTCTATGAAGTCTTTTTGTGATTACTAGGAACTCCGTAGCGCGAAAAATATGGCAGATAAGTAATAACCATATTCTTAATAATCCCGTAATTAGTACTTATAGAGGAAGCAGTTCAATTCGAGAATTGAGGACTCAAAGTCAAATTATTAACTCAACAAAAACTTCTTAAACAAAATCGCTTTGGGTGCTACAACCTACAGTACTTTGGCACTGCGGGCGGCGCCCAGTATATGGCAGCAGCGAAAGAAATATGAAATAGAGGACAAGTGACGTTGATCCCTTAATCCTCTCCATTACGAGTGCAGACCAACAGTAGTGCAAGCTTTCGCTGGCACGGGCTTCATCGCGGCCTTTCTTTTTTTATGGTGACGCCAAGAGTCGACGCGAAGCGTGCTCTATTCTGTTCCCAATCTTGCGGTGGTACCGCAGCTCGGAGAATCACGTTTGTAAATGAAAACAAGGCTTTATTGATCAGGATAAAAAGAACTCGTAATTGTCATAGCATTGGCGCCCGCGCAGCGGGGAGGCAGGTAGCGTTTTCTAATAGGGTGGGGAAATCAGCGTCACTGACAAACAATTTAATTTTCGTTTTCGTTCAGGGCGGCCCACAGGCAAAATACTGCGTGCCATAGTACCTACGACGATTTTTGTGAAGTTGTTGTTGGGCAAGATATGAATGTCGGGCTTCAATTTTGCAAATGTAATATTGCCGCTAAAATTGGGAATTAAAGCTTTATTATAAAGATATTTATTTTTACTTGTGACGTGAGTCATGTTTTCCACGATGCCGCATTTGTATTGGCTGCCAAGCCTTACAGTCTGACAGAAGATGTGCACATGGGCTTATCACACGTTATCAGTGCAGCACCCTATGCAATTTGGCGCAGGAAAAACAGCGTGCATATTTGCTGCATTCGCGATCTCTGGGAAAGAAAGCGGAGGAGAGGGGGACCCGGGGAGCGTGCGCGGTATCCAAGGCGGCTGTACTGGTGCTGAAACCCGGAAATTGTCGATATCCTCGCCTTCCTCTACTACATCAGGGGGGGGGGGGGGGGGGGGAGGGGTGACAGAAGACCTATGGGCCCCGGTTGCCAGACGACCTAGCTACGCCACTGGGTGACAGCTGTAGGAAAGGCACAGGCCTCTATGGGAACCGACATGTACTCGACGTTACCGGAGTTTGCGACAACAAAGTGCGCATACGTACCAGGTGCGTCCTGCAGAGAAGCGCAACGAAGCCCTTTTATGCGAAGTGGAGCTCGTTTTAAGTAGACGCTTCGTTTAGTTTGCTAATGTGATGTCTCGATCGTTTTTAAATGTGTGAGCAGTTCTATGCCTACCCAACGAGGAAACCCGCCCGTCCGTCTCTCACGTAAGACGAACCACTACAAAGAAAAAATGTTGTAAAACAAAATAACTTCTAAAGGAAAAGCGTTGGCCGTAGTGAGTTCCGAACCTACGTAGTCGAGTGTCTTGCCACTGAGCTAAGCACCTATGCTTCCCGAAAGTGAACATATCTGAACCGTATGAATGTGTTCAGATATGAATGTGTGCACTCCCGACGACACGCCAATATGTTTTGTGTGTAGTCTACCCAGCCACACTGCACGATTTAGCCTTAGCCGCGCAACATCCTACCGCCGCAGCTTCGACTCCGATCCGTATGTTTCACCATACCCGTCGTCCTCAGCAACTCGGAACACCGGCCTGATGATGTCTCCATACTCGGACCACCACCCTCTTGTTGACCGCCGTTCGCCATCGCCTCGACACCGCTTGCTTTCGCCGATGCATTGTTGTCCTTCTACGCCGAAACGGGAAAACTAATCACTGCAGTTCCAGAGGCTAGAACTGCATCACCCACGAAAAGACCAAGGCATGCTCTGGAAAAGAAACGCCCTGCTTATATAATTTTATCTATTGAGACAATACACTTCTTAATGTGTGATTAAATTGGTTGAAAGGAAACAATACTGTAAACCCATAATCCAATCATCTCCCATTTTTATATAGAAAGTCATGGGAATGAAACAGCCTTAGCATTTGTTAATAAGAAACGCCCTGCTTATAAAAATTTATCTTTTGAGACAATATACTGTATACGCATAACTATTTGTTACCTTATACAATTCAAGAAACACATGTCTTAATTTCTTGCCATTATACAATTCAAAGAACCAATCCAATTCTCTCCTCCTATTCCGCAAAATGAAAGTGCTTATGAAGTACTGGACAGAGCAGGTTATGCACTCTGTATACATACACATAGGAATACAATGTAACAAATAACAGAGAACTATGATCATTAAGTGCACTATACAGATTTTGTAAAAATTAAAGAACAACATTTATTAGATGGCGCAGTTTCCTCCGTTGCCGTTTTGCCTGCCGATGTAATTGCGGTCAGTTACCCTCAATAGGAGCCAACGGTGACTCCGGTGTTAACTTTGAGCTTTGATGCTCAGTGAAACAATCCCCAGACAATACTGCAGGCGGGGATAAAGACTTAGAGTTTGAACTTCCACGCTCACTGAAACGCCCGCCAAACGAATCTGATGGCAAATAACAAGGTTCGAAGGAATCCGCAGACTCACTGACGCGCTCCTCATGCAGGAACAGCTGGGAGCCAAGGCTCATTTATAACTGAATGGG
Organism: Dermacentor variabilis; assembly: GCF_050947875.1. NCBI lineage: Eukaryota > Metazoa > Arthropoda > Arachnida > Ixodida > Ixodidae > Dermacentor > Dermacentor variabilis. The sequence goes on from NC_134568.1 coordinate 90,581,430, forward strand.
AGCACGAAGGCTCAGAAACATGTCCGTTATTTGAAGAAAAAGAAACAACGCATGAGGACTAGGCACGTCAGTCTTTCGTTGTGAAAGTGCCTGCATTAGACCGTTAGGTTCAGTTACAAGCCTGTCAGACGGAACAAAATGTGGGCACTGCAGCTGTGCGTTGAATTAGTGCCTGAACAGAACCTTCAGATCCTGTGAAGCGCTCAGCAGGTGACGCTGCGAGCGGAGTGTTTCGGCTGGGCACGTCAGTCGGCATAAGTAATCGTGCCTGACTCTCCTGCCTTCCGACTAAACTTCGAAAACTCGTTCGAGCTACTTCAGGAAGTGCATCGGAAAACACTCGCGAATGAGAAAAGCTACATTGTAGTGGAGAATTCACTGATGCAAGAGCTGAAATAACTCTCTCGCACTGTTTTACAAAAGAATTGGCACGTGCCTTAGCATGCGTGCGGCTGTAGAAAAACCTGGTATGAATGCGCTCAACACGTAATTCATTACATGGTTCACAGATCGCGTCGCGAAATTGCAGGCACAACTATAGTCACCGCAGCTGCAAATGGTGTGAACCCGATAAGACCAATTCAACGTGGCAACCAATAGCACCGTTCGCCCAGCCTTAGCACTCTCGTCGTCGTTGCCCATTGTTCAAGATGGCGTCCTCAATAAACAACTGGCTAGAGGGTTCCGCCAAACATTTGCAAAGCCATATGGAAAAGGTAGGGTTACTTAAGTGTTATCCCGTGCCCACGCGTTCCATCAGCGCGCGGGTAAACATATTTGTTTAGATTTAGAGGCATCTTCCACTTATATTATTTAATGAATTCTTCGCATATTTAAACAATGCCGTAGCAAATGAAATCGGCAATGGTGTACCCGAAGGCTCGTCTACCCGCCTTTTTTTAAAAATAGTCTACACTATGTGATGGCTTTTTCTTTCATGCATCAGGACTGATAAATTACAGTCTACACTGTTGGTGCAGCATGTTCACTATGTGAGTGAATAAATGGTTGTAACAGTGTATAACAACACCATCACAACTGAACATGTGAAAAAACGAAGAAACAGAATAAGACAGAGTTTTCCTAATGCCTCCCTAGAAGACATAGCCAAAGGTGTAGGCAATTGATTCTCAGCCCGGCTTCCGGCTATCTATTTAGCATTAGATCCTTCGGATGGCCTTACGTCAGTTTCATTATCTAAGGTAAATCAGACTGCCCTATGCTTGCCGAATACAGCTTCTGGCCCTAACGAAGTCACAAATGCGATGTTAAAAATATTGTTACAGGAATCGCCTTACGTTCTTTTAGACCTGGTAAATCATTCAATTAAACATGCTTGGATTCCGTTGCAATGGAAGCTTGCCAAAGTAACAATGATGCTTAAGAAATAAAGGGGAGGGTATGCATTGGAGAACATTTGGCCCATTGCGTTTACGTCAAACGTAGTAAAATTTATTGAGAGGCTTCTTCACCTTCGTATCATGAAATTTGTTAATGATAATTCAATTCTTAGTTCCTGTCAGGTTGGTTTCAGGGCCAGCTGCTCCATCTGGCATGCCCACGTCGACTTAGAAAGCCGCATACAACTCGCTCGACATCATAAGCAACACACTGCTTTAGTGACGCTCGATATCGCTAAAGCATGCGCTACCGTAGAGCACACTATTTTGACAAATCCGTTAACATCCTGTGATGTTCTTGGGTATATAGTAGCGTGGATTCACTCATATTTATAAGTAAGTGAATTCTATTGCCAGAAAAGAGGTTTTTCTTCTTCTAGGTATAAACAAACGAGATGAGTACCCCGGTGCTTTTTAATATTCTTATGAGCACAATTCCCCGTACTGAAGAAGTAACTACTTATGTTTATCCAGACACTATTGAGTTTCTCGCATCTGCAAACGACATCCACACGCTTTATCAACGACTCTAAACTTAATTTTGTGCCCTGGAGAGGTGGTTAGATGTTCATCAATTTTACTCAATGCCAGGAAATGCGCCTTTCTCGTTTTTCTGATACATGACCCAGTGCACTTTTCATTATGTTACCACCTTTAAGACATACCACAGGTAGACTGTGTTAAATACCTCGTAATTATTTATAGCGCCACTTTCAATGGGGCCCACACATAGATCATGTGATTGGAAAACGTACCCGTGCAATTGGCATGTTGCGTAGGCTGAGCAATCATCGAATAAGACTGAGAAGAGATACGCTCCTAATGATATATCGTATGTACGTTCGTCCTGTATTAGAATTTGGCTGCGTGCTCTTCTTTGGAACTCCAGCATACAAGTCCCGCCCTCTGATCCTCTTAGAAAGAGAAGCATTACGTTTGTGTCTAGGGCTTCCTCAGTTGGTTGCAAATTCTCTGCTTTATCTAGAATTCCGCGTTCCTGCTCTTTCTTGCAGGTTCCGTCTCTTGATAGTGCAGATGTTCTTGGGAATTTAAGAATCGCCGCTGCAACGTTCTCAAACAGTATTTATTTCCCAGCCTGCGATGTTTTTTTGGTGTGTGTGTAAACTGGCCGTGATTACATGCTCCGCAAATTACATTCATTCAACAATTACTTGGCCCTTTTAACGTGCGCATCTGCGATGTACGATTTCTGGCAGATCTGTTACCATTTATATTCAATTCGATGACATTTTTCCTAATAATGCAAGATTACTTAAACATCGTATTCTACATGGTCTATTACAAGATCATCCGAAGAGCCTTCAAATAAACATCGTAATTGCGACAGATGCTTCGCAATCTGAAGAAAAGCCAGGTGTAGGTATATTTTCCCCGATTATTGGTTGGACGTTTTGTCTTTGGCTACCGGATTTCATACCCATCAGTTTGGCCGAATTTATGGCAATGCTGATGACTCTAAGCAAATCAGGCCCATCAATTACGTCAGCCGTGATAGTCAGCGATTCGTTATCGTTTTGCTCGTCCCTTAGTGCTCGTCGTGACTCTCGCGTATTGAAGGCGTTTCATTCATTGTTACCTGGATATTCGAAAAGTGTGGTTTGTGTGCCTGGCGATGAAGGACTAAATATAAATGAAATTGCAGATTCTTTAGCTAAGGCATCGATAAGCGGCCCAATTCTCCCTTATTGTTTTTTGACTGCTCATGTCGCTGCTGCTAGATTTCGCAGAACTGTCACTATGCAGGCAGTATCAGGCTCCGCAATAACTAACTCTATGGATTACCGACATCTTCCATACCCTTGGCAAAGATATTTTTGCCAAACATGAAAAATTGAAAGTGTCCATCACGAGGCAGCGCATTCTTATACCTACGTTAAACTTGTATCTGCACAGGTCTGCTCTGCTCCCCTCACAATTATGCGCATTCTGTGGCGAAGCGGATACACTAGACCATTTCTTGTTGTAGGCGTTTTTCTGTAATAAGAAAATGATTACGGGAAATCCCGCTTCGAAATACTGGCCTAGATGCATCTGCACCTGGGATCCTATTGTTGGAGCCTCTATTATTGGGTTCAGCTGCAGAAACGGTTGCTTGGCAATCCAAAATTACGTGATTAAATAAATCGATTACCATGGTAGATTGATCGTCCCCCTCCACATCATAGCTTTCTTTAATTTATTCATTTTCATTTATTTACCTATTATTAGCGTTTTTATTCATTGTTTTCTTCTGATTGCTTTTTCCGTCTCACAAATATTTTACATTCTATTTTCTAACGTTCAAATTGTTAATTCCCGTGTTTTTATGCACCTAGTTTAACCACCCAAATCATGGCCAATCCCCCAATGTGGGTATGCGCCACAACCACTCAGGTCAACAACAACAATAATGCGGCACAGTTCCAGTGATGTCCAGCTACAACAACTGTTTCATGGTGAGTACATGGCATTTTCGGAAATCTTTAGTTCGTTGGACCCATCACCTACGCCAGTATTGGCTTTTTTCTTTGGCTACAACTTCATGCAGCCAAGTTGCGGTGTCAAATTTCTTGTTGATTTCGTGCACAGCCATGTATGTCAACTTGAGGGTGTTTAAATGAACTCCGCGTATTCGACAGAATGCTTTGAAAAGCAAGTTTAGGAACATGTTCCAAATTCCTAGTTTCGGCGTCAGAAATCATCACGAGAGCAAACTGTTATATCGTGCATAACACAAACCACTGCAAATATTATTATAGAATGTTGCTCAAGTGCAATAAGTCTCCTTTGCCACTCATGAACCTTTAGACCCGCCGCGGTTGCTTAGTGGCTTGGTCGTTACGCTGCTAAGCACGAGGTCGCGGGTTCAAATCCAGGCCGCGACGGCCGCATTTCGATGGGGGCGAAATGCAAAGACGCCCACGTACGGTGCATTGGGTTGATTAAAGAACCCCAGGTGGTGAAAATCAATCTTCTGCTACGGTGTGCCTCATAATCAGATCGTGGTTTTGGCCCAAAACCAGAAATTATTCTATCATGAACCTTTAATAAAATGCGTTTTTGCGTAAGAAAGTTCAGTGCTCCAACAATAACACACTGAATTTGCACCATCTTGTCTGTCGCAACACGAGCTATTGGGGTTCATATACTACATGTAATGAATACCAGGCAATCTAACGATTCATGTTTACAGCGTCTCTGTGTACAAATGGTACGCACTGCTGTCATCGCGGCTATAATGTTGTTGTACAGCTAGTGTGGAGAAAAGTCTGGAGTTATCACGAAGCTGTTGTATCCAATGCCGATGCACAGGTGTGAATAAGACTCCAGCTGGAGTCCGTGATGTCACGTGATTACTTCTGATAGAAAAGTGTTGACCTTAAAATTATGGGGTTTTACGTGCCAAAACCACTTTCGGATTATGAGGCACGCCGTAGTGGAGGACTCCGGAAATTTCGACCACCTGGGGTTCTTTAACGTGCACCTAAATCTAAGCACACGGGTGTTTTCGCATTTCGCCCCCATCGAAATGTGGCCGCCGTGAAAGCGTTGACTTATGCGTTATGATTTTCATCGCGGAAATGTGAATTGACAAGCATTAATGACTTTAATAACTATGTTCCTACTATTTTTAGATCATGTAGCTCCCTCTATATTTTCTTCCTTCGATGTGAGCAGAGTACATAAGGTTTGCTAGCCAGTTGACTACAGTTCATGCTTGGGTTAGCTGGTTGAACATATGTAAGGGGACAGCGGCCCAAAAACACGCAGAAAAGGAAGAACGACGCCACAGCTACCGCAATGTCGCTGTTTCTCGTCCGTGTCTTTTTTACGCTGTCCACCTTGCCGTTATTTTGAATGATTTGCTCAAGAAGGTCAAGTCTATGTGCGGCTGTAATCAGTTTTACAGTCGGATGCTGGCGTTTGCTAAGGTCTACTGCGGGCATGCACGCAACTCCTTCGATACGTCTCCCCATGCGTAATTGAGCACAGTTTTGATACAAGATCGCTGCCTTTAGTATAAATTGCCATTCTAAGGTGCATGTTCAGGCGGTGGAGTATTCTACGCTGATCGCAAGGCGCGGGCGTTTTAACTGAATTCCCTGAAAGCCACCAGCTCTCGTAATTCTGGTTGCTCAGAAACGCTGCTTTTTCTGTGGCTAGCGTAATATAGAGCTGCCGAACAACGATCGGTTTTCGCGGGCTTGGGGTTCACGTTCGCTGGAGGTCCTCACTTACGCAGACTCTTGACTTCCCGACTTGCGTTCTCTAGCATTGCACACAAACTGTGGCCGTGATCGCAGTAAGTGCGGCTGTTCACTCCACTGTAATCTTTGTCAACCTGTGACTTTCACCCTACAGTTTTATCCTTGGGAATCTAACCCCCGTATTCTCAAACGATCCTCCTCTCGAAGCTATTCCTCCACTCCACTGAGTTGAGCACAGCCCAGCCCCTCGACTGATGAAGATGCTACACTCTCTAGAATTACCGTGTATGATCATGAAGCGCAGTGACCACTTCTGTCGCGCGTTGGCACTGCTATCTACTTTCTTGATGGAATGCGAAGAGATTCACCCAATGAGAACCGTAAACTGTACGCACAACTTCCAGAAGCGCTTGGTTTTAAAGTGGACGGAAGCGTCAACCGGTCAGCAGTCGAGATAAGCAAGAAACGTTTAGAGTATGGGGGGGGGGGGAAGCAGGGAAGAGATCGATACGATGAAATCTCTCACAATCATTGCTAGCGTTACAAAGTAGATTTTCAAGGAAAAAGAAAAATATTAAGGAGATTTATGGAAAAACGATAGATAAAAAACATGAATAGCATACCTGATTACATCAATCAGGCTAGGTGACTATTTGTCACCGCCCATTTGCAAAGGGGATGACAATAAATCGTCATCATCATCAATATTGAGCTGATGGTCCGTGTGGTGATGTATGAGGACGACATAGTGGTACTAGTGGACGATGCAACGAATTTACACAGGCTTGCTAATATAAGTGGCAATGGAACGACGAATCTATGCCTTAAGTTTAGCACAGAGAAATCGGGAATAATGATCTTTATTGAAGAAACGAGTACTGACGTGGTATCAATTCAAGAGCAAGCGATACCCGTAATCAAGCAATAAAAATATCTGGGTGTATACATAACCACGAAAATACCTACTCAAGCGTTCACCAAGATAACTTAAAAATGAAAGGCAAGCGGAATGCCGCTGTAATTAAACATGGAGCCCTTCAGGAATACAAGAAGTACAAGGTGGTGCGAGAAATTTGGAAAAGTGTAATGCTAGCAACGCTAACGTTTACAAATGCAATTCTGTGCTTTAAATCAAGAATCTTGTCGGGGCTGGAGATTAACCAGAGGTAGGTTGGCCGTCTGTCTTTGGGAGCCCATGGTAAAACCCCAAATGAGGCAGAGCAAGATGACATGGGTTGGGCTTCTTTGGAAGTCAGAGAAGCGCAGAGCAATATTAGTTTTCTGGAAAGTCTATGAAACGTGGATGAGAAGTAATAGCTGGCCTAAGTGCACCAATATGTCTACCTCAAAAGCATGGACAAGGAACGGAGGAAGAGGTCAAGAAAGTTAGCAACCAAGTACAAGGCAAACGAAAGTGTAAATAGACAACCAGGAGTCATAAAAAGGAAAGTGAGAGAAAGAGAAACGGTGAATTGGATGCAATAGATTTAAACAAAAAAGACCATGGAGATTTACAAAAACGGCAAGAGAGAAATTAGGAGGGAAAATCTGTATGATAACGCAAAGAGAAGTACCTTGCTAGTCGAGGCCCGACCTCCTTGCCTGAGGCTAAAAACAAACCGGAGCGAATATGCGCCACAGGATGAGGTATGTGTGTGCTCGAAAAAAAGCCCTAAAACGACTCGGCACATCATATTGGAATGCCAAGATGTTCATCGGAAACCTTGCCCAGCGAAGACGTTCACCCAGCGTGACCGGCGGGGAGTTTCCAGCTTCCAGAAGCGTTGGGATACAAAGAAGATGGAAGGATTAGCTGGTCAGCACTCTAGATAAGTAAGAGATGTTTAGAGTATTGCTGAAATAAACGCAGGGAAGAGACTGATGTAACCGGAGTCATTGCAAAAGTATGTGAGGGTACAATACAGCAATATAAGCTTTAAATACGAAAACTAAAATCGTGATCAGGTAGGCAAAAGCTTAGATGGCGATAGATGTAAAACCTGATTAAATGAAGTAGCTTAGGTGACTATTTGTCACCGCCCTGTTTCAAAGGGGAGGCCAACATACATCACCCTCATTGAGTCGAGGTGGAGCGTTGAGTGGAGGAACGTTCTAGAGTACGGGCGTAAGACCTGTACTTGATTCTGATGAACTCACCTCTGATGCGTATTGGTGGATCTCGGATGACATTTCTTAATGCATGCGATTGAGATCTTGAGTACGTAGATGTTTGGTTGTTGGCTAAAGTCTGTAACAGCGCTGACATAACTACAGCGTCGACTTGCCTAAATTAGTAAAACGTTTTGTTGGCGATATGGTTTATGGCCGAGAAGTGAAAAATAGTAGCATAAAAGAAACGAGGACGAGACGAGAACGCGCCAGTCACATCATGAGTGAGACCATGCCTAAGCGTTTTTTTGTTTTGCGCTATTTTTTGCTACTCATACTTAACTTACAACGCAATTGACGCATCCAATTGATATCTGAATTATGCGTCGCGCTTAGCATTCTACAATGCTTTCTTTCTCCGCTAGCGCAGTGTCTTTCTCGTGCCTTTGTCACGTGCTCTCTCCTCTATTTTTCTTCAATCGTTGTCAAATGTATGGACGTGATGGATGGATGGATGGATGGATGGATGGATGGATGGATGGATGGATGGATGGATGGATGGATGGATGGATGGATGGATGGATGGATGGATGGGTGGGTGGGTGGGTGGCTGGATGGGATACCTCTTATCGAGGTGGTGACATGTGCCACGCTCCACTTGTCGACAGGTCCACTTTCGACAAGTCCACTCACTTGTGGAAACGTTGGCTGCCGCTTTCATCGTATTCTCGTGTTGCTCATCGTCTTAAATTTCCATCTCTCGTCTTTCCCCTGTTTTCCTTGGATTTGCCAAAAAGGGAAATTTATGTGACCTAAATTTCCTTCACGCCCTAACAGATATATTCTATCTCCACCGATACTACAGCCCTCACTTGCTTATCTCAATTTTTCGCGTATTTATATCCCCATGATAGCTTTTAAATTACAATGCTTCTTAGATCTCTATGCTTGACTCGTCTGCTTGGGGACGAAAGGAATAGGAATAACGCTCTATTAAAACATGCTCCATCGTTTCTCTGGCTTGCATACAGCAGTTGTAGGTATCATCACCACTGTCAAAATTTTACCGCTAGCACTTAATCAAGCATCAATCTCTAGTCTCTAAACGTAAAGCTCGCCTCTAAGCGTTGTATATGCATGCTTTTTTATATCTTATTTTGCGGTCCTGTAGATATTTATTGTCCGGTTACCTTGTATTTTAGCTTCCCAGTGCATTATTGCGGAGTCCTTTACGTTATTCTTCAATGTAACCAGGCAATGTCATGCTCCAGTTGGGCATCCACATTTCCTTGTAACCACCCTTGCAAGTCACTCCCACCGTGTCCCTTTTCACCTAGTATCCACATTTCAGCGAAACAGGTACTCGAAACCTCTCGCCGCGCACCCCTTCTCCTCAAACAGCCTCAACCTTTCCTCACACTGAAGCTTGACTTTTCGCCTCTCGCGCTTCAGGCGTTGACCACCTCATATCTCCTTGGACTGCTTCATTTGTCGGGCTAGTTCGCTGCTATTTCCCTGTTTGATTTCAAGGCTAGAACTGGAGTCTGATCCCAGGAATATGAGTTCATTTAAAAGCATTGGATGGATGTATTCTGTGAGCATCTCATTTGAGAATGTATGGCGGTGGTGCCACCACGCTATCTATTTTTACCTTTCTGCTGCGCCTATTCTCGTCCTTCGAATCTTAATCGAACCACCACCGAATCTTTGAAATTCGTTGCCATAAAATGCAATGTGTTTGCATTCTGTGCGTTTCCCACCTTGTTTTCCTTCGTGTCTGTGCTTTCGTAGGTGCCCTTTTTGGTTGAGCACAGACTGATTTGAACAGTGCCAAGCACAACTAGGTTGAAAGGAAGACACACATTTCGCCAACTTTCAAGAACTGCATTATTGCGAAACGAGCCCACATATTTAAACAAATATAAAACGGCCAAATAAATAGAGACCAATCTGATATTATTCCTTGTTGCTTCCGCCACTTACATCTTGATGCATGAACTGTTTGCTGGAAATGTCTCTGATGTCATACTAACTCGCGGCGTGAGCAAGCGACATAATTATTTCACTGGCTTGAAAGATTTCCCTAGTTAACTGATTTTGATGTCTTTAGTGCCAGTGAGCGCATCTTTGCTCTGTGTTATAAATCACGACATAAGCTTTGTACTTATAATGTTGGGTCATAGCCATCTCTAAAGCATAAAGACTCCTTAATGGATAAGCGCGTTGTATACAGCGACTTCTTTGATTGCCTTGCATTTTCATATTTGGATTACTGCGTTCTTGAGCAACTGAGTGTGTGCCACTGGAGGCTTCAGCTATTATGGCACGGATTAATTTCGAACACATGTGGTTCTTTAAGTGTATCACATGCATGGTAAAAGGTGTGTTTGTTTACTGCCCCCTTCTGAATGCCGCTGCTGTACGGCTAGTTCTACGAAGGAACTTTTTTGTGTACGTATATGGGATATAAATGTACAGTACTACAAGGCAACAACAAAGCATTTCACATTCACCAATTAAAAACACGCATGGATTTTGCGGAACGTTGAGGCACACAGCTGCCCCGCCAAAACTGTCTCATCCAGGAAAATCGCCAGGCGGGCGTAGGCTCATTCGCGAGAGTATGCAGCATCCTCGGGGAAATGCACCGCAGTCTCGGTGTTTGTGTTAGGCCTCAGGTTTCCTTATTGTAAACAGGAGCGCTCGGTCTGCGCGTGGCAGCATGCGCTGGGCAGCGGAGCATCAACTGTTGTATGGTTTCGTGCACGGCCCGTGGAAGTATAAGACTGGCCTGGCGTTATCACCATTATGTCCAACGTGTGGTGTGTGCAGTGACATAGAACATTACCTAATGTGCTGTATTGTGTATAACGCGGAAAGGAGGGTGTTATTCGGGTCCCTCAAGAACACAGGACTTCCTCACAGCTCTCTTCAGGACATTGTTTTCCCGCGCGGGAACCGATTGTGTAGGAAGGAGGTCTCTCGCCTTCTGTTAAATTACCTACAGGACACGGATTTGGCTTCCACATGGTGAACTGAGGAGTGACCATTTGTAATTGGGAGGTCTGTGTCTGATTATGTGATTTATTTATTTTAAGTGTCGCTACGGTGGAGCAATTGCCGGCAGCAACTGCAAGGCTAATCCCACCAGTAGCCTACAACAACTCAACTCAACAACTCAACTCGTGCACGGCACAGTCAGGGCGAGGGCTGCATCTTGCGACTCCTAGCCGCTGCCCTACGGCGCCAGCCCCCGCGCAGTCGATGCTCAACCAGAGCAGGATGGTGCATTACTGGCTCGCGAATCCGCGGCTACTGAGGGGCCTAATTTGGTTCCTCGTGACTAGGCGGTGGACGACGTGGATGATCGCCTCGCAGGCATCTTCCGCAGGCGTGACGCGGGAGCTCGGTGGCAGTGCATGCTCCGCTGCAGCAAGTCGATCGGCCTCAGCTCGTTTCCCACGACGCCCAAGGGACTACGAACAGTGGAGGCGAAGGCTCACCTCCCTCTGGCCGGATGCCGCGTTGTTGTGGTGGATGGAGCGAAGTAATGAGGAGAGACGACCCGCCGCTTGGAGCATGACGAGTGCGGGGCGCGAGTCGGATACGAGCGCGCACTTTCCGGGCGGTGGTCAAAAGCAAGTGCGTGTGCCACCACATACATCGCAGCGTTGGCTCGCCATCCAGAACGCGATTTAACTGACCAACGTTATTTTATTCCCACTGCTGCGAGCAAGACGATCACCTATGTGTCGGCCTTGGCAAGCGCCGCGTCGCAGAGCGGCCCGCGCGGCAGCCTAATATCTAAGGTTCACTCCAGTGCATTTTTTCGAGGCTTTACCGCGTAGTCATCCGAAGAGGGACAATTATCAGCGCGTTCATATAAGGCTTCCCACTGCGGTGACGTTGAAAAGGCACACAACTACGCGCTGCTAGCAGCCGCAACTTGGCATAGAGTATCCGCACAGCAGCCGCCCATTACAGCGCGGGGGCCCACAGCTCCATGGCATTTGCTGCAAAGTTTACGCGATGGCCGATTTTGAGAGAATGCATTCTTATAGCGGAACGAATAAAGATGCAGGAAGGGTGACGCTAATGCATTGTTCTGAGAGCGATTTTGGTATTTTTCAACCTTTGAATATAAATATTCGTAAAACAAGAAATTCCATGAACTCGACAAGGGTGGAAGGAAGAGCAGATAGCACGCGTCTTTAGATGCAGCACTCAAGCAGCAGCAGCAGCAGCAGCAGCAGCAGCAGCAGCAGAAAAATTGACACAGAAAATTTTGACAAGTTGTTTTTAGGTCACGAGTGACTCTTCCAGTGCCTTAGCTGTTGCCGTTTTTTCCGGCCTAAAGAATTTTTCTGAATAATTTCGCCCGATGCAAGTACATCTTGGTTTATATGACGCTTTGTGATGCCACAAAAGAGAGTGGCGCAGGCACTCCCCCCCTCTGTGTGTGTGTGTGTGTGTGTGTGTGTGTGTGTGTGTGTGTGTGTGTGTGTGTGTGTGTGTGTGTGTGTGTGTGTGTGTGTGTGTGTGTGTGTGTGTGTGTGTGTGTGTGTGTGTGTGTGTGTGTGCGCGCGTGTGTGTGCGTGTGTGTGTGCGTGTGTGTGTGCGTGTGTGTGTGCGTGTGTGTGCGTGCCTGTGTGTGCGTGTGCGTGCGTGCGTGCGTGCGTGTGTGTGTGTGTGTGTGCGTGTGCGTGTGTGCGTGCGTGCGTGCGTGCGTGCGTGTGCATTTTTATTGCAATCTAGCGCCATTCCCCCCCCCCCCTTTCCCTCCATCTTCTGTAACCTCCAAATAGTTTCTCGAACAGGATTTACCTTTCGTGAAACTTAACGCAAAGTAGTAAATCGTATTACCGTAGTAAAATCGCAAGGCGGGCTCAAGTTCGCAAACTTTACGAAAAATTCAGGAGAGTTATGCGAAAGACAGAAGAAGGACGGAGTGGGGCCTTGCCTGCGTCTTTAGTCGCCGCTAGAAGATTCAGTCTCTCGAACCATCACCAACAAGCCCTTGCGAAGAAGAAGAGGATGTGCCGAGACGGCAGCGCTAATCCCCGGCGCAGCTGCTATAGCAAAGAGTTCGCAAACCTCCTCAATGGTAAAGCGTGGGAACTTGTGCGTCTTCGGTCGATCCGGAAGTTTCCTCTTTTTGAGTTTGTGACGGCAACGGCATCAGTTAGGCGAAGACTAGCTGCTTCTGGGGCTCATCGAAACTCCGCGTCTTATGTAAAAACACACGCATACACACGCGCACACACACACAAACACACACACACGCACACAGACACACACGCACACACGCACACATGCCCACACACGTGCATTAGTGCAGCTACCATTGTTTAATCAGACCCGCTTTACCTCCTGCCTACAACCACGCTCAATCTTTCTGCAGGAAAGATACTTCTGTTGTTCTGTACATATCTGTCAGGTTTACAATTAGCGGTATCTCTTTATCCTTGAGCATCTCCTGTCGGAAGTTGGGTATCCTTGTACCGTACCCGAAATGCTGCTTCACGTGCATGAGGTGGTCAAACTGGGGCGACGTTGTCGGCTGATCACCTTTCGGGATACTCCAAGGATACTATCACTCGTAGATGCCGATGCGTCAATCGCTAGTTATGCGAAATCTCGCGAAACTGGAAGTATGCTCGTAAAGTGATCGGTCGAGAATACAGCCCCTGATATAGCCGCAGCTCAGCGCATGCTTTTTCAATTCACGGTGGAAATGCTTCAAAGATCGTCGTCCTGCTAATATTTTTGACAGGAAAAGGTGCCACTCGTAAACATTATCTACTTGCGACTGACAGTAATTCTTGAGCTCTACAGCTGCTCTCGCATAGTTTTTCTCGTTTTCGCCTTTGAAAAGCGCGCACTGTTAAATATATGCAGGCTGTCGTCATTAGCAACATTGAGCTGTACTAGACTTATGCAGCTTCCTACCTAGAACTTTGTGCTTTCCGAAACAATTCAATCTTCTGTTTAAACTATTGCGTCGAAGAGCAACGTTGATTCCAGTGATCCGATTGCTTCAGTATCATGCATCGTCTTTTCCGTGAATTTTCTTTTTGTTTGTGCTTGCTTAGCCACTACCGCCGAGTTAAGAGGGCGACTTCTGACAACGTGTATTATGTGTGAGTGCAAGCCAACAGAAGATATTCATTCATTAGATTAACCTGTACATAAACGGCGCCAGAAAAAGACAATACAATCGCGTGGTCACAACCGATTGCGCTGCGTGCATGGAGCCAGAACTCTTCGGTAAAACGCGAATTTCACAATATAGCTCTTACTTCACAAGGCTCCTTTGAAATGAAATGAAATGAAGTGTTTGTTCCTCTCACAGTTGCAGAGTAGCCAGGAAGAGTGGGCACAGGATAAAAAAGCGGCTTGATGCAGTTTGAAGACCACCCGGATCCTCTCCTCACACAATCCCCCATCCTCTCTTCATACAAGTAATCCTGCAATGTAGGAATGGGCACTAAATTAAAAATGAAAGATGGCGACGTGCAGCTGCGAAATGATTCTCTCTCTCTCTCTCTCTCTCTCTCTCTCTCTCTCTCTCTCTCTCTCTCTCAAAAGTTCACATAACGGGCACACATCCACAAGGCTTTGTGCAATAAGAGCGTGCGCTGAAGCCAAATGCGGAATCTTATGTGATTACTGAAGTACTAAAGCGCCAAACAGACGACACAAGAAGACACACGGACGTGTCGTCTGTATGGCGCTTTAGTACTTCAGTAACATGCACCAACTAGCCCAACAAAAACTTCTGCTGGCTTATGTGATTAGTCGCGAGCGTGTTTAGTAGAACGTAGAGCACATACATATACTGCTCTTGCTGTACCACGACATCACCACCAATTAGCCCGTCTACAGCTGCGATACCATGGCGCGCCTTGAATGCGCATGCGTGAGTGCGAGCTATAAACATTCCGCATAAACATTAGATCAACCTACACTGGTCTGAATTACTCTTCCAGTTATATGCCGGTTTCTGAATATATTTTTAATTGTATTATTTTTGCTAGTTAGAAATAGATGTGTTTGAGGCAGCAGTGTTGAGTTGGTGTGACCATCAACCAGATCGAAGCACCATATGCAGTGCCCGTATATATATGATGTATTTGATAGTACCCAAAACTGTGCCTGTAAGTATACTCCAAAGGCGAAAAATAATGTGCAACTACGAATAATGAACAAAAATAAAATTCTAAATTGAATATTGACACGTCCTCACTAAAGCTTTGCCGGAAAAAAATGTAATCACATGCTATTTTCATGTGATGTGCAGCCAACCCAATTGTAACGAATCCATGTGTAAGGTTAACCTTTCATTAAGTGATGAATGTCTATTTTGTGTTAGACCTGTGTCTCCACACAATTAAACTTCTGAATTGCCTATTGTCATGATGCAATTAAGTCTACATATGTTATCCTGTATGATATGCGGGCCTTTATTTTTTGTATTTTTTCGTTTCGTATAAAAACTACTGATTTTGCTTTAATGCCCGAGCATGCCTAAACAAGGTAGACGTAAACGCGAGAATGGAGACGAAGTAACCAACCTTGATCGAACATGGGATGTCGTTGGCGACAACGTTTAAACAAAGTGATTTGTCTAGAAAACTGGACGTAAGGAAAGATAGACTTGGATAGTTCAAAAGAATCAAGATGAGTATCTAGAAAATTTAGAAAATGGGAGACGAAACTGAGTTGTATAACAAGTGTCTGCTTAGCATAAAACTTGCTAATGGGAAAAGAAAGCATTGATTATAAATACTGTATGCCTTAACAAAGTGGTCAAGAGAGAGAGAGAGAGAGAAACAGCTTGTGAGAAAAAAATAATACAAAATAATAACTGGGGTGGGAAATTTCATTACCTGTGTTTTGATCAGGTGTAAGACCACAAAAGTTTAATGCTGCCCGTTATATTCTTGACTTTAGTATAACGTAGCTCCCTTTGAAACACTTATGCCTGTTAGTCGCATGCCTTAGTCTTATGCCTTAGTCCTGTTAGTTTTAGTGTCTTGCTTGAACTTGTGGATTTGATATGACCCTCTACATTTTTGTCTCAGACAGAACGAAAGCATGACTGTAGAATATGTAGTTGCAGCTCTGATGACCTGGCAGCTTAAAATGCTCGGCGACGACTGGAAATTCCTTCGATGTGTCCGTATGCTGCCCGTTTATTCCAACATTCACTGGCTGCCCAGTTTCCCCAATGTATTGTTTGTGGCAGAACAAACATTCCAGAATATGAAACTCACTTTTCATAACGTCCAGTTTTCTGGACGTTAGGAAAAGCCTACCGTCCTGCAGCGCCCGCTTGCACGTGAAGATTGTTTTCCGTTTTTTTTCCCTTTTCTTCACCCCTACATATTGGCAGAGATGGCAGCAAAACCTTCTTCAACTTCCTCGCTATCAAAGCCTCAGGGACTTCCTCTCCCCCCTTTTACTTTCAACCTTCCGGCTTCTTCCGCCCTACCCTTCACACTTTATTAGTATCCCTTCCCCCCCCCCCCCCTTACTTTGAGTGGATCAGAGTGAGCTACGCAAAAGCTCAAACAAGTCTGAAAAGCAGACGACATGGAGGAAGTTTCACTTCTTTATGGTTTCTTCATACGTACATCATGTATTAGCGCGGAATCACCTCGGTACATGTACCAACCGCCGTCCACTAAATAGCGGGATTGAGACAAACTGGCAGTCAGCCAGCAGGCTGACACGTTATACGACCTGTCGTTTGGCACTCGGACACGCAAATTATCAACGCCTTTGTTACAACAGAGATTATAGGGACACTCGATGCGCGTTCACGCCGTCTTGCGTCATGCGTGGCCCACGGACGGAGGCTTAGTAGATCTCTAGAGACGCGAGCAACGCGCAGTGCGTTTGGCTGCAAAAACGGCGAAGCCAAGCGGACGTACCGTCACACTCCGCGCTCAGTCGGCTCTGCAGCGAAGACGGCACAGCGTTCCGCCTGCCGCTGCAGGCACGAGCGCCGTGTGCACACACACTGGCGTTCCTGCTGGGCGGCTGTGTGTGTACCGCACGCGTGGCGCATACACTGGTCTGAGAAGACGCCGACAGGTTTCCCGTTGGCATCGGGCACCACCGAGGTGCGACACTCTCAACGTCGCTGGTAGCGCTCTTCGTCATGCCTGCGTTGTGAGATGCCTAGTTGTTATAGCTACCAGGTCGTTTGTCTCAGCTGGGCAGCAGCAGTTGCTTCAGCGAGCTATGTCACCACCAATGTGTCGCTCCCACGTATTTTAAAAACACTGTTCAAGGAGCTCGTCTGCAACGCTAAACCTTGCTATCGCTTTCACTGCGTTCGCATTTTAGATGAAACTACCAATTTTAAAGCAAAGTTTTCTTTGACTCTTCTCCCCATTTCTCTGGTGTCCGGGATACGCGGAGGTAGAAGGGAACGAACAGGCTAACGCGTTAGCTCGAGGGTCTACTAACCGAGCGATGGCGTCCTCTTCTAACCCCCAACCCTCACATAACGCTCACAAAATCCCATCAATTTAAATACTAAAGACATCCCTGCTCATCAGCGCGGAGTCCGCAGAAAATACCTGCCCCCTCACTCACAACTTAGCGGGGAAGAGGCCGCCGATTGGCACAAAATACAGACCGGGTATTCCTCTATCTAAAGAAGCTAAACACACTGTATCCCATGGCCATAGTCATAGTAATAATAATAATATTTGGGGTTTTACGTGCCAAAACCACTTTCTGATTATGAGGCACGCCGTAGTGGAGGACTCCGGAAATTTTGACCACCTGGGATTCTTTAACGTGCACCTAAATCTAAGCACACGGGTGTTTTCGCATTTCGCCCCCATCGAAATGCGGCCGCCGTGGCCGGGATTCGATCCCGCGACCTCGTGCTCAGCAGCCGAACACCATAGCCACTGAGCAACCACGGCGGGTCATAGTCATAGGGCCAAACCTTTGGTGCGGTGGCATACCCAACCTAATACATTTAACCTAGGAGTGCGCTAAGTGCCCTCATAGGCCAAATAGCAAAAAGAAAATGAAGCAGTGGGAGACACAGCTCACCCGTTCCGACTTGGCATGACAAAAGTCCTTCATTAGCCAGGTCAGGCAGGCGGAAAAGACCAGTGGGGCCCTCGAATGAAGTGCTCCGACCACCCCTCCTTAAATTTTTTTCCTGTCACAGAAAGTTTCTCTATATTTCTGCCCACTTTTCGGGTGCCGGCTGCTGGCTGCTGCTGTCTTACCGATTATATTGTTACGGTGGGAAAAGAACACAATGTCGACGATGGTAAAGACGACGAAGTGGCAACAGCCTCTCGGGATTTTGAGCTGCTGTTTATGTACCTGTTGTAAATAATTCGTGTAAATAGTTTTATACCCGTGACATTTAGGTGGAGGGGCGGCGTAGGCGTCGTCGCCACGGAGCTCCGCAGCGGACGTCTCACCCAGACTGGGAACATGCATCCAATTTAAGGCATCGCGTCTGCAGCTGCAATGCCTATACACATACCCAGTACGTTGCTCTACCTCAGCCGCAAGACTCCGGCAAGTTCACCGGCCTTGATGATATTGACGTAGAAGAATGGTTGAAAATGTATGAGCGCGTCAGCAAGGTGAGCAGATGGGATCCGACCATAATGCTGGCCAATGTCGTGTTCTACCTCGACTGAACACAGCGAACGTGGTTTTACGCCTACGAGGAATAGTTAACCAACTGGAGTTTGTTTAAAGAGAAGCTGTCCGACGTCTTTAGTAATCCGACCGGTCGACAACTAGCCGCCAAGCCATAACTCGCTACGCGTGCCCAAACTGCTACTGAGACGTATGTCTCCTACTTTCAGGACGTCCTCTCCCTCTGTCATAAAATCGTCACGTGCATGCCGGAGGCGGACAAGGTTGGACAAATTATCAAATGCATCGCGGACGACGCATTCAACCTGCTGGTCTTTAGAAATTTATCGACTGTCGACGCCATCATGAAGGAATGCCGCCGTTTCGAGCAGGCGAAGAGTCGCCATATACATAATCAGTTTACACGGCTTCCAAATACTGCAGCGACCTCTTCTTGTAGCGACCCCACCGACCAATGTAGCTTGCCACCACTAAGCGAAAACGTGACCCGCAATGCACTTGACCAATGCTTGACCAATGCTTGACTGTGCTTGACCAATGCCTCTGTGACCTCACACTAGGCCTAGCCTTTCTCCCTGCCCATTCAGCGTTCATCTATTGTTCCTCAAGTACTGTGCGTCTTGACCTGCCTCTACTGGACATTCCTCCGACACCACAAGAAATTCGCCCAAGACCGACTGATTTTGTTCACGTTCCACCACAGGTTTCGACATACGTCGAAATGTCGCCTTCTGTGCCAGTTTCCGATGGGGATTACACCTTCGCTCCTATAACTGCCATCGTTATCACCCACAACGTTGCTGCCCCCCATACAATACTGAGGGTGACCAATAATCGCACGTATTTCCCCGTTGTGAATTTTGGACTCGCTAAGCAAATTCTGCCTAAAGATATCACCCTGGCTGCGATCACTGTTTTAGAAGTTAGCTGCGTTGAAACTTTTGTCGTCTACGCTTCCTGTGAGCCTTTCTGGTCTGCCATTTGTACTGACAAGTACATTCGGAAAATGATCACCCCGAGCCTCCCACCTGCGTAGGCTGAACAGCTATGCAATCTATTGCTTTTATACAAGGACATATTCGTCCTGAACAACCGACCATTGGGCCAGACGTCACTTGTCAAACATCGTATACATACAGGCGATAATCCACCCATCCATCGCCGACCCTACCGAGTTTCAGCTTCGGAGCGCCACGTCATCAAAACGGAAGTAGGCAAGATGCTAGCGAAAGACATCATTGAGCCATCGTCGAGTCCCTGGTTGCCATCAGTCATGCTGGTCAAAAAGAAAGACGGCTCATGGAGATTCTGCGTCGATTACCGCCACCTACACCGCATCACGAAGAAGGACGTCTGCCCACTACCTCGTATCGATTACGCCCTCGATCGCCTATACGGGACACAGTATTTGTCGTCCATCGACCTACGGCCTGGATATTGGCAAATCGTTATGGATGATCTCAAGCGTGAAAAGACCGCATTTATAACGCCTGATGGTCTTTACCACTTCCTATTTATGCCTTTTTGGCTATGCAGCATATTATGGACTCATTACTCCAGGGATTCAAGTGGTCGACTTGTCTCTGCTACTTAGATGATGTTATTGTGCTTTCGCCCACATTCAGCACACATTGAGCGCCTTTCAGCTGTACTTGCTGTTTTTCACAAGGCCGTTCTACAGCTCAACTGCAAGAAATGTAACTTCCGCCACCGTGAGGTTACTGTTCTTGGACATGTTGTCAATGCGACTGGCATCGCACCGAAGCCGGAGAAAATCCGCGCCGTGAAAGAGTTTCCTGTTCCACAGTCCGCAAAAGATTTCCGAAGTTTCGTGGGCCTTTGCTTTTACTTGCTCCGCTTTGTTAAAGATTTTGCCACCATTGCACGCCCTCTAACAAATCTCCTGAAGAAAAGTGTGCCGTTTTTATGGGGAGCCTCTCAGGCTGCCGCCTTTTCTCGCCTTAATACCACGCTCACCATTCCACCAATTCTAGCACATTTCCCTACTACAGCCCCTACAGAAGTGCGCACCGATACCAGCGGCCATGGGATCGATGCCGTCTTGTCACAAGTTCCACACGGCCATGAACGTGTCATTGCGTACGCTAGCCGTCTTTTGTCACCTGCGAAGCGGAATTACTCTATTACCGAGCGCGAATGTTTGGCCATTGTGTGGGCAGTAATGAAATTCCGCCCCTATTTATACGGCAGGCCCTTTTCTATTGTAACTGACCACCTCTGTTGGCTTTCGTCTTTAAATGATCCCACAGGGAGGCCTGGACGATGGGCTTTGCGGCTACATGACCGACCACGCCCAAAGCATGGATCACACTTAAGAGAAAGCCCTACAAGCTATGATGAAGAATAACACCATGTGAACCCCGCATGATGATCATCATGTACAGATGACAAAGAATAGCTTTATAAATGCCCACAGTATTCCTATTCGGTAGTGTATAGGTCTGGTGACCTATACAAGGACCTCGACTGCTTGTCTCATTACATTATACACAGACCCGCCAACGCCGACACGGACGCTACCGCAAGTGTTCTTTGCATTTCCCAGCTTTTGGATATGGCCAACGAGCAACGCCATGACGCTTCTTTGAGGGCCCTCATTGACCGAATGGAATCTGCTCCTACTGATCCATCGTTATGGTGGTTAGTCATCAACGACGGGATATTGTATCGGCGCACTTTTCACCCTGACTGTCCTCCCCTTCTCTTTTTCGTTCCTCAACACCTAGCTCCGCTCATCCGTGCTTCAGGAGGTTCATGACGCCCCGACTGCCGGACACCTTGGGGTTGCTCGCACTTGCGACCGCGTGCGCCGCCGCTTTTACTGGCCCGGTCTCGCACGCTCGTATGGCACTATGTAGCTGCTTGCCGGCCCTGTCAACATCGGAAAAAGCTAACAATGCTTCCTGCTGGGTACTTACAGCCGATCGACATTCCACCTGCACAATTTTTTCGTATGGGTTTGGATCTCCTTGGCCCTTTCCTCGAGTCCAGCTCCGGCAACAGGTGGATCGCTGTCGCTACTGATTACGCGAAGCGTTTTGCCATCACTCGGGCACTTCCCACGAGCTGCGCAACCGACGTCGCAGATTTCCTACTCTGGGATATCATATTAGTACATGGCGCCCCGCGACAGCTCCTTACCGACAGCGGCCGCACTTTCCTCTCCCAAATCAGCGCCAATATCCCACGCTCATGTTCTACCAAGCACAAACTGGCTACTTTCTGTCATCCCTAGACCAACGGCCTTACTGAGTGACTTAATCGCACCATTACTGACATGCCATCGCAATACGTTTCATCTGACCTCAAGGACTGGGATGTGGCGCTGCCTTATGTCACGCTCGCCTATAATTCATCACGCCGCCATACTGCTGGGTATTCCCCATTTCACTTGCTCTTCGGTCGTGACCCTGTGTTACCACTGGACGCTTCACTCGCCCTAGTACGGGATTCGAGAACCGAGTATACCCGCGACGCCATCGCCCACGCTGACCATGCGCACCAGCTTGCCCGTACTCGTTTGTTGGCATCGCAGGAAACTCAATGGCACGCTTACAATCGCCGCCATCGGGATACATACTTTTCACCAGGCTCTCTCGTACTACTTCGGTCTTTTTACCGCCGAGTGGGGCTCTCCGAGAAGCTCCTTCCGTCCTACAAAGGCCCTTACCGCGTTCTACGTCAAGTGACCAATGTCACTTACGAGATAATCCCCGTGACATCCGTCATGCCACCCGGTTCCACATCACCTGACGTCGTGGACGTCTCTCGGCTTAAGCCTTACTATGCCCTTACCGATGAGCCCGTCTGCAAGCACGGTGCTTTTTCCACCGGGGTTCATGTTACGCTGGGAAAAGAGGACAATGGCGACGATGGTGAAGACGACGAAGTGCCAACAGCCTCTAGGGATTCTCAGCTACTGTTTATGTATCTCTTGTAGATACATCGTGTAAACAGTTTTATACCCGTGACAACATAACAGAGCCTGGGTGACTGAGTATTTGGCACTGGACACCTGTCCAAGTAGGCTACTTGTGCCACTAGGTAGGTGCAACTGGGCATGCGCCACCGGGTATGCGAACATCTTCGGCCAAGCCCCCAGAATGGACATATATCACTGGACAGGTGCCCGAATAGACAAGTGGAGTAAGAGGCGAGAATTGAACAAGTCGACAGCAAAATTAAACCAGCTGAGTGTTGTTGCGTTTCGCCTGCGACACGTGGTTTTGCCGGCGCGACTGCGGCGGGGCGGCAGACATTTTGGCCCGATCGTCGTCGCCGCAACGCTCATCGCCAGGTGTTTCCAGGCGCGACTGCGGCGATGCGACCGCAAAGGATCACCCTCTCCTTCCAGTCATTGTGCCTGAACCAGGCGATGCGACAGCAGGGGCACCCTCTCCTTCCAGTCATTGTGCCCGAACCAGGCGATGCGAAAGCAGGGATCATCCTCTCATTACAGTCATTGTGCCCGACCGGCAGCGCTACGACAGTGTGCTACGACATTGTGCTATGACATTGTGCTACGACATTGTGCTACGGCAGCGCTACGACAGTGTGCGTCACCATTAGCCCATTGTACATTCACGTGCTCGTCTATTGAGGGGTTCCTTCTTGCCCTCAATTGCGAGAGTATAAAAACAGCTGCCCCCGGACGCCGAAAGAGGGCTCCGATTTCTTCTGTTGAGTAAAGTGCTCTCCCGTCTCTCTACTTCGGTCAACCTGACCGCCAACTCTTTGCGATGTTAAAATAAACAAGTTGTTTTGTTGTTACCAGTCGACTCATGCTTTGCCGGGACCTTCGGATGCTTCCAGTTGTAGCCCAGGCCGCCAGGCCAACGCTACCCTTGGGGCTTGCGACCCAGGTACAACCACGGGCGTCAGCGCCGAGTTCCCAACAGATCGTACCAGCGGTGCGATCCAAACAGTGTGGAGAAAGAAGTAAATGGAACAAAATGTGACTAGAATGTGCACTGAGTGAGGAGCGTTGAGCTACAGAGCATTGAAAAAGTTGGGAACAAAAAAGTTGAAATCGGTTACAGAAGGCAGCCGACTGGAAATACTCGAATATAAGGAAAGGCATAAATGTATAGTTGCAGTGGTTGTTCTACGATACATTAAGACGGCACAGAAGGTAAACAATAAGGGAACGTATATGGATAAATTACTCTCGTGAGCGAATTGCGCCAGACTTACGGATAACTCAGTCGAGAGCGAAAAAAAATTGAGAATATAACCGTCCTGTATCATCCTCACCCCGTCGTCATGTAGTAATTGTCACCCCCTGTTTCTCGTACCATCGTCGCTGCTATCGCCTTCTCGCTGTCGTGACACACGCTCACTTGGCATAAAACAATACGCTTTTTTTTCATGACGCACATTACGCACACACAGTACGCATTTTTTTCTTTCGTGATTAAACACAAGTGGATATCTCAGCAGGTTTACACTACGCGCTATCCCTAAACATGGACACTTATCCCCCAATGATTTCTAACATTTTTTTCTTGCAATTAAAGACAACCAGAAACACTCTATATGGAAAAATATTGGGTTCTTCTGTGTGAGGAGGAAGCGAGGTCATGAAGGCGCGGAAATCACCGCGACGGTTGACTTGGTGTACTAGAGAGGAAGCCTCAAGCGAAAATCATAACGAAGGCACAATATTAACAGTAACGGTTACAAACCTTGCCTTAGTCTCCGTATTCCCATGGGGTTGAAATGCAAAAATACTTTCGTCCGCTTAGATTCGCTGTATGAATACCCGTGGTGAAAATCAGTGCTGAGAACTCCACAATACGCGGCGTCTCTCACAGCCCATAGTGCAGTTCTCGGGCCGTTCAACCCTTACATTAAATATTTTATATTGCAACAATGTCGACAGCTCGCGATTTCTTTGTTTGGCCAGAAGAAAACCTTGAAAGTTGATTTTTGTCTGGCGCAAAAACAATGGGACGTATTGCGTCGCGCGTTGCGTACAGGTCAATTAATATGAATGCCGTGCTTTTTACGCAGGAACTGGCTTTTTCTCCCGACTGTACGACGGCCAGAACGTACACTGCGTGTATTACGCATCTTAAAACAAACATTTCAATAAAAAAAACTGTTAAAGCTTGAGCGATTATAACAAGCGGCACATTGTTCGTCGCCGTCTTGAGTTACTCGGGCTAATAAAGCGAAATGTTCTGATAACCAAGATGGCTCCGCCTCAACATATATGCAGTAAGCGCGGGGGCTCCCCAGGCGAAACCACGGTGTGGCAGTGGAATTGCCGGGGCTACAAGAACAAGTATGGATCACTGATACAATACATCGCTACATCAACAAGACCACCTGAAATCATCGCACTGCAAGAAACGAACACACACGTCCGCCTACCCGGATACGTCACTTATAGCACCGATACAGGCAGTAGCCTTCACACCCTGGTCACTAAGAAGCTAGTGGCCGTTCAACACCATCTCCAGCAATCCGAACCGCTTGCCATTCTGCTCGAAATTATCCCACAGGCAACAAAGAAGAAGGGTCCCATGTTTGTTCTAAACGTCTACTGTCGGCCGAAAAGCGCGCCATCGGTCCTCAAACTGGTTTTGGAGCAAGCCACGCACGCAGCAGGCAACCATCCGCTTCTAATTGTGGGCGACTTTAATGCAGCCCACCCACTCTGGGGTTATACGTACACCAACCCCAGGGGAAACATGCTTCACAAAGTTATTGAGGACATGGATCTCACACTCGTCAACGATCCAAAGAATAGCACGAGGCTTGGCACAAGTGTTCAAAGAGACACGAACCCCGACTTAACCCTCACCAGAAATATCCCCCAAGCTTGCTGGACCCATCTGGAGGAGTACCTAGGCAGCGACCACGCGCTGCTAGCCACCACTCTCCATGGGCTCGAATACAAAGCCAGGATAGGCACGGCTCGCCTCCCGGATTGGACCAAGCTGCGGGAGATAAGAGAAGAAAGAGCTGCGAAGGAACAGAGCCAACAGCTTCAGTCAATTAAGGACTGGATCACTCAGCTTCAGAAGGATGTGAAGGCGCACACCAAAATGCTTGAAACATCCACCACCACTCCAAGCATCGACGCTCGCTTGCTCCACATGTGGGAAGCCCGGCGTAGCCTGCTGAAGCGTTGGAAAAGGCAAAGATTAAATCGCAAGCTCAAGAGGCGAATAGCACTACTCACACAAGAGGCTGCGGAATACGCTACCACGCTATGCCGAGAGAATTGGCTATCCCTCTGCGACAGCTTGAGAGGAAGACTGAGTACTTCCAAGACGTGGAAGTTATTGAGGTATTTAATCAACCCGGCCAGCAGCAAAACGGAATCCCACCACAATATGGCCCGAGTAATTCACCAATTTCCTGGAAACGAGGCGGACCTCCTTTTGACTCTCAAAGCCCAGTACTTCCCCACACAGCCATCGGAGCCTCTGCCACCCTACACCGGCACCCCTAACGAGCTCCTAGATGAGGACATTCATCTAGATGAGGTAACAGCGGCGATAATGGGCTTGAGACGCCACACAGCCCCGGGAATGGACCAAATTACCAATAAGGCACTCGTAAATCTTGACAGCCCCTCGCTACTAGAGCTTACCGCTCATCTTAACGAAGTATGGAGGAAAGGAAACCTTCCCGAGGACTGGAAAATAGCCGAGGTTCGTCTGATACCGAAGCCAGGCAAGCCACCAGCCATTGAGAACCTACGACCGATCTCCCTCACTTCGTGTGTAGGAAAGCTCCTAGAGCACATCGTTCTCAATCGGTTACAACCATTCCTGGAGGACTCGGGGAAACTTCCAACAACGATGATAGGATTCCGTACACACCTCTCAACTCAAGACATCCTACTTCAGCTGAAAGAGGAGGTGATTGTACCAGCGACACGCAACTCCCCCACGGCTATCCTCGCCTTAGATCTTAAAGGGGCGTTCGATAACGTCAAGCACACAGCCATCTTACAGAGGCTAAAGGCGCTGGGCTGTGGGGCCAGGACGTACTCCTATATCAGAGATTTCCTCTCAGATAGAAAAGCCATCCTAAAGGTCGGGGACAAAGCCACAAACCCCTTCCTACTGGGCGGGCGCGGCACACCACAGGGCGCAGTGTTATCCCCTCTCCTTTTCAATATCGCCCTAATAGGCCTACCGCCGCTCCTCGATAACATCCCAGGGATCCGGCATGGCCTATATGCCGACGACATTACCATCTGGTCGTCCACAGGGTCCATCGGGGAAATGGAGAACCGCTTGCAGGAAGCTGCAGACGTGGTGAGCGACTATGCTAAGTCATGCGGGCTCAGCTGCGCCCCCCAAAAGTCGGAGCTACTCCTGGTCTCACCGCGAAAGAAGCACACATCCGACTCGCCCACTATCAACATACAACTGGAGGGACACACCATCGTTCCGTCTCAGAGTGTAAAGATATTGGGAATGGTTTTCCAGTCGGATCGCACCAATACAATATTAATTCAAAAGCTTAAGAATACAACAGCCCAAGTTACGCACATGATCCGGCGAATAACAACCAAGACAAGAGGCATGGGGCAGGCGGACACGCTTCGGCTTGTCCAAGCTTTCGTCGTGTCTCGAATAACTTACGCTATTCCATACGCACTACTCAACGAGACGGAACTCAAGAAAATCAACACAATGATCAGAAAGGCATATAAGCAGGCGATGGGCCTGCCAATCAGTACGTCCACAGAACGCCTACTACGACTAGGTGTGCACAACACGGCCGAGGAGCTGATCGAGGCACATTTATCCAGTCAGCGAACAAGGCTGGCGATTACGGAAGCAGGGAGGTCCATTCTCTTGCGCCTGGGGCTCTCTGCCCCTCTGAGCCATCCGCCGCCTCAGACTGTGAGCTTACCCCATGCCATCCGGAGAAACATCACTGTACGTCCTCTACCTCGCAATATGCACCCAGTGCACCACGCAGAGCGAAGGGAGGCCCGCGCCCTGGCCATACACAAGCGATACGGAACTTTACCCTCTACAGCCTACACGGACGCGGCTTCTTACTCCAGACGCGCAGCCACAACAGCCACCGTAGTCGTCAAAACAGAACATCGGAGCAGCATTTCGCTCACACGAAACAATCCCCTCCAAGCCGAGGAAGCTGCCATAGCCCTCGCGCTCTCCCAAACAGAGGTTGAAGTCATAGTGACCGACTCCCAACAGGCGTGCCGCAACTTTGCTAGCGGCAGAATTCATACCACTACGCTCCGGATCATCAATCAGTCTGGGCGCCAGCTCATCAAGGCATTCCTGGCAACGAGGTCGCCAACCACGTGGCTCGAGATCTGACCCACCGAGCCGACGCCTAGGAATCTGAACCTGAGCGCATGCACCCTCTAGTCTCTTACCAAGACATCACACAACACTACAAGCTAACCCGCAGAACATATGCACCTCCACACAAGTCACTACCTAGAGAGCAGGAGCGATTCCTCCGAGCTCTACAGGTTTAATACATTCCCCCACCCAACCAGAAATCACCTCATACACCCTACAAAATTCTCTCCGCAATGCCGCTTCTGCGCAGAGCCCGGGTCCCTCAGGCACATAGTAGGGGGTTGCAGAGCGGCACCATTAAATCCTCCGAACCCTTACCCCGCTAACGAGCTTTGGGAGAGAGCCTTGGCCAGCTCCGACCTCGAGGATCAGCAACGGCTGATTGCGAGTGCCCAGGATGCGGCCCGAGCTCAAGGCATTCAGGAATGAGGACGCCTCTCCAAAGCTGCGTTTACCTAATAAAAATGTTTATTCTCTCTCTCTCCCTTTGCCTAGATATGGCCCATTGTAAAGACGCTTTCTTTGACTGGGTGATGTGCCTGCTCTTGGCCGGCCCTCCAGAATGGGTATGTGCCACTGTGGTGCAAGATGCGCAGAATCATTAGATATAGTGAGAAACGTGTTTTACTTCTGTGTATACACGCCTGTCATCGGCATTCTTCCCTCGACAAGTATCATACATCGCCTTTGTCCTCGTGACTTACCGCTGCGTAGACGTCTCACACTGTGCGTCCTCCTGATTTGGTTTTTTTTTTTTCGGCATAGTTTGTGAGCGGTGCTGTCTATAAGCCTAAAAATTGTATGATAGAAAAGTTATGACCTTTGTAGGGGATAAACACAAACATTACATGCGGTTACGTGCTCTATAGGATGAACGTAAATGCAATTGTATGCTGCGTCGCAAGTTGTACCGGATTTACTTAACCGCTTCACTGAAGCTTCGCTTCACTCAAATTTTATCACGTAATTTGGTGGATCCACATAATTTTATGTGTGTCTGTAGTTAAGTGATTAATTTCAATTGACAGATGCCGCTGAGAGCGTTTCGATCGGCTTTAAGGGCCTGCTTATCGCTTATCGTTTAGAACTATATAGCAGATGCCCATCTTCCCAAGGACGGTGTTGACATGGCTGCCTGAAATGCGCCAGGAAATGTCACCGGGAAAATTAAGCTTTATTCAAATTAAAAGCATAGCACGGGCAGCGATGTACGTTCTTTGGCCTTGCGAAAAAAATACTTTTGACTGTATTTAAAGTCCTAGGACCGGGCTGTTGAATGTTTCAGAACGCACACGCTTGATTTCGTCTTTATAAAGTCCAGCATAGCACCCCACTTGGTCGCCCTCTGTGCCCGTATTTGATGGACAAGGCAGGCAATCTGCTGCCACTTATTAAATTTCACCTTGGCTATGTTTTACAGCTGTCATCCACGCTTGTTTTCGTCCGTCGCCGCGTCCTATTCTGCCACGTTTTTACTTTTTTCGCTTCTTCTCATGTGTGTGCGCGGTGGTAGCAGGTGGGTGAGGGGGAGGGTTATTTCTTAGCATCGAGAGAAAACCTTGCAGCAATCGAGTAGGCTTTTTGAACATACGAGGTGTGACACAAAGAAAAACGAGACTGGTCCTATAACTTATTGCACTTACTGAATCAGTTCTCTGTCACATTATCACCTTCAAAGTAGTCCCCTTCAGCATTAACACACTTCTGCATTCGGTGCTGCCATTGCTGGCAACAGTTATGGAACGAGGTTTTTGGAAGGCCCTTCAGGAGATTCTCCGTTTTTGCCTGAACCTCTTCAACTGAGGTAAAATGCGTTCCCTTTAAGCGAGATTTAACTTTAGGAAGTAAAACAAAGTCGCATGGAGTCAAATCAGGTGAATAAGGAGGATGCCCTATCGCCGTAATGTTTTTGCTGGTCAGAAACTGCTTGACAGATAGGGCCGTGTGAGAGGGTGCATTGTCCTGGTGCAACAGCCATCCATCACTCCACAGCTGTGACCTTTTTTTCCTAATTTTTTCACGAAGTCTTTTTAGTACTTCAATGTAGTAGTGTTGATTAACAGTCTGACCACTGGGAACCCACTCAATCATTACAACTCCATTAATGTCGAAGAAGACAATTAACATTGCCTTGAATTTTGATTTTGACGTGCGTGCTTTTTTGGGTCTTGGGGATCCTGGAGACTTCCACTGCATTGACTGGCGCTTACTTTCTGAGTCATAGGTAAAAATACATGTCTCATCACATGTTACAACAGATTCCAACAAATTTAGCTCGTTTGCAATGCGTTCTAACATGTCCACACACACGTCTTCACTGCACTGTTTTTGGTCAACGGACAGAAATTTTGGACCAACCTTCGCACAAATCTTCCTCATGTGTAACTCGCCCGTTAAAATGCGTCGAACAGCTTCCCTATCCAAGTGAACCAACTCCGCCACTGCACGAACAATTAATCTTCGGTCGCCACTGATCACATCACGAACTTTGGCAATGTTTTGGTCTGTAATCGCTGACCTTGGGCGCCCAGCACGTTCATCATCTTCCACACTGTCCCTTCCCCCTGAAAACCGCTTATGCCATTCAAACACGCGTGCACGAGACAAAGTTACATCTCAATAAGCCTCGGTTATTATTTGAAATGTTTCCGTGACTGATTTCTTAAGTTTCACAAGAAACTTGATGTTGATTCGCTGTTCGATTTTTACATCAGACATTTTTCCGGCAGAATGCAGTTGCACATGTTCACTCAATGACGCAGCACTCCCAAATGGCGTGATCGGTTTCGTCGAAACTGGACGCATGAATAGGGGAGGTGTATGGGAATACGTCAGCAAAACAGTTGTTGCCAACTCCACTCTTTTTTCAAGCTACACACTTAGTCTCGTTTCTTTTGTGTCACACCTCGTACTAATAGCGTGTCGTGAAATTCTAAAAGCCCCTGTTGACTGCTAAAGGTGCAATAAGCGCGTACCAGTTGATTTCGAGCCAGTAATTGACATTTAATCAATGTATTACTATAGGCTCTGAATTATTCATACCCCGGACCTCGTAGAACTACAACCGTCTTTCCTAATCAGTCAACGCGACTGTTTGTCACTCCCGGTTTCGCATTGCATTAGAAAATACTGTATTACCAGGTAACTAATAAAGAAGCCCATATCCATGTTTGTTTTAACCCCTTACTGCATGAGTGTTTGTTTTCTTGTGAAAAGGTTAGACGAAGCTTTGTTCGTGCCTGAAATGCCCAAACAATCAAGCTTCAAATTTCTAAAGAAGTACATGGTTGCGATTTTATGAGTAGAAATTGTAGCGTATCGTATAATATACACTGCGCACCAGTTGCGGGTATATTCTCCAGGCATGCAGAAACATCTTTGAATCAGAGAAGGCCTGCAAAAGATATCACAATGTATTAAAAACTTTTTACTTTGGAGTAATAAATGGAGCGCACTTCTTGCAGCGCGGTTTATTTTGAGTTTCTTTGAGCATTGATATCGTCATCCTTGGTTGACTAAATTAAGGCGTCAATATCTTAACCGGATCCATTAGTGCGCTTCACTTTATGTCAATTGTTTTTTTTTTGTTGTTGTCGTTAGGGAACTTGACGCTAGCAGAAAGAATACCTTCTTTCTGTTCATCTTGGCGTTGCTTGTTGCTGCATTTGTCTTTAGCTCTTGAAACACGGCTTGCCCCACACTATGTCTATCGTGAAGGTAGCTGGAATTTTCCTTTTGTGACATATTCAGCCCGATAACGGTGCTAATCAGCAGTATACCCTGCAAGAACGTTGTATTTTATCACCAAACTCGCTTTCTCTCAACAAAACAAATGCCTTCTCTCGTCTACAAGACAACCCAGAACTTCATGCTGTATGATATACAGGGTGATCGTTTTTGAATTTCATGAAATTTTTAAAAATCGCCTGTGGCAGATAGCATAATTCTTGTCCTTGAGCTGGATTATTCAAAAAGGCGGACATTACAAACACGAGAAAGCGAAACACATGCACAGCTAATTAACCAATATTCGCTAATTAACTTCCTAATTAATTACTATATGGCACCTATTGCAATTTACGAATTGCAGCCGTTGAGCTTGCAGGACGCGTCCACTGGAATTAACATCCAGGATGACACCAGTTTCGAGATATTATTTCCCAAAGTGCGTAACGAAATACATGGGCGTTCCAGTTACTTTTGTGATTCAGTGCATAAAAGAGCGTTTTGTTAAAATGTAAGTGGAACAACAGTGCATTTTTACGGCAAGTTTGATGGTGCATATCTGCAAAGTGGCGTCATTCTGGAAATTCATTCCAAGTGGATACGCCGTGCAAAATCACCGGCTACAATTCGTAAATTGCACTATCTGCCTCAAAGTAATTGATTCCAAACATAATTATTGTTTTTTAACTAGTTGAATATGTATTTAGATTTTTTTGTGCAAGTAATGTCCGCCTCTCTGAATAA
This sequence comes from Dermacentor variabilis, assembly GCF_050947875.1. Classification (NCBI taxonomy): domain Eukaryota; kingdom Metazoa; phylum Arthropoda; class Arachnida; order Ixodida; family Ixodidae; genus Dermacentor; species Dermacentor variabilis. The sequence continues at coordinate 90,613,590 of NC_134568.1, forward strand.
TTAAGCTCAAGGACTAAAATTATGTTTCCCGCAGGCAGGCCATTTTTAAAAACCCCGTAAAACTTGGAAATAATCACACTGTATGATACAGCAATTAATGATTGCCTCACAGAACCACACGAAACTCTCTCTTTGAAAACGTCACAGTAGACGCGTGAATAGCAATCACGCCCTCAGCGTTTTTCTTTTTTTTTTTTTTTTTTTGCTTGCGTTACTTTCAAGTGTGAGAATTACGAAAATAGCCTGTTCGAGCACTGTGTGAAGGCTTCATACATATTTCGAGGGGAAAACAACTCACCAATTATTTCCAGTTGCAGCCGCTGCAAATTTCATTGATAGAGGTGACACAGATTCCGGATAAATATTTGTTGATTTCCTTTACGTTGAATATTTTAAGTTCGAAGAAGTTTTCTACGGTGTCTCATATATGATATAAAATTCGGTAAGGGACTAACCTGTCTTTGTATTGCTTTAGCTAATATTGTATGAACAGGAATATATCTGCGCCCGGTCGTGGTTTTCCGTTTCGTTCCTTGCGTGTTGGTGCCATTCTTTTTTGAGAACGGAATACAAACACGCCCAGCATTCAGTACTTCTGACAATATATCAAATCATCTAATCACGTGTATTTACGCACGTACCATTATTCCCCTCTATAATGCCTCTGGCCCAGAAGATCATCAAGACAAATAAATAAAATAAATGAATCTTCCGAGTACAAGCGCCTTCATTCGCTTACATCACCGTTCTAACCATTTATTATATCCCATAGACGAGCCCTCTTCAATAGCAAGAACAGAAAATAATCCACCCGTGCTTGCAATTATATAGTGTCGCGTGAAAAAAAAAAAGGTTAAGAACAAATACCTGCACAAGATTCATCGTTTTATAGACACTGGTGGGGGCTTTTCAAAGCTGAGTGCATTAGCATGCCAATTTTTTGCGCATTTGTCTTGCGCAATCAAATGGTAATTGCGACATCGCAAAGTTGCCTTCTCTACACATTTATCCTAAAAGCGCGAGACGCACAGTGTCGAACCGCGTCAGGCCGCCGGAGCTTTCCCGAAGACATTGAAATGCACTTAATGGCAAACGGTACGCACCCGACTGAGGCAGGCTGTGTATGCGCAAGAAGATTAAAGCATCGGAGAGGAGGCCGCGGCAGGCAGGATCTGAAGATTGCACAGTGTCGAAGCGGCCTACTCAGAATTTTCTATGCGAGGTCGTTTGCGCAACGCACTTACTGTGACAGATAACAAACTAAAATAAGAATAGCTAGAGGGCCACGTAACAAAAACACGACGTACTCCTTAAAGGGACGCTTAAATTTCTATCCTAGCGTTGCCTTCGTGAGCGCAGTCTTGCGAAATTTAATCGCATGTCCGTTTAAGCGGCATATATTCTACGCTGGCTTCGAAAAGAGTGGCATTGTTTCCCTCGAGCCTCCGTCGTGTAGTGGGGTGGGGAAAACGTGCGCGCCTTCATCGAGAGCACGAAAACATCGGCGTGCGAGGGGCCATTAGTTGTCGGTGCCTGGCGGGCATCGGAGGTCGAGGCAGCCGAGCTGCACTTACGCTCCACGTCGTGCGCCGTACAACGACGCTAGCGTCCAATTAGTACCCTGACCCGCTTACATAACAGGCTCCGCGCACGGCAGCGCGCGCCCTGCCATTGTTCTACGCCTGCGCGTCACCGCGCCGGTCTAGGCTCGGCAGGCAACCTGCTCGAATCGCGTCTTTTCCTCGGTTATCACCGAGGGGCAGCACTGTGAGCGCGCGCACGCGTAACCGGAGGCATTTCTTCCCCTTAGCGCTCGGGGAAAAAAGTCGGAGAAGCGAGCAGTGGGAGAGGTGCCCTGGATACTCGAGACGCGCTCCGAGAGCGCGCGCGTTCGCCGCCGGCTCGCGGTGACGGCGTCAGCATCCCGACAGCGCCACGGAGTGCGGACACGGAGGAGCAGCCCGCCGCTCCAGAAGTGGGCCGCCGGTCTCGCGACAGCTTTCTTTTTCCCCGCTCAGCTGAGCGCCGCGCTAGCCGGCCAGCGGCGCGCGAAATGTGCGATGCGGCACCGACAGATGGCGCCGAATCGAAGCGCCTCGAGCTGAAACCAGTTTGTATGGCGCCTCGGCGCGGCGGCGGTACCGTTTTCAAAGCAACGGATGCCATCGCACGTGCAGGAGGGTCCGTGGCGGTGGACTCGGCGGCCCGCTCCACCATGAGCAAGACGTTCCACCGGCGATCGACGGCCGCCTGCGGTTTGGTCGTGCTCATGCTGCTGCTATGCTCCGTGGGCCTCCTCATCGCCTTCCTCAAGGGACACCAGCAGCAGACGCGCGACGCCCACATGCGCCAGGGGGCGACGCCAAGGCGCGGGGTAAACAATGAGGGCGGCGGCAACTTTCCGAGTCGTCGAACGACTCAGCCGCCGTCCACCACGACGACCGCAGGGCCGCCGCTGCAGACAACCACTCTGGAGCCGCCCAAGCCGAAGCTGGACTTCAGGCTGCCCAAGCACACAGTGCCGCTCGCGTATGACCTGACGCTCGAGCCGCACCTGAGCAGGGACACGTTCGACGGCGAGGTGTGGATCACGGTGAATGCGACGCGACCTGTGGACCGTTTCGTTGTTCACGTCTTCCGACTGACTGTCGACGAGACCGAGGTGCTCTTTGAGGACGGCAGCCCACTGAGTACGGAGCCGCCATTCGAAGACGACCTCAACGAGTTCTTCGTGGTGCCCGTTGCTGAGAAGGCGGGTCCCGTCGGTATCTACCGCCTGCATTTCAAATTCAGGGGCTCACTGGTCGGCGGCATCGTGGGTTTCTACAAGAGCAGCTACAAGATCGATAATGAGACGAGGCAAGTGATACTTCTCTCAATACTTCTGCGATCGGCAGGAAGCTGGCAGTTCAACGGCCAGCTTTCTGTTGCTCGCGCACGCGTGAATGACCGCTTCGGTCTCGCGCGCGCCGCCGCTCGCCGCTCTTGTTTTGCAGAGATCGGTGATTGAGGCTGTGAAAGCAAGCTTGAAAGTATTTCCAAGCCAGTCGGTATATTACCGTAAAAGGCACCGTATAGCACCTTAATACATATCTATTATATATCACTGCCAGGTTTAATTCGAATAGATAAACATAAGTACCCCAGAAAGTGGACGGGAAAACGGCGCCGCGGTAGCTCAGTCGGTAAGAGCATCGCAGGCGTAACGCAAAGACGTGGGCTCGTATCGCACCTGCGGCCAGTTGTATTTTAATCACTTTCATTTCGCTTAATCTATAATTTCTTTAATTCAATTAATAAGTACATGTATTTTCCCCTATACCGTCCTTGGTGTCGTTGTTGTTGCCTTCTTATGAAATGACTAATAAAAATCGGGCCCTCGGTTTCCTTTCTTCTAGCGCACACACACACACACACACACACACACACACACACACACACACACACACACACACATATATATATATATATATATATATATATATATATATATATATATATATATATATATATATATATATATATATATATATATATATATATTTCAGGCTTAGAGCGGCGCCTGACACCAGCAAAAAAAAAATGCCGAGAGCCAGTGGGGCTATACTAGTCCAGGTGCAACCAAATTAGGTAGGCCCACCTAGTCTTCAACAAAAGACCCTCCCTCACCAGAACAGGAATGGGCCTCCCTGGTGCAGTATTCGGCCACTAACTCCCTCGTGGCATCTACATTTCACTGCATGCGTTGAAGAAGTACTCAAGCTATTCAACTGGGAAGGCTTAGGAGTGAGAATCAACGGCGAATATGACATTGTCCTGTTCAGCAACACTAAGGACGAATTACAACAAATGATTGACGACCTTAACAGAGAAAGTGTAAGAGTGGAGTTAAAGATTAATATGCAGAAGGCAAATATAATGTTCAATAGCCTGGAAAATGAACAAGAAAGGGTTCAGGATCCCCAATCAGCCTTTAGATTCTATGAAGCAGTATGTTTATCTAGGCCAATTACTCTCTTCTTTCTTTACTTGTACAACAAACGTTCAACGATTTATCAGCGGTTATTTGAGGAAGTGGGGCAGTCCTTGTAGACCTCCCTCGTGCGAGGTGGGTATAGCGAACGAGGTGAGCGAGGTTTGCAGAAGAACTAAAGCCAGAAAACTTAGTCGAAATGTCAGCGTCCCAAATAAGGCAGTAGCGCACAAGCGCAGTAGACGTGCGCTGCCCGTGGCAGCTCAACTTCGGCATGACAACAGCTCTGACGCGAATAGCGCGGAAGACTTTCCAATATGATGTCAAAAGGAGGCACCAGTGCAGAATTCGTGAAATAACAACTGAATCTTGTGGTCACCTTTTCCGGAGTGCTCTTGCGAAGATAAAGCCTTCTTAGATTAGCTGGTATCTAAATCGTACTGCCCCTTTTCTTTCATTATTCGTCCAATGCTGTGTCTTATTAGGGATTTGCTGAATTCCAATTGCAGTGAAACCTAATTTGCCTAGCTGTTTTAATACTTCAATTATATACTAAATGATCAAAAAGTAAAAGAAGTTTGGGAAATAGGATATATACAATAAACAAAAATTATGATATTCTGTCTTCTATAGGAACAATAATACTAACGTATGCTACAGCGTAAGCTTTTTTGGTAAAACGTTAGCGGATATCACTGAGTGCTAAAAATTGATGGTTTCGAAACAACAGTGCTATAACAGCACACTTACATACTTCCGATCTCTGCGGGCCGATAAACTTAGAATACCATTTTAATCGTCATTTATTCTTACCATTCATTATACTCATGTCACTTTATGCCAGCACTGCCATTTAAACAAAATCACACCGGTTAGAGTGCTGATAACTGACTCCCTTACATCAGACAATAATATGACAGACTTTGAAGCTTTATTACCTAGAGCATTATTGGCTACTTTACGCCTCTGGCAAAATCAGGGTTTGTGTTCGCAAAGGCTCGTCTAGAATAGCTCGTAAGATAAAATTTCAGCCAATCCTGATGCTGGACATATCATTAGCTTAGGCGGATGACCAATGGCAAAGATCACTCCAGAAAGAAAAGCTTGGTGTATTCGGCAGAAGGGGCCGAACTCACCGTATTTTTCAGGGCTTGACTGCGCTTTTCTTTGCTCTACGACGAGGAGTAAACGAACGACTTGTGAACTTGTGAGCGACTCCTTGTGGTTCCGCAAAATTTGCGCATTCTGCAGTCTCTATAGTCTCCAAGTGAGCACGTCTTCAAATAAAAGGAGACAGTTCAAAGAAATATCTTAATAAAAAATATCTTTACGCTACAATGGTATATAGTTGTTTAGAACGCCTAGGAGTGAAAGTATAGAATAAAAAAAATAAATGGTGAAAATAATCTTCGCATACGGATGCCACATATTCCGCATTAGTTTCTCTTTTGAGACGCACGTTTCCAGTGCCTGGCCTTAGGAATTTCTTTACCTGTTGCGTAGGAGGAAGCAGCTCTTGGGCCCGGAGAAGGCACAGGCCTTCGCAACACCGGATACACGAAACTGTATTACATGTTCGCAACCTATGAGCGCGATCAGCTTAACATCGAGGTTGAATATAATACTCAGCTTGGCAGGGGTGCGCAGACATCCCAATAACGCCCGCATAATCCGACCCTGTGTCCTTTAATTAGGACCGCGCGCAGACGTGCCGATCGCGAGCGCACATTCTCAGGTGTGCACATATCAAGTCGCCGCTTTCGCTTAGCATTGTGCAACGGTTGTTGCGCGCTTTAGCCCTACCTAAAGCAGGCGGTTGAAGTACTTTCGACCCTCCGGCTTTCACAACAGTTCCGTGTTTTGTTAAGGTGTCGGCGCAGTCTCGTGAACTTCGCGCGCGAAAGCAGAACTTGTTTATAAACAAGCTTGTTTATAAAACCAGTACAGCTGTATATAAATGCACAATCCTGTCATAGCCACGTGGTTCGCACTTTTCGTTTCTTCTACGCCACACACGTCATCTGAAAACCGATAGCAGAAGTGGGAGGAGGCTTTCTATTATTATGATTATTATTATTATTATTATTATTATTATTATTATTATTATTATTATTATTATTATTATTATTATTATTATTATTATTATTATACGTGTTACTCGTGTTACCCGTACTTGTACACGTGTTACTTGTATAACACTAGATAATAAAAGGGAGCTTCGGAATGGCACATATGACAGCTTTACTTCCTTAGTACACCTACAAGCATCGAATGGCACTTTTAATATTCATGTTTCTTCTCGATGTATCGCATGCGCAGGGTCTTAGCGCTGTTCATGTGTGTGTCAGTCACAGAATATTACGTTTCAGGGAATTAAGGGGTTGTGGCGGCAGGTAATTGCCGCACGAGCCTACAAGAACCAAGGAGCATTTGCGGAGTTGCGAATCTTCTTAACGACGTTGCCAGAAACGACTGGAAACCGCAATATTTATTCGTCTACTTATTGCTCATGGCACCAGCTCATACACGGAAGTGTGCCGACCACGTGGGAACAATCATACACGAACAAAAAGAAAGCGGGAAAGATATCGTAGGCAGGGCAACAACAGGAAAAGGTCAGGAAAGAACTATTTTCTTTCGCTTAGCAGCGTAGCTATTAATGTTCGAGCAGCAGTCAGTTGCTGCAGTTTGAACAATTGCCCTATAGGTGGAGTAACTATGAGAGGCAAATGCCACAAACACTGTGACAGGCCATACTTACCGTATTGTGTCTCTATCCCTCGAAGTGACAACATTCCGGAGGTTCCGAGAAATCCGGAGCCGTTTTTGAAGCGTCGTGTTAAATCGAAACAATAACTCAACAGTCAAATAAACGAACAAGAGAAATTGGTTATTGAAATTGCTGTAACGGCAAGATGTAGTAGTTGCTGGAAATACACGACGAAAACCATTTGATTTATTCTAGGAATCACGGAAGGTTTATCGTGACTTGATGTGTGTATGGGGGGGCAAGAACCGAAAGTTTTCTCAGATAAGTTCATGGAATTGCGGTAAATTTGTCAAGAATGATCTTGATAAGCGAATGTAGGCAACACAATAATAGGCCCTGTCTATGGACGCTCCAGAAAAAAAAATGTTTGAATAGGTAGGTAGCGAAAAGATGCCTCAAAATTACCTCTTAAATTTCTGTCATTACGCTGCACTCCCATGCATTTAACTCATTGGTTATTCGACCCTAACGTGAAAGCGTCTTGGACGTGCTGCTGTCTTCATCCCTCTCCGAACCAGTGTATCGGGGTCGAACCCCAAATCCGCACCAACACTGCAATGTACACGGCGATTCCGTGCGCACCCAGAACTTTTACATTGCGGAAATCTAATTGCGTGGGGCTCTTGCTTAATGTCATACTATATCAAACTTTATTGCTGTCGATTAGACTTTGGAAATTTCTCTCTTTATCAAGTTCAGCGAGGCGGACGAGAGTATATATTTATATGTATATACGCACAAAAACAAAACTAGTATTTAAATTTGATTCGATGTTTCGGCTGCAAGAAGTTTAAGATGGCCGAAATGCCGAATGATATATTTGTTTTAAAGAAAAGTAAGAAAGGGCTGGCAGCCTTTATGTTCTACACCATATTTAAGCGGTCTAAACCCTTTATGCAGTGACTTATTACGCAAGAAATATTCAGCTTACTAGCGTCGCGACACTGCGATTCTTAAGATGAGGAAATGTCTGCGACAGCGACGCGGGGCCCATAGAACAACGCACAAACCGAGCCTGCGTGCCCCTCCAGCCTCGTACTTCCTCCTCCCATGAGCACAGCACCGTTACAAGAGATGGACACCACTAGTGCGTGCACCTCAACCAGCCACGGCGCAGCTTCGGAATCCACGCTGCATTTCTTCAGACTCGTCTCGCTGGGGCACCCGGAGCGCGAGATGACGACTGCAGCACGAGAGACCGGCTCTGCCAATGCAAATCCGAGCCATACAAGATCGACAGAAGGCGCGGTCGGTTTTCCGGAAGGTTCTCGGCCGAGCGAACGTGCGCGCGCGTGCGGGGCTTGTCGGCGGCCGCATCTTTCCGCGTGTGGCCGCCACCGGCGACAGGCCGCGCGTCAGGGCCGTTGACTCGGCCGACCAACATACCTCTCGCTCTCCCTTCTACTCTCCCCACTCCCACCCGCCGCCGCAAAACAGGTCTCCGACCGCCACGGTCGAGAACCAAACCCCTCCCTCTCCTCCCCCCCCCCCCCTTTATTTTTTGTCTACACCATCGCGGCCAGAGGCAGGCATAAAAAGCCGGCACTGGGTGCGTGAGAATGAAACATGGTTTCCACCGGCATATGGCAAAGTGAAGGAATTCGCTAATGCATTGCAATGAGCGCCCAGTAACTTCTTTTATGTACTCTAAGGATTGATCCTTAATTTGAGAAACCTAACGCAGGAATAACGCCTGCTTAAGGACAACGATGATAATGCAGGTGTTAGGGTACGCGTCACATTGCCAGGTGAATATCACCCCAGGTAACAAGAAATTTCCCTGGAGCATTGGCCGCTGTGGAAAGAGAGAATGTGACAGAGCAAGGCCATCCAACGGAGTTCGTTCACACATCTATTTTTGCAGCTTCGAGATTATTGTAGCGTGGATGCCAGCACAAAATATTGCAGACTGCGCATTCGATGCCTATGGAGAGCTCGTCAACAAATACGCTGCGACTTAAGTTGCAGCTTATAAACGTGTACAGTGTGGGACATACTGCTGAGTGTAACCACTCGCTTCCATCGGGAACGAGATTACGCAGTAGCAACCGCACGCTAACATGGTTGCGCATGTTGACTGAAGAAAATAATTTGTTCCCTGCTGTTTCTCAAGCGCTGCAACAAGGCTTTTTCTTTATGTCAAAAAGTGAAATTCCCCACAATTGATATTTTCTAGGCGTTCAAGGGGGAAGCCACAATAAAGAACCCAACTTTAGTCTTGTGTAGTTTTTACTAGTTCCTTTTTACCCCGTTCATGAAAATAAGCGGATGTAATGAGAGAGAAGGGCAGAAATGCACGCCCGTACCTCCCCGGAGGGCCCGCAGCAATCAGGCAGAGAATTAACAAAATTTTGTTGCTGGGCTAGTTGGTTCAACTAATAAATGAATACTACTAAGTGCAGTTTCAAGACGAGACATGAAAAGACAACGACGCACGGGACAGTTGCGCGTAGCGCTTCTCCCTTGCGTCGCTGTCTTCTCGTGTCCCGTGTTGAAACTGCGCTTACCAGTATTCATTTATTAGGAAGAGAATGCAACGACTTCTGATTGCATTCTTGTGAAAAACGGGGCTCATCGACGCCTGACCGACACAGCCCTGATCTCAACTCACGGGAGGCTCAGGCGGAACCATTGCCGGCTATAGTATGCCAGGCTAAGCCCGACTGCTGCAACACCGCCTCCACCGCCATCGGGGGAAATGCACGCCCTTGTGCCGCACTGTGCCGCGACCAGCAGCTTTCTTGCAGCAGGCACAACACAGACGAAACTGGGCCGCACGACAGCTAGAGGCCGTCACATCATTCTGAGCCTAGTTACGTCACCGAAGCTCATTGAAAGTCGCAGGAAACTCGTATAAGTGCGGCACGTTTTTGGCCTCCTGCCCGACCGCACGCAGTGGACCGTGGAATACGCACACATTCCCGCGGATGCCAGCAATGCATGTCGCTATACAACAGCGCCGAGGGGCAAAATGGCAGCCATCGTGCACGTGGCATCGAAAGAGGAAGTGAAAATAAACTGGACGGTGAAGAGCTCCGAAAGTCCGGCAGAAAGCGAGCCGTCTATATAAAAAGGGTGAAGTTAAACGAAAGCGAACTGAACAAAGACGGAGAGTCCCGCACAAAAGAAAGGCCAACAGGCAGAGCGAAGAAAAGAACGGGGTCATTCACACGAAAAAAGCGAAACCGCCAGCGCTGCTCAGCCGCTTCCTACCGCGGGCGGTCCCTATCGGGTGCCAAGTCGAGAGCGTTGTCTGGGCCCACCAGCCTTCGGCGTTGAGGATAGTGTCATTCAATCACGAGTCGCAGAGTTAATATGCGAGAACTGCACATTAATTCTACACCGCGAGGCTCATTCCGCGAGTGCCTGCTGTCACCCCAGTTTCGAAGGATCGGCTGCGCCATATCCAGACCCCGCTCAATCACAGTTGGAAACACATTATTACGCATTAAAGTTTATCGTTTCCTGTCATGTTTTACGCCCCAAGTGCCGAATGGGCCACACTGATATGGGCATCATTATATCGCTTTGCATCGGCGCTGTCGAATGCGCCTAAAACTGTTTGAAGGAGTTCGGGCAGTCTCTTTTGTCCAAAAATTACTATAGATTTGTGTTGCTATCTTGCAATATGCCAATATCGATGCAAAACTGCAGGTGCTCTCGACTTGTCGATAAGATAAAAGTACGGGAAAGCTGGTCGTCAGTTGCTGACTCTAAAAAAAATTAAATTATGAGGGTTTGGGTGCCAAAACCACTCTCTGAATATGAGGCACGCCGTAGTGGAGGACTCCGGAAATTTCGACCACCTGGGGTTCTTTAATGTGCACCTAAATCTAAGTACACGGGTGTTTTCGCATTTCGCCTCCATCGAAATGCGGCCGCCGTGGCTGGGATTTGATCCCAAGACCTCGTGCTCAGCAGCCCAACACCATAGCCACTAAGCGGTTAACCACGGCGGGTAGTTGCTGACTCTGATGATCTCATATAGCAGCACTTAATTTCCCCATGTATCAGTCCTCAATTTAGGAAGTCGAAACAGAAGTTCAGCCCGCAGGTAAAACGATAACCAGCATCCGCGTTCATTTCCTCGTATGCTGACGCTGCGGAAAAGAGAAGACGAATGTTTATTTATGGTACTAATTTCTGGTTGGGCGCTGCTGAGGTGGGATTCCGGAGTGTTCTTTATGTGACGGGAGGGAGCAGCGAAGAGGCGCCCGATCCACGAATAGATCGCTTCACTCCGGATTGGTCCAACGTGGCGGTGTGGTGGCTCCGAGGCAGTGATTTATTATAGGTGTATAGCCTACAATAAGTAAGTGGGTAAACGAAAGTAAAGTATTTAAGTTCTTATGCCGTCTGGGGAAAGCTACTGAAATTTATTTTCTCGATGCGAGGCGTTCCAACTTTCGTTCAACCAAGTGAGTCATTCGAACATGAATCTCCTTCCCCGCGCTGCATTACATCAACTGTTTAATACCGACTTGTGAATGTTATTTCCAGCGTATCAGACCTTTTGTTCTTTTAGCACTGTCTGTGTCCTCTCTTCCCGTGAACTTGTTTCCCGGCTACATTTGGCGATGTCCGAACGAGTGCAGTAATTTCTTGTGGTTCGGAGACAGACACAGAATATTTGTTTCATCAGTGCAGACTGCTGCACCGAGTTATCTGTTCCGAAGCTTTGTAGGTTGGTTTCAGCATAATGGCTGGCTTTGTTATATATTATCAGCAAATACCCGCGGATTTCTCGTGCGCTGTGAGTGTGCAGTAGTAAAATCCGTGAAGATTACCTTCACACAGAGGAGTGCTATATTCCGAAGGATACCGGAGTTGCTGCAAGATGCATATGTGCTGTTTCTGAATAAGCGAGCGTTGGAGCCCTATTGTACAACGACTACCGTACATCCAAGCTTCAAGTTAATTGTAACGGTTATAGAAAAGGTCAAATACGATGTGTTTTCCGCAGGGGGCTCAAAAGTAAAAACTGTGAGAGGGCCCCCTATCAAAATGATATGAAACAGATCCATACAGCGATCGAACGTGTGCCATAATTCACTTGACATGCATGTGCATCTGTGCGCAATTCTTCACTCTAGAGATGCAGGGATGCAAGTTCGTTTTTAAATCAGCACCTTTAATTGTATTGAGCAACGCATGCAGAGCAGCAAATGCTCTCGGAGAGAGCTAATATGGCATAAAAAAGGAGGTTTATGTAACTTTAACTATGTATTTGATATTTGCTTAATTTCTTGCTAGCAAGTGTCACCACTTTCGCCTAGTGCCATTCACTGAGAGTGGATACTGTGAATTGTTTAAAAGCCATTATTGTACTGCATACGCTTACGATTAGCTTACACAGGTTCCAGAACGTATTGATATTAATCCCGGCCACTTTCACACAGAAAAGCGAAGCTGAACAGCCCAAGGGCGCAACTGTGACGCTCATTGTAGACGACCATGAGTGATGTGGACTGCTTACGCCTCACCATCGAGTGACCATGAAGCGACCGAGATCGCAGCTTGATATGGAAGCTCGCTAGATGCTCGGCCACCTGTGCGGCACAATAAATATCATCACTCATGAGCGTCTACTGTGGGCGTCACAGTTGCGCCCTTCGGCTGTTTCTCTTTTATGTGTGAAAGTGGCCATTTTTGACTACGCTTGAAAATTTAACAGCGTCAACTTCTCGCATTTGTGTTAATGGTTGTGAGCTCCTGGGACGGCGCACGCTTCAAGTCTTGCATTTTGATCACTCGCATCATCCTTAGGCTAGAGAGTTAGTCTAATTTTGCATAACTACTTGTCTGACTACTGCGCTGAGTCGTTTTCAAATGTATGACTCTGTCGTGAAAGCAATCCAGAGGAAATCGTTGCATTGTGTCAACTTCCCTGTTTTTAAGAAATGTCGAACCCATTTCGCGGAGCACCCGGTATATTACCTGTGACCTGTCTGCGACAGGCGAGGGAAATGAGATTGTCAGTTGGCGACGCAGGCGCCGATGGCTTGTCGTTCGTAAGTGCTATTTTCCATCGGACGGCCGCCTCCGCTAACAATATATCCGGCATCAGGGCTGACTGTCATTTGCTCTTACGAACAGTCCTAGCGTAGGAGCATTTTGTGTATACGACATGTTCTTTTGAAGAAGCGTTCATTATTGGCCGGTCACTTTCGGCTATTGTGTTATTTTTCGTCATTGGTGGCGCCTGTTCATGAGAAGTGCTCAGAGCATACTACTGCTCTGTGAATACCGTCCTAGTATCGCGACCGCCTCGCCCTAATCAAAAGAATAAACGTTGCTATTCGGGCGTCGGCTAGATGGAGGAGGCGCACCGGATGGGTTAAGTTCACTTGAAGGAGAAAATGATTGGTTAGAATCGCAATTATAGCAACAGCACATGCCACCATCACACCCGTGCTCATTGGCAAAATTTTTAGTGTTATTATACTTGTATGTGGGAGGATTGCCAGCAACCCTACCATCTAAACTATCGCTCTCAAATCAGTAATATAAATAATTAGACGAATATATTATTTATTCACCTTGCCCTAATTCACAAAGTTTTTCGTTCGTAAGAGATATTTCCCATTGGCCGGTATATCCTACGCTAACAATATGTACAGCATCAGGATTGGCCAGGATTTATTCTCACGAAGAGCTCTAGCTTGAGAGCTTTTTGTGAATACGGGGCTTTATAGCGTTTAGTTTCGCAATCCAAATTCGCCTCTTTGTTTAGCCAGTCCTCAGGGGCGGAATCTCGTTACGTGCCATCAGCTCGACCCTTTAAGACAAATGTGCGCAGTAAGGAAAAGAAGCAGCCTATGTGACAAAACGGAACAGTGAAGAAACATCCATAGTTCTGCCAAGAGCGCGGTGTTCAACGTAAGGTTGCAATGGCGGTATCCACGTAGTCGCCGACTCTTGGAGGGGAAACCCCATCGCTCATTCTTAGGTCGTAATGACTAATTAATTAACCTGCTCTCCTGCACCAGCCGTGGTTCCTTAGCGGCTATGGTGTTGCGCTGCTAAGCCCGAGGTCGCGGGATCGAATCCCGGCCACGGCGGCCGCATTTTGATAGGGGCGAAATTTAGGTGCAAAACATTTAGGCGCACGTTAAAGAACCCCAGGTGGTCGAAATTTCCGGAGTCCCCCACTACGGTGTGCCTCATAATCGGACAGTGGTTCTGGCACGTAAAACCCCATAAGGAAAAGGAAAAAACCTGCTGTGCTGCGATGGGGCTTCGCACGCGCAAATTCTGTGCATGCACTAAAATTATCGAAAACTGAAGGAGTTTCAGAAACTGGAGCCCTATAACGTAAAGCTATTCCAAACTTTTCTATTCCAATTCTGCAATCAGCCCTACGCGATTGGTTAAAACCTTTTTTTCGACCACCCCCACTTCGCCTGTCTGTCACGAGACGAAAACTGCGATAGCTCCCCATCTGATAAGACGTGCGCACACTGATTATGCATGATTTGACCGACCAAAAGCAAAGTAGTTATTTCTGATTCGACGACTTGTCGTCCTTAGCCCTCCGCTATTGGTCAAAAGTTTTCGGGCTGCACCCACTTCACCTGCCTGTCACGCGACGTCACAAAACCGCAAAAAGTCACCACGTCAAAGTGACATGTACGCGTTAAAGATGCACTAATATGCCGAACAAAATTGAGTTTTCTTCTGAATAGCCGCAAGCTGCCCCGTTCCGAAAGGAATAAAAGATGGCTGCCGCCGATCGCCCAGGCACTGGCTACTCGCACGTGCGGGAGAGCACGGGTTTATTTGCTTATAATAAAACTTTTTGCGTGGCCGCGTAACGTTTTCGAACACTTTCGGCACGTTTAGGACCTCGTTGTGCTAACTCTTCTTTGCTGAGGATCCTTTTTAGCGTCATTCTTAAGCTTCCGTTGCATGCCGCCGCGATTTTCGACCAGCCATCGCGAGTTAAATAAGGGGAAGCCGACCAATCGCAGACGCCGGTACCACCCTCTTCGTCCGCTTATCAATTTTCAGTGCAGTGGCTCGGCCCCACGAAATCCCTCTCCACTTGAGCGTACTCCTCGCCTCTTGCCAGCCAATTAGATAAGACAAGTCGCTCAGTGCAGGCAATGTTATTCGTTTTTAAAGCAAACAAAAGTGACCTCCTATGAACGAGGAGAGCGTTTTATTGGTCTGTTCAGACAGCCCTGCGGGTGACCGCCCGATGCTTGCGTCGGCGGCTACGCAAGTTTGACGTCACGAGATTGGAATACAAGCATTTTGAAATAGTTTTACGTCATAGGGCCCGTGCTTTCATTTGCAGCGAACTTTTCAGCGCTGCGTGTGCACAGCGCTTCACGAGACGCTAATATACGCGCGATGAGTGTTACCTTGACTTGAAATTCACGCGAATACGTTGCTTTAAAGTTTGGGGATTCAGTGTTTCCTAATATTTGCCAGTTCGACCCATTTCATGGGCATACTGCATTTACTGTAGCCTGTATGGGCGAACGTTCATGCAAGCG
The DNA here is from genome assembly GCF_050947875.1 of Dermacentor variabilis. Classification (NCBI taxonomy): domain Eukaryota; kingdom Metazoa; phylum Arthropoda; class Arachnida; order Ixodida; family Ixodidae; genus Dermacentor; species Dermacentor variabilis. Next base: position 90,628,834 of record NC_134568.1, read on the forward strand.
GTGGTTCCATAAACAGAAAAGAAGAAAGAAAGAAAGAAAGAAAGAAAGAAAGAAAGAAAGAAAGAAAGCATAAAGGAAAGAAGGTAAAAAGAAAACTTTTTAAGCTAGAATTGTTTGTAAGAGCAGATGGCTGCTGATCATGATGTAGACGTATTATAAGCGAAGTTAGCCGACCTATATTAAGCAACATTTACCAACCAAAAGCTTTGCGAGCTGGGCCTCTGTATTTCAGAAAACTCGCCAAACGGCTGAATATTCTATCTTATGTAGATTCCGCCGTTTCATAAATCATCGTCGCCATACAGGCAGCGGTTAACGTGCAGGCAAGTGGAACAGGCTATTTCCTCTTTCTTTTTCTTTTTTTTTCATCTATATACGTTGCGACGATCTAACAGTTCATTTTGCGTAAATGGACACAAGAGGTCTCTTAAATCGATTAACGCGGAATGAACTGAGGCCGAATTCGCAAAGCTTTTCATTCTTAAGTGTTATATGCTGTATTGGCCAACTGAATTCGCGAATAATATGCAAGCATCATGGTTCTTGTAACTTTTTCTTGGGAATAATTGTAGCGTAAGTGCTCTCTGTGAATACGGATTCCGGACCCGTATTCACCGAACGTTGTTACGTTAAAATTGCTCTTAAGGAACAATTGCAGTTAATACTGTTGCTGGACATATCATTAGCGGAGGCAGCCGACTAATGACAAAGAACACTTACGAACGAAAAGCTTTGTGAGTTCGGCCCCTGATATCCGCGATGGAGGTGGCCACGTATTAATTTACAGTGTGGTGCCTGTCGCAAAGCAAAATTCATTTCCTTTTCGGAGAAATTTTGACAGTAATTTTCAACCTATAGGCTGCGCGCGGTACACAAAATAATTTTGCACCTGTTGTACGCGTGCTGTTACGTGTAGATTCTTTTGCTCATTGTTGCCATTGTGCCAGTCTCAGTGACCATCCATTTATTATTAATTTAAAGCTGCGAAGTTCTGCATGGGGGCTTTCTAGTTTTGGTTTCATTTTTATTTCTGTTTGTTTCGTTTCGTTGTTGTTGTTTTTAATCTTGTAAACGCCATTACGGTATTTAAGCTATAAGTCAAAGATTACATATATCTGAAGAGTCATTTTGACCCACCCATCCTAGTTTGCGACTTTGAAATAAGTACTACGTGTTTTATATATTCGAGTCGACACTTATTTGAACCTGCCGCCGCGGTATAGCTTAGCGGCTATGGTGTTGCCCTGCTAAGCATGAGGTCGGGGGATCAAATCCCGCCCGCGACGACCGCATTTCGCACATATCTCATATCATACCGCATTTTGCTCATATCTCTCGCTCAAAAAAAAAAAAAAAACGCTCATATCTTGTGCATTGACCGCACGTTAAAGATACCCTGGTGGTCAAAATTAATCCGGAGTCCCCACTATACGGGGTGCCTCATAATCAAATCGTGGTTTTGGCACGTAAAACCGCAGAATTCAAGTCAAAACACTCCATTGAAGTCTGTTATGAACTGAGGTTCATATTCTATTCAAAAATTTAATTACTCCCGGACGTCTACACTACCCCCAACTGCCGGTGCTGTGGAATTCACCCGGCTACGCTTCCGCATATGCTATGGGAGTGCCCAGCACAGTACACCCAGACTAACACCACGACTCTCTCGTCGAGGTTGCATGAGGCTCTGCGGAGCTCCGCCCTCGACGACCAAACCTGGGCGACCCAGCACGCCCGCGAGGCGGCGGCGAGGCAAGCCCTCGACGTCCCTTCGTGGGAGGCTTAGGCCCGGCCATCATAAAGTGCTGGTTCTACAATAAAAGTTTATTCCTCCTCCTCAGACCCGTACTAATGGGACGGTGCGTGTTAACATTTTACCATATGAGCGGTCTTTCGTCGGCTCTTCTTACACTCAGAGATCATAGCCGCCTGAACTCCCCGCTATCCAGGCGCTATGACTGGAACGTCGCCAAGGGACGATAGATTAGAGCACGTTCCGTGCCTTTTCAGGCATAAATATCATAAAGAAATATTTCTAAACTTAATGACTGAACAAGCCCGACATCCTTTTGGGACTTTCCTTTCGAATGCTCCGGAATAATCAAGTTAGGACTACATAATATTTAGCATTTAAATGTTTACAGCATGTTTAATGATCTATAATATATACCAAACACTGCTCTAAGACAATAATGACGAAGTTATTTCTTTTTTAACCCTCAGTTCGAGGCCCAGATTTTCGCCGACTTCGCTTAGCACAGGCAATATTCGCTTTGACATACAATAAGCGAAGAAAATTGTAAATACAACTCGCGAAACAAAAAGAAAGAAATGAGTCTCAAATCAGCAAGAGTATGCATTCACTATATATATGTCGCGTTGAAGTTACTTCAACCGAGCTGCGAAGCCTGCGGTAATCAGAGAAGTATGAAGGCACGCGTCACCAGCCGCCTGTCTCAGCTCGGCGACATGTCGGTATATTCACTGCGGATAGTCTTTTTGAGAACCTGACAGCGTATTTTCGCATCACCTATTTTTTACCTCATTATCACTCCACAAGAACGTTATGTATTTCATATTTACTGGCTTGTTTCTTAAGGGCGTCACCACTGTGTTTAATGTGTCTGGCAAATGTAATTAGCGTGCCAGCCCTCCTCTCTTTCTCTCTCTCTCTCTCTCTCTCTCTCTGTTTTCCTTTATACTCCATAGCAAGATACCAGTTAGGGTGTCATCGGGGTTGCGTGAAACATATGTAAATGGTTTTTCAATTAATCCTCCTAAAAAGCAGTAATTTAAGAGATCTGTTCGTGGCAAAAAAAGGTTCGGAAATCAAGGCGAAATCACTCTTGTCAACGTCTTTGCGCTGGCTTTACTCAACAATGATTTAAAAACAAAAACAAAAGATGGCGGTTTCGCCACCTGTGCAGGTGGCATCGTCAGTGCGCAAATGGCTCAGTAAAGCGAATAGATCATATTCGTTTTATTGGACCATTTGTGGGCTGACGATGCCACCGCACGGGCGGCGAAACGGGTATGTTTTGTTTTTTGTTTTTAAAACATTGTTTTGTTGAGTAAAGCCTGCGCAAAGACGTTGACAAGATCTGTTCGTGCACAACGACGTTGCAGCATCCTCATTCAACGAGAGACAATAACGCGAAGCTGTGACGGGTGACAGTCGACATGACAGGCCCCTTTCCGCCTCGGCCCCCCCGTCGCATACGTCCGTCAGCAGGAAAGCGCGTCACTGTACGAAACGAAGTGGGCGAGACTAGGCGGAAGCTTCCGGGCCCGCGTAGGCGGAAGTCTGGAGGTCGGAAGTGAACCCCAATGACGACGAAGTGCGCGATAAGAAAGGGCGGCCGCGAAGCGAGGCGAAAGCCGCCGGCGCAGATCAAGCCCTGCCAGTTGCTGCGCTCTTGCGCGCGTACACGTATATAGCATACAGCGGCGCGCGCGACAGGTCTGCGGCCCCGTGTATGTACTATAGAAACGCATCTAGGAAAGCGCAGCGCGGCGGCCTTTTCCTCCACGACAGGGCAGCCCGCTAGAACAAAGGTCCCTCACGACGAGGATACTTCGAGCGCAAAAAAACAACGCCCGTCCACGGGGGGCCCTCGCCATTTCGACTGCGTTGCCCATTCGGTCGTTTTATTGTCACGGACGTCTCATCCCAAGCCCAGACCGCTTTCGCGAATCGCGTTTTCATGAGCCTACACGCCTCCGGTGTTTACGACCAAGTTATTTTTCTCCTTCTTCCTCTTCTTCTTTAGAAGGGAGTCCGGATGAAACGCGCTAGGAGGTTGGCGGCTTTGGCGTACTAGCTGCTCTCCTCCCTTGTCACGAGCAAGCGCCGCTCACAGTCGAACGCGGCCTGCTTCGTGGGCTCGCGTCCGCGCGCCGTTTCGGGATAGCCTCCGCCGAAATTCGACACGCGATCGCCGTGCAGCGCGCTGGCACATTCGACGGGTGATCCACGCGTGTTTCTGGGGGAGGAGCGAGGTGGCGGGGGGGGGGGGGCGGGATGTGAAGAGGGGGAGTTCCTGTGTAATTCCTCTGCACGATTTCCAATCACGCGGGATTCCTGCGCGAAGTATACTCGCGACTGGCTGCAGAAAATGGGGACGCGGGCAGCGAAGCGTTCATTTCTCGCCGTGCCGAGTTAGTAGCGGGAGCGCGGATGCGTGCGGCACGCGTCAAGATTTTGCCACTTGCTGAGGGCAGAGAGCAACTTGGGCAGGAGACGGCAAGGAAGTGCACGTTGGGGGCGCATGAGCAGACAAATGATCAAACTGTGTGACTTTATACACGCGTTACAAGGTTCCGAAGACATGAGCGCACACCTTAAACGTTCGTGTTTCCAAGCGAACAAGTTAATAGACGCGGAGCGACCATGCAGCGCGATTAAATGTTTTCCAAGCGGGCAAATGCGGAAGCATCTGAAATGCGGCCTCAGCGCAGATGTATCGACGATTTTGGTAATTTGTCACCCCTCGACGTAAGGCGCAGCTCTAGAAATCGTGCTAGCTGCTTGATTCGCTCTTTCGTTTGTCATCCTTGTTTATCGTGTAGGTTTAAAGTTCACGAATTCTGTATAATTACGGATTTTAAAGTTTTGTCACCTACGGTTCTGGGGCCAAATTCACAAAGTTTTTTTCGTTCGTAAGCGCTGTTTGCGATTGGCCGGCCGCCTTCGCTCATGATATATATCAAACATCACGAATGACCGGACTCTGCTATTATACCAGCAGTTGTAACTTAAAAGCGTTGGATTCTGACTTTCACCAGAAAATACCGAGGAATATCCCTGAGAGAATTGTTTTCACAATTTCACAAACACCGAAAAACACGTTTTTTTATGTGCCTAGAACTGTTGTCGCTTCGCTTTGACAGCCCATGCCTCATCGCAACGAATAAACACATGGCACCGATTTCACGAAGTTTTCCGCTTGTAAGTAGTCCTTGCCACTGGCTGGATGCATTCGCGAATTATTTGTTCGGCACTAGGATGGGCTATAATTTACTTTTACGAGCAAACTGTAGCGTAAGAGCGTTCTCGTGAATACGTGGACCTCGAAATCACCCGTTAATTTTTTTCCGCAAGGAAAAAAAAAATGAATACTATGCGTAACGCGGTCGCGCCTTTCAGTCACAGTAGACGTAAGTTCGTAGCATCGAGAGGTTCTCTCGCGCAGCGATAAAATTACAGAACAGACGTAAGAAGGCACCTTTAGCAGCGCCTGTACTTCGTTAATATGCCTTCTGAAGCGAGATTGGCGCTTGCTATTAACCACGCGATGGCGTAATCGACACCGATCGGGCGTTGAATACGTGCCACAGCGAATATGTTTAATCCAAAGCAGGCGCTCGCTTGCCTTTAAGGGTTGTACTTTCGTCCTTCCACGCGTTCCAATCTCCCCGTTTTCCAGGGCGCTTGAAAACTTATGCATGCATATCATGTTTATACGACGGTGAAGCATTGAAGGACTTGCGTGCCGAGCGCCTGCAAACTCCACGCGTTTATCCCACATCTTCCACGCAGAAGTATAGCACTGCAAACAAGCCCTTATGCAAGGCCCCCTGGAACACTTTCTGTTTTCATCAATAGAAATTTCAGACTACGTTTCGCATTACCTTTCTAAGGCTATAAGTCTTACATCACGATTTACGTATATATATATCGCATTTTCACGTCCGGAATTGTATATGCGTTAACAGCAGCTCTCGTTCAGAGGCTCGTTATCATCTAAATGCCGCATAGTCTTTGGGTCGTAAGTAATGTTCTAAATGAAATGGATATATTTGGGACTAGTATTTAAACAAGTCTTTACTATTAAAGTGCGAGTTAAATCCACCACATGAATCATTTTGTAGCCATTCATTTGTAGGTAGAGCATACTAGTACTTTTGTATAAATTTAAATTTGTGGAAAACGCCTATCGGGTGGTTTTGCGTAACTTGATTCCGTTAGAAGACGGATGTTCAAGTGGTTATGAGGCATGCTATAATGGGCCAACTGGCTTACATCACACAGTATAGGCTCCGATGCAGAGAGCAAGACATGCCACCGAACGTTCGTGGATTAAAACTACTACCGAATTCCACGTAAAAGAAAACTACATCCTTGGGGGGCTAGGACCTCGACACTTATGCATGTTTTCTAGTAACCTATATAGCGTTGCTCTATTGGTTCCTTGGCATTTATTTCATGATGCGATGTGAATGCGCAGTTGCAGTACCTGACAGAATACGGACACGTAGTATGAGGTCTAGTGATGATTTATTTCTATATAGGGAATATGGGTGCCAGGTCCAGTCGTACGGGAAAATTGGGCAGTCGCACATCCATAGGAAGTTTTCTAAATGGACTGATTGAATGCCTTGGTTTTCATAGTTCTGTGTCCATGCTGAAGTAACGTATATTTTATCACAAAACTAGCTGCTAAATTCGCGCGGACAGAAATTAGCAGTGGAATGCGTTGGTCATGCAACTAAAAACAGCGCATATCATTCCGAGCTCTGTGCTCGGGCCGCACCACAAAAACACTTTTTTCGCTAAGCCTGCATCCCGTATAAACGTTTTGAGGCGCTCGTAAAGACCATTATAGTGCTGAAACGAGTCCATTGAATTTTCTTTTTTTTTTCGCACGCGTTCGTTTCATCAGTTTATGCCTGTAAAGTTGTTAGAATAAGGATTCGGATTCCGAACGCCCAGCAGAAAACTAGCATCTGCGTATAGGTGCCGGGTCGTTTAGTTAGAAAAGCACGCACGGAAGCGCCATGCAACTTGCAAAGAACGCTTGAGAGGGATGGATGTCGGCTTATTGAGCTTTCTTTTCGACATGACACTGTTTTTGTGTGTCCACATATTTCTGCAGGCTGCTATGGTTATGTTGCAAAATATGATTAATATGATGGTTATGTTGCAAATATGAAGGGTATGTGGTACCGCCGCATGGCTCGTACGGATCATAAGGTTTCGGTTCTATTCAACCCTTAATGACGTCCATGGCCTTCCTCGACAGGCTTTTTCAGCTGCCGTGGTCCCAGCCGCAGCATGTCTTGTGTGAGGTTTTGGTTCTGCAAACGTGCGGTTCCTAACCAACCAAACGTTTTTCGCGACCTCCGCATTGCCACTTCTACATTTCCCTGACGGTGCGATGCACGGGCGAACGTGTGGTGCTGGTGGCGGTGAAAACTTGTTTGTTTGCGGTAAAATTGCTGCGAAGAGACTCCGAGTGGTCGGGCGTTCTGGGCTTGCGATGGGTGGGGCCGTCAGTCCAGAGCTCCGCTTGCGGCTGCCGCTCTGCGGGCCCGGTCACTCAGACTCAGCTGATCGCGCTTTTCGGCGCTGCGGACACATGGAATAGGAAGCCGCTAAAGAGCGGAGAGAGGCCTGCGGTAAGCGCCACCTCAGCTACATGCACCTTATCCCGTATTCACAAAAGGTTCTTACGATAGAATTGTTCGTAAAAGCAAATACCAGCCAATGCTGATGCGGGCCATATCATTAGCGAAGACGGCCGACCAATGGCAAAGGACACTTGTGAACAGAGGGCCGAATTCACAAAGTTTTTTGTTCGTGTGTGGTCCCTGCTGTATGTGGGCCGGCCACCTTTGCTAATAATATGCCGAGCATCAGGATAGGTCGAAATTTTCTTTTCTATAAAATTCTAGCGTAAGAGCTTTTTTTCGAATACGGGCCGAGAAGCTTTGTGAATTTGGCCTCTGATTCGCTTTCATGATGTCAGGTGACGGCGTTTCTTTTCTTACTTGCCGCTTTATCCAAACTTTTGCTCCTTCCTTGCTCTCATGCGATGGCGTAAGCTAAATGCACCGCCACTGTGGTGGCACAGCCCACTTAATCAGGGCCCACATCCACAAAAAAGCTAATTAGCGAAGGTGGCCGGCCAATGTCAAAGAGCCCTTATAAACGAAATACTTCATGATTTCGGCCCGAGGTGCCGAAAAACATTTTTCGCTTGACAGAGATCCTTGTTATTTGTCGGTCGCCTTCGCTATAGTAAAATGTCCGTCATCATGGTCGGCTGGCACCTCTTTTTTACAAACTCTTCGAGCGTAGGAAAATGTCTTTATTTCAGTGTGGGCCCTGGACCACCTGACCCTAAGATCACAAAGATTTCCGTTCGTAAGAACAGTTTGTCAATGGACTGTTGCCTTATCTAAACATCCTACACCTAATCCTTAGATTGGGTGGAGCTTATTCTTACAAACTGCTCAAGCTCACGAATTCCTTCGTGAATAAGGGCCAAAGTTCATGCTGGGTTGGCGCCTGTACGCTTCCCAGTCGCTGCAAGAATCTATACGGTAGGTGTTGCGCTGACTAAACGCGGGCCGTCGTTTCGTGCGGCCATCTTTGTGAAATGTACTCCGGACTCACTGACTCAGCTCTTGTTCCCTGGCATTTTTAGTGAGATAGAGCTCAAGCACGCCGATTCTGTGAAGTTGGAACGTGCTCAGAAGAGCAGTTAGGGCAGACGGAGCGCACGTCGCATAATGAAATGCCTTTCGTAAATATAAGTTGGGTTTCTATCATAACGGTAGTTTACGAATCCGGACAAATCAATTTTGTCAAATAGTAATCAGCCATTGGAGAGCGCGTCACCAGCAATTTTAAATTCCGCATAGGCGCACAGTACGCGGAAAAAGGCACTAAATGCGCCGTAAGTCATCGTTTCAGGGACCTTACGCCTGTTTTAGGTATTAGGTATTGCGGGAAAGCAAACTTGGAGCTTGATAAAGAGGGTGTTATAGACTAAGTTTGTTAATAGTCTGCTGGAGCCTTGATCCGTAACGGCGAAATTTTTTTACGCAAATGTGGACTGTGCTTTATTCACTCAACCGACTTCTGCGCACTCCTGTTACACTTCGGATCTGCTCTCTCTATCTTTCACTTTCGTTGTTGTATTTGTCCTTTCTATTCCTTTTGTCGTTCTAAAATATTTTCTCCCCACCACCGTGCAGGGTAGCAAACCGATACCAAATATGATTCACCGCACTGTATTACTCTTGTCGCACCCCTCTCTCTCGATCTCTGTGTGTACCAAACGTATGCATCACAACCGCTCCTTCAAGACTTCTTTTGTAACCAGAGGAGAGGAAGGAAGGTCACCGACCAAAAGTGAAATACCTAGAGCCAGAAGGGAGGTGTTGTAACTCACTCTCAGAAGACTAGAGTGTAGCCTCAAAGCCTTTTGAAAACTATTGCGGAGAGGACGAAGCGTAAGTTGAGGTTAAGTCGACCACCACGAGACTGAGTCGCGGTGAGAAGGACTAAAAAGGCAACTGTAGCAAAGAAGTTCTAATCGTCTGCTACAGTCTTCGTTATTGTCTTGATCGTAATTATAACTTGCTCACAGGTTACTTATCCAAGGCCGACTATGAGTGAAACGCGCGAAGAAGATACCAAAATGTTGCTCATGACGCTTGGCAATTCCGCCATGCATTGATGTGTTGTGATAAGTCCTTGGTAACGTAAGAAATTGTAGACGGGAGATGCTTGGGGACCGTTCAAACAATTTCATAGTTAATTCTATGCGTAGCGTACAGGCTTGACCGCAGGTAGCGACCACAACGCGTTGGGTATGCGAGAAAAAAGGCAGCTTCCCCCACCCCTTTCTCTACCTTCGTATTCTTCTTACATTCTGAGCAGCGATATAAAACCACATAGAAACAGGGATTGCAACCATCTATGAAAACTATATATATCATGAGATTAGCTTCGTGAGCACGCGCTCGTTGAAAGTCCAGTTGATCTACTTCCGGTCACGGAACTGGACAACCAACTGTACGTCGTTGGAAGAGTTATCGGAGAGCAGTACGCTTGTCACGAATAATATCAACAATCAAATAACGCTCGAAACTCAGGCACATCGAAAGTCCATCTGCGAGGGTATACCGTGGTAAAGCTGAAACTCAAGTGAAGCTTAGCTCAGTTACGCAATGTTGCGCAAAAGAAACTTAAGAAATTGTTTCGTTGCCCACAGTAAGCGCCAAATACGAATATAAATGCGGTTAGGCTTTCCTTGAAACAGCGTTATTGGGGTAACTTGCAACTGAGGTTCGGCGTAACCGCAGTTTCGGTGTCACTGAGGCACAAGAAAGCTTGCCTACGAGCGCGAACGTATTGCAGCCACCGCAGTTTCCATTCCCTCAAGCATTGCAGTCACGCCATGTCGCGCTTCCGAGAAGTAGACGCTTCTCGCGTCTTCCGAGCTTGCGGTGGTGCGTGTAATCGCAGCCGTCAGCGGCGGTCATCGACGTCTATCGCATGGTCATTACGTGCATGCTCAAGGACTTCGCCAGGTCTCACGTGAAGAAAGATGGCAAGCACTCAGATAAAAATAGTTGATTGACAGCATTGCACTCTCGTGCGGACATACATAAATCGGCAGTCGCTGAACCCCATAAGTTGAATCGTAGTCGCAGTTCACACTCATGACGCATTTTGAAGTAACTGACGAATTTCGCTATCCTGCCTGCACCGTTCCTGAATATCGATGGCCTATGCTACATAGACACGATAAATAGAATGCGCTCTAACAAGAATAAACATGGAAAACGCCGAACTGCTTGTAAGCAGGACAAAATACTAAAGGGAAAAAATCACGGGTATGGCAACGGACCTGTGATCTGTTTTTGCGTAGGCGATTGATAAAACAAGACAGTTCTAGTGACAAAATGTTAGGGTCTCTTTTCGTCACCCGTATATGTTGCCTGTAGGGGGTCTTAACAGTAATTTTAATAAAAACGCTATGCTAGCTACGCTGAATCTGCTTGCACAGGTGGTTTATGTGCTTTGAGGGTCACACTTTTCTAGCCAAATTATAGTCACTAAGCACATAATCAACAAAATCGTCTCAATTATTTTATTTGCTATCGCGATTCTTGCATATGATTATATTTGAAACTTTAAGACAGTCGTATTTAAAGGCAACTTCATGTTTGATTCTTCCGGAGCTAATTTCGCCATTCAGTGGCATGAATCTCGACACAAGGTCAAGCCCACATTGTGACGTAGCTTACTGCGTGGGGCGCGTCATTTGCAAGCTGGACGAAGCTGATAGCAGCTGCACGCTTGCTAGTTTGGCGAAAGCAAGCAATTACTGACTTTTTCCATTTCCCTCCGTTGACGTTTCCTTACGGCTTGACGTGTCGAGGTCCATGCCCCTGAATGCGAAATTAGCTGACTGAGTGTCAAATTTTATGACAAAAATCTCAAAAGAGAAGCACTCCAGGAGAATCAAAGTGAATTAAGTTCTCTTCAAATGCAATTATCTTGAAGTATCAAATATAAACATATACCACGATCGCGATAGCAAAAAGTTAATTCAGAAGTTTTCATTGATTATGTGCTTCGTGACTAACTTGTCGCCAAAATTGGATCTGCCAAAGCGCATAAACCGCTTGTACAAGAAGACTCTGCGTAGCTAGCATCGCGTTTTTATTAAAATGACTGCCATTTTAACTTTGAAGACCCTTACAACAGAGGAGAAGAAGAAAAAGGAAAACCAAGGCAGCTCCTTTTATAAGAATATGCGGTTTATGGTAAATTTGATCCTCAATGCTATTAAATTATACATTTTTAGAAACACTTCATTTACCCTTTGCTTACTCTGGATTCCACAGTTTGCAAGCTCTTATGGATTCTGCTAAAATTCGACGAGCTCCTCAGTTCCTTCTATTTTTCGCGATCATTAAATCGCATTGCATAATTTCTATTAGACGTGCTCGTCGTTGTTTAATGGGGAGCCGACAAGAAGCACAAACTTTCCTTGTTCCAGAAGTGCTGCAAAATCGTAGAGCCATAATAACCCACTACATTGCCCACGGCATAACTCCTGCGCCTTTCCATTATGCTCGCTATTTCTCTCTCAATCTACCTTCGGACCATCTGGTATTCGCGTTTTACGCAGCGAGGGACTCAAGACTCTGAACAAGCCCATCAGTCACTTACTCGTTGCACATTCTCACGCCTGTGCTTTCTCTGTCCTCTATCGCCATCCGTCATACTTTTCCCTAACCTTCTCATTTGTTTTAGCGCGTAGTAGCTGGATAAGACAACCCCCTTTGACCGTCTTGCAACCCCCCCCCCCCTTAACCACGTATTCTCTGTATAAGCGTTATCTGCCTTGTCTTTCATATTTCTATTTTCTGTTCTTTTTTTGTAGGGAGTGGGGAGGGGAGACAACGACTATTGCCGCGTAAGGAGACCGCAATGCGACGGTGTGGTGTTAGTCAATTTCACATCTTACACACATGGCTACCGTGGTGAAGGGCTAACGAGACCCTTGGATCGCGTGGGCGCAAGTGCCAGATCGAGCAAAATAGTTAAGTCGCACTGTAATCTCCTCCACCCCACCCCACCCCATCCGTGTGCCCCCACTGATGTAACTGATGTAACGGAAGGCGGTCGGAGGGTAGGACACGGTCGTGCACCACGCAGTGCACGCCCCGTGTCCCCAAATCTTGTGCTTTTTGGGAGATGTGTCGAGAGACCGTGGTGCAAGCGCCCGGCATATGTGCCAGATAGGTTTGTTCGCAAATCAGCGAGGGCGTCCCGGTGTCGTTCTGCTCGCCTCTCGGCGCTCTCATTTACACCTCGAGGAGAGAGCCGCCGCGTCACCGACGGCGAAGCGTGGCCGGCGAGCGCCGAGTTGATGGCCGCAAGGTCGGCCGCAAGGCCACCCTGTGGCGGCCAGCTTCCCGCCGCCGCCTCTTTCCGTCGGCCAGCGCGGCACAGCCTTGGCTCGGCGCAACACGGGCGGATTTAGCGCCTCTCGGTTCGGTGCACCACATGACACGTGCGCGTGTTTCGCGCGTGCTCAGATCTATGACACACGCTACAGGTCTCCCACTCTTCCTCTCCGTCTTATTACGTCATTCTACCTTTCGGAAGTTAAATGAATGAATGGATTCTGGGGCTCTACGTGCCAAAATCACGATTTGATTATGAGGCACGCCGTAGTGTGGGACTACGGATTAATTTTGGCCCCCCGGGGATCTTTGACGTTTATGCTGTCGCACTGTTCCACACGATCTTGCGACAAGGCGCGCATCTGCACTGAATATGCTCACCCTAGAACTGCCCACGTGTCAACGGCTGCCAACTTGGCGCGTGTGAAAGCCCTCTGTCCCTGCACACGGCTCGTACGCACGTAGCTCGCCAATAACCTTGGAAACGAAGGCAAGCTAAGTGTCGTGCGAGCGAATAGCACGCAATTGGAGGTGATAGAGACGCGGACATCGCGTAATCTACATGATCTCTTAGTTAAACAGACGGGGAAAATAAGCGCTCTGAACGCACGTGAACGAACGCTCATACCTTGAGAGTACGTTCACCATAGCATATGTGCGCTTGTAAAAGAAAGTGGTTTCAAGTAATTAATCGATAGCTGTTTTACGTGCCATAGGTATGCAGCATAGTCTTGGGGTGTGCCATAGCAGAGCACTCCTGATTAATTCTGACCACCTGTTTTCAATTCACACCGAAAGCTCATTGCACGAGCGTTTTTCCATTCCGATCCGATCAGAGTGCAGCCGCCGCGGCCGGGAATAGAACCTACGATCTTTCAGCAGCACAGCACTGGGGCTGGCAAAAAGCGTCTTTCTATTTATCCAGCGACATGCATAGTTAAATGGTCACAGTACAAGCGTAGAGTATACTGTGCGGCATGCGTACCACGTATGAGCTTGTCGCCTCCTTGAAACCGTAAATGTTTTGCGTAAAGTCGCTATGCGTCGCATTTCGACGAATGACCGCAAGACCCGCTCGTACCATGCACCCAACGATACGAAAAGACTCGACTGTCACTTCCATAGGCATGTCAATATAGCTAGAACTTTCAGTAAACTGGCTGGTTGAGCTTGTTGGTTCTAGCTTATCGGATATGTGTTACAATGGGATAGACACAAGAAAGAGACAAGAAAAACGATGGCTTGCAGCTGGTGTGGCTTATCCCTAAGGTCACATGCGCCTATACCTTCAAACAATGAAAAAACGCAAGAAATATGATAAGCAATAACGGGCGTTCAAGACTCTCAGTATAGCCCCGGCCGCACGCGTTCTAAAAAAAATTAATATTCTGTTACATATTTTTGCGCTGTGACATGAAACGAGGGATACGCTCCTAATCTCGTTCCACATAAGTTTCACTGAGTGGAACATTTTCGCAAGTATGTTCCGCTTAGTTGGTAGAACGTATTTAAAAGGAGATTGGCCTCCGTATTCTCAGGCGATTATCGACTCGGAGCTCTTGCTCCACTACACCCAGTTGAGCACAGCGCCGCCCTTCGGCTGATGAAGATGCTACACTTCTCAAGGACCGTTAGCCGCGTGTGTGGCCCCAAGCCCTTATACGTAGTAGATATCGTTGAGCTAGTTCCTTCCTTTCGTCTTCCTCAGCCTAACTCGCAAACGTTTTTTTTTTTTTCGTTTTGTAATGATGGAACTCCGAACCGAAGGAATCGAAGCTACGAACCAGTGTTACGCGGTTTACTATACGCCATAACGCTGTTCGAGGCACCGCTACGCGTGTAGGGCACAGAGGAGCCGCGCTAGAGCCTGCCTCTGTTTTCTGTATCCTGTGTCCCCGGAGACGAAGAGGACGGTCCGCTCCTCTTGATGGAGCGCTTGTTTGGCCCAGTGAAAGGACAATGAGCTGCAAGTGTCTCAGCAAACACGAGACGTCCGACGAACGCCTGATTCCCGCCGTGGCCCGGCGAGATGATGGATGGCGCTGCCGCGTTCCCTGCCGCGGAGTCCCAATCAGGGCTCGCCTCCTTCTCCGAACAATTGTCGCGCAAGCCTCCTCTTCCGCGTCACGAGATGCCCTACGTGCGTCGCAAACACGATACAAAACCTGCTGCTCAGTTGCATTAGGTGTGCTTCAAAGTGCTTTGCCACGGACGTTAAAACGGTCGAGCGTAAGACAGTGATGAGGTCGCAATAGCGCTAACCTGTTCGTAAAGTTTTTTCTTTTGCATTTTTATTTTTTAGCTTAGTAGCTTGCCTCGCTGTCGCTCTGTTTCTACTGTTTCGAACAGAACATGAAAAATACAGCGTGATTCCTCAAATCGATTAACCGCATACGATTAACTTCCTATAGTAACGATCTTGGTTCGTACATATACAGGGTGTCCCATGTAACTTAAGCCAAACTTTAATAATATGCAAATGCCACGCAGCTAGACAGAACCAAGGTAATGCTGTTTGGCGTCGCGTGGAGATACCCAGATTATTTCTTGCATACAGCCTAATGACATAATTATTCTCAATTAATTCATCAACTTCTCAAATAAGATTAGATTAAAAGTGTCAAAGCGAAAATTGTAGGGTAACATGGAAAACTACCCATACAGTTTTCTGTTGTTCACTGCGTGCTATATAAAAGTGTTTTTTTTTTATGAGAAAATTCCGCGAACACACGCAATGTGCGTCAAGCGACCAGTCGCGCGGCAATTTTTCATGTATTCGCGGCCTTCTTTCATGCTTGAAAAAAAAAAGAAAGAACACTCTCAAATAGCACGTATTGAGTAGCAGAAAGATGTATGGGGAATTTTTCATATTTCTCTACAATTTTATCATTGACACTTTTCATTTATCCATAATATTCTAAAAGTTGATTGATTGATTGATTGATTGATTGATTGATTGATTGATTGATTGATTGAGACTAGTTTTGTAATTAG
Source organism: Dermacentor variabilis (assembly GCF_050947875.1). Taxonomy (NCBI): domain Eukaryota; kingdom Metazoa; phylum Arthropoda; class Arachnida; order Ixodida; family Ixodidae; genus Dermacentor; species Dermacentor variabilis. The sequence goes on from NC_134568.1 coordinate 90,644,542, forward strand.
GCGGAATGCAACAGATAAACTGAGTATCTCCAAGTGACGGCAAACAACTTTGCCTTGGTTCTGCCCAGCTACGTGGCATTTGCATATCTTTAAATGTTTGGCTCACGTTACGTGGGACACCCTATATATGTAACAAAGGATTGAAGTTGGACACCGAGATCGCTTATGCAATACTGTAAATGTTGTGACACCGAAAATCTTTACAGTCAATGAACGTGTAGTATGTTTTGACCTTGTATTGGATACACTGGAACGAAGTCCGCTAAAACGAAACGTGCAGACCTCATGCCTATACCCCCATAAGGGCCTTCGAGAATTTTTTTTTCTTCTGACCTATGTATACGGCACAAGACTGGAACGACCTTCCCGCCCACATGGACATGTTAACATATTGCAGCCAGCTTTAAGCAGCCATTGAGGTTCATTACGTAACATGTTAACTGAGAACCGCTGCCTTAATTGCCCATCCCTCATGTATTGTCTCTCTGGGACCCTTAACGTATGGATAAATGAAGTGAAATTAAATGAAAGCGCATCAGCCAAGATGCAGTGGCTTGACCGCTGGAGTGGAGCGTGCCTTGCAAGTTAAAAAACAGCACCGTTATCTTGCTTGTACAAATAATAATAATAAAAGGGGATTTAACGTTTCAAAGCAACACCCGGACTATGAGAGAAGGAATAGAGGGTGGTCACATTATTCTCTCCTTCGTTCACGGTACACGAACGCTTTTGGATCTGCATCCATTGAAATGTGGTGGTTGCATCTGGTAATACAACTCGCGACCTCATGTTCAGCGGCAGAGCTTTGTAGTCACTGAGCCACCGAGGCAGTTCTTGTCCTCTCGTCCGTACGTCTTTTTCGATGAGTCCGTCTTGCGTTAGCAAATAAGTTTATTAAGCCAAATTACGAATACATCACTGGCAGAACTGTATGGCGAAAGCAAGCTATCTACAGTGTGTCGCAAGACTTTCGTGCTGGCATCTGCGTGTCTCTAATTGGTCAGCGTCGGAGACATTGATGGCCCGCAGCGAAAATCTGTCGCAAGCGCGCATGTCGCGCCGGGTATTCAGCACCGAAGTGCGGTACAACAGCGCTGAGTTTCCTCGCGACTTGCCGAAGTGCCAAATGAGTGTGTGAGCCCAGGGGAAATTTCGCCGCAACAGGAGAGGAGCGATGCCACTGCGTGATTGCTGCAAGCATTCGTGCGAGTGCTGCAAGCACCGATGCGCTCTTCGGCCCAAGGTGCGCGCTGAATGTTCACGCACAAGCACGAGAGAACGTACGAGAGCGCCGTTTCGCATGCCGAAACGCTGCGCGTCGTGGCGTCCGTGCTCATCAGAGCAGCCATTAGTGCGTCTCCAACAACGCGAGGTGGTCAGATGGACCCCGTTTACAAATGTCCAGCGCATACGGTGCGTGTTCCGGCTGCGAAGCTCGTTCGGAAGAATCAATAACGTCGTGTGCACCTCCACGCGAGTGCGGAGGGTCCGTTTTCTTGTTGGCCAACAAAAGACGTCCCTGCCGTATTGTCTGGTCAACGTCGTGCATCGGAGGAGACATTGCCGGAGCTGCGCTCTGCTGCCAAGTAAGTGGCAGCGCGCGCTGCGCCGCCCTTATCGGCCGCTTTCGTCTCGGACGGGGCACGGCCGGAGCAGGCGCCATTGTGCTCTTCTTCGCTCCTTTGTACGGCAACCAGTTCGTGTCAGCGTGACTTTCGGGGACAGGGCAGTCTCTTTCATAATGCATCCATCGCGCGCGTCCCACTGCGCGTGAGCGTGCTCAGACGAGCGTGAGACGGCCGGTCGCATAAGTATTTCGTATCGGGGAGCACCAAACAAAGCAGAGCTGCACTGCGATGGACATTGTGCGGCACTCGTGTGCGGCGCGCTTGCCTCTGAGCCCCGCCCCGCGGCTGAAAAGAAGCACAGGCCGCTGAAAATGGAACGCGTGCCTTCTCCATCCTCCTTTCGTCAAGCTCATTCTGTCACGAAATCCTTTTACGCTCAGGTTCTTGCTTACGCTGGTTAAGAACCAACAGAGGTCATTTGAGGTTCGAAATTAAATCCAGCTAGACTCGATAAGTTGTCATCCACTCAGTACATGCACGTTGTGGTTGTTAAGCCTCACTGGACCCGCCGTGGTTGCTCAGTGGCTATGGTGTTGGGCTGCTGAGCACGAGGTCGCGGGATCGAATCCCGGCCACGGTGGCCGCATTTCGATGGGGGCGAAATGCGAAAACACCCGTGTGCTTAGATTTAGGTGCACGTTAAAGAACCCCAGGTGGTCAAAATTTCCGGAGTCCTCCACTACGGCGTGCCTCATAATCAGAAAGTGGTTTTGGCACGTAAAACCCCAAATATTATTATTAAGCCTCACTGGTAAGTGCGGCGTTGTTAACTATACTCGATTGTGCATGGCGATACGTATTTATTCCGCTATCTTGATGTATTCTGCATGTGTTCCTCTCTTTTTATGCTCATCAGTTATAAGTGGTTGTGTTGTATGTGATGTTTGGTACTTGCTGCCCAAGTAGCCAAGAGAAATATAAAGATAAAAGACAAATGAAAACTGAGTTTGTGTTTTTGCCACAACCGCAGGGCAGCCTTTCAGGAGCAGATTTTGTCTCAGCTGCTTGGCTCTGACCCAAGTGCTAGTGTGTTGCAGGGAAGCCACAAACCAGTTTCACATGAATACAAGGAAACCGCACCTGTAATTATATTGTGGAATATGAATTGCCAGTGGCAGATAAGGCAAATATATCGCAACAGCGGGATTACTTCAATAGACGGACATTGATTGTCCTCCTAGTGACGGCACAATGAAGCCCGTTGTCGTCAAGTAAAACTTAAAATTAATTTCGCCGACAGTTTCGAGAGTGTGTTTTCCGTCAATCCGTTGACTAATGCTGGGCCAACACTAATACGACGCTATAATCGAGACTGCTGCTTTAACCAACTCAACCAAAGCTGAGTGCATGCGTTGTCCCAGTTCAGCTAAACCAAACTTGCATAGTGGCTACTTTTCTTGTCGGAGCGGAGCATATAAGAGCAGGGGATTTGCCACGCAAATTTAATGAATGCTTTTCAAATGCGTCTCGTTGCACTAAATCATCACTCAGCGGACGTCAGTCACCATTCACATTTTATTAGGCTTTGTTTTTTTTTTTTCGCTTGAGCACGCACGAATACCTCCACCACTCGCGCGTCCTGTTGTATTCTGCCCTCAGGAAGCGCTTGATGCAGCGCCTAAATGAACACGCCCAGTACACTACGGATGGCGGCGTGACTTGAGTGACCATCGGCATAGAAAAACAGGCTGCACGCGCGCTCCTGTTGGCTACTCAGGGAGCGCGTGGTCGCCCCGTCTCCGAGACATCTCCCGCGGCTGCATTGTTCCTCATGCAAATGCGGAGGAAGTCATGTACCGTCTCTGCAAGACGGAAGTCGTCTGACGTCCTTCTTTTTGTTTGGTAACGCTCGACGTGCTTATAGATGCGGACGCGTCATAGCTGCAGTACAGCTGCGCGCGCAGCGCGTGCGTGCTTCGTCGCACGCGCTTCAAATTTCGGTTGCTGTGGCTATTAAATGATTGCCGAGGGTATCTGTTAAGAGTCGTGCTGTGCCATTCTGCGCCGCGTGGCACTGTATGCTATACAGGTCATACTAGTTTACTACAAACAGCGGCGCCATTGAACTGGCCGCTTGATCTTGGACCGTTTCTTTTTGCGGTTATTGAAATAGCGGGATATTCCGATCGACCTAACGCAGCGGTTAACCTCGCTGTGAAGTACGTGAGCCGAGTGCCGAATTCTTCCGTTACGTTGTGAGTTCTATATATAGACGACCTTAGAGGGTGGACAGGTGCAGATTGTTGGCTGGCCTCTTGTTGATACACCAATCTGTAGTTCTTGAATAATACGTTCAGTTATACGTTCAGAACACCTTCTCAAGAATAAAGTTATAGTTTGCCTTGCCTTACTGTTGCGGTAGCATAGCCGCAACGGTGCGCTTATCGGCATATAGGAGACGTGTAAATTAAACGTAATTTTATCGCTAAGATCGTTCGAGAGACAACCATAAGCCGGCCTCCTTACATAAGCTACCCGTTAAGCCTAATTATTCAAGAGAAAAAAAAGTTGTATAGGGTGAACAGTAACACAACCGCAGTGGGGCACGTGAAACGTCTTGTGCGTGTTTCAGATGGTGTTTGGGCTCTAGGTTACAGAAATGACGTAACCAAGTGGACAACTTACATTTATTTACGCCTTAGAAAGCTTACATGCCTAACATGCATTACAGCTATATAGTGGGCTTCTTGCGGTCTAATTTAAAATCGTGCTTGCTCCCTGTTCGTAGTGTGACCGTGTGTTTTGCAGAGGGCGTGCACTATAGGGTGAAGAAATGATCCCCTCCTACTGGTGGCGCCCGATACTGCCCTGCGGCTCTGGGCACAGAAACTAAATACTGCTCCATCTCATATAAAAATGTTCGCGTATAATACACTCGCCGAGGCCCCAACTAGAATACGCGAGCGTAACTTTCGCTCCGCACTTGAAAAAAAATATATTTACAAACTTAAGATGATTCACAGCAAGACAGTTTGTTTCATTTTTAACTCTTATCGCCGCAAGAATTCACCGACTCAGCTCAAGACTAACAAGAAAAATTCTAAGGCTTTACGTTCAAAACCGAGATATGATTATGAGGCACGCCGTGGTGGGGGACTCTGGATTAATTTAGGCTGCCTGTGGTTCTTTAACGTATCACCCAAAGTGCGGTACATGGGATTATTAACATTTTGTCTTTGGACAAGAGGAGAGCCGTCGCTAGAGTGAATTATTTTTGTTTTGATAGCTATCAAATCAGTTTAACATTAGCCTTAACTCAAACATACGCCTTCGTTTATCAAGACCAACACGAAACGCTCATAACATTCAGCAGGACTCTGGTGCGCGTTAGTTGGTTTATGATCTTGAAGCAACCTTTTACCAGCGCGAAGAAAACGAGACGAAGGACGACGAATACGAAGAGACAGAGCTCGTCTATGTCTCTTAGCGTTTCTCGTCCTTTGTCTCGTTTTATTCGCGCTTCCCGACCCGACCAACTAGAGGCAAAAAGCTTTGCTGTAAAACGCGATGAATTCTTGCATGTCACCGCCACGCTGTCGCAGGCCTTCGCAAAGGCTAGATATTCGGCCTGAAAAAAAGCAGAAAAATGGATTCATTACTTTGTCGACAGACGGGCGGTTAGGTCGGTGTCCAAGTACGTGTCTGAATGGACAGCCGACGATCTTCCAGTCGTCAAATTGCGTTGAAGAGAGATTGTCTATGCATTATAAGTCATATAGAGGGCAGTGGAAAAACAGAAGGCCCATGCAATGTTGTTTAATAAATTTATTTCGCAATGCTCTGGTAAGTTGTTATTTTTTGGAGAAAGACAAAAAGCCGTAACGTCAGTCGAGGACCCGTGAACTTGTTTCCGTATAGAAGGAAAAAAAAAAGGGCAACCCGCTGGATACCGCGGCTGTGACTTGAATGCTGAGAATGAATTAAGTCGCCGGTTCAATTCCCTGCCACTGCCGCCACATTGAAGTCAGAACAACGAAAAAACAGTTAAAATCCGAAATCTTTTGTGACCGGGACTGTCGGCCCACGTGTGCCTTCGGGTCGGAATTAATAAATAAATGAAACTAAAAAGAATGTGAACGCGAAGCAGACGTGTCGCTGTATTTAGAGAACTTGCAATGTATACGCTTGGTATACATGCAATGGTATGGCGTCGCACTGGCGTTGTCGCTGCATTGCCCACAGTCAAAGGGCACACTCGTGACCGCGGCCTCAGTGCAGCATGAAATCGCGGGGTTCTGATCATACCCATTCGTGTGGCCCATTTGGCAGGAGGTCGCGGTACACAGGAACAGCGCCACACTTGTGCCGCCATGCAGCGCCGCATACACCGCTGTCCGGCGCCATGCAGCCGGTTCCGTCGTGGGACTCTTGTTTACGCAAGCGATGACTGCGGCGCGCTTTTCGTTGGTGTTCCGCGCCGATGACTCGGAATGACCCGACGAAAGCGTCCATTTCCTGCTAGGCCCACAGCGATGCCTTACGCGCGCGCGGAGTCTGCGGCAGGCGCGTTGGCGTATGCCATAGACCGTTTCTAGACCCTCGGGTCGCTGCGCCACCACCTCACCAAAGTCGGCGATAGGTAAACGTCGTCCGAGATGACTGGAACCCTTGGACGCACGTGGTAAGCCGGATGCTATCATCATGTTAGGGAATACAGCGCAAGTGTACGCGAATTTCTATACTTTATAGTGGACGTTATTGCTATAATGCTCTAGAATCTAACACTCTCATAATTATCTTATTCAGTCGACAAGTTTCGCTTTTCGATCATGCATGGCTACGTCTACGTTCATATATTTACGAAAAGCGATAAGGGAAAAAAGACGGCTGAAGAAAACAGGACGAGCGCTTACTAACGAATAAAGCCGTTTTATTAAAGAATGACATTTACTCATTACAGTTATTTTGTAAGTAAACCATATTGTATGCTCATGCAAGAAGACTAGCTTGTCAGCGGCGCCGACCAAGATATGACTACACACCCAAATGTAACAACAACTGCTGAGAATAGGTCACAGGAAATTTACCTCAGTGTGCTGCAAAGTCCTAGAAGCTTGGCTCACGCACGTGTTTTTGTTGTCCTCGATGAAAAAGGCATCGACGATATCACGTGCCAGTTGATCCGTGCTTTCGAAGAGAAGCTTGGTATCGGCTAATCTTGACCCGGGAGCAGCCGCAATCCCAACAATACCGAGAAAAATTGCAAGTTGGCGTTCCTTTCAAAGAATTCCTGTGTTGTCTTAGGCGACTAGTGTTGAGGATTGGGCAAGTTTGTATTTCATTCTCAAACTGGCACAGAACAACAAAGAAAGGAAGAAAGAGTCGAGGCGGCCAAAAGTATAGGAACTCTACTTTTCCTAATTTTGGCCGTCTCGGCTGCTTCTGCCTTTCTTTGTTGGGCTGTGCCAGTTTGAGAATGTCTTATAGCGCTCATTCACGCATTGAACTGTCTGGCCTGTACGTCTCGCGCCACATATTATAAGGATGTCGTACACAACAGCGGTCGAATTCACAAAACTTTTCGTTCGTAAGTGCTTTTTTGTCGTGGCCGGCCGCCTTCGCTGATAATATGTCCAGCACCAAGGTTCGCTGAAATTTTCTCCTGCGAACAATTCTAGCGTAAGACGTTTTTGCGAATGCGGGCCCGGATTTGTGATGTAATTAACAATGTACGAACCACGTAGATTGTCTTTATCCCATTCTTGCTTGTACAGCTGCACGAACTTTTGCTAGCTTGTTACGTGCACAGAACACGACATCAACGCCGTACTTGCTTGCAATTTTCTTCATCCTGAACGAAAAACAGTGCAGACGGAAGACTGGCTGCTTTCCTGCCTGTTTTCTCGGCCCTCTGCTCTGCGGCATTACCAGACATGTGCTTACTCTTGCGGACGATTGTTTCGCAAATTCGTCCCAGAACAACAGGAAACCCAGCTGCTCTCAGTCTTGTGACTTGTCTGCCGAAGATCTCTTCCATTCGGTCTTGGCATGAACTCGCAACAGCGGACTTCAAACAAGACTCAGCAATGGTGACCTTGGAATGCACAGACTTGAAATTTAGAGGTGGTTTTGCACTTATTGACTGGTAGGACAGCTAGCATGTTTGCTTTAAAACCGCATGGTAAAATTCAGGAACTGAATATGCTTTTTTTTTTACCAACTCATGTAAGATTGAGCTCTTGTCCCCCCTCTTTGTTTTCCTCTTTGAAGATCTTCAAGACGTTAACCGTTGTTTCTGGCAGTCGGTTCTCTTGTGGAATAATCATTTAGTAATCTAAGGGACTATCACGTAAAATTATTCCAATATGTTTTGATTGCAATCTTCTGACGTCAAATTTACGTAACCACCGACGCAAGCATCGGGCGGTAACACGCAGCGTTGTTTGAAATGCCCAATCAAACGCGCTCCTCATTTATAGATGGTAATTTTTTGTTCCTTTCAAAGCGAGTTGCATTGTCTATACTGAGCAGTTTTTTTCTAATTGGCTGACAAGATGCGAGGAGCACGCTCAAGTGGGGAGGGTTTCGATGGGGCCCAGTCAGCACAGTGAAAGTACAGATAACCAAATGATGAGAGTGGTGCCGGCGTCTGCGATTGGTCCGCTTCCTCTTAGCTTGCGATGGCTGGTCGAAAATCGCGGCGGCGTGCAACGGAAGGTTAAGAATGCCGCTAAAACGGATCCTCGGCAAAGAAGAGTTGGCAGAACGATCTCGTATACGCGCCGAGAGGGCTCGATAACGTTTTACTACCACGCAAGAAAAGTTATTATGCGCAAATAAATTCATGGTCCCCACAGCTCCCCCGCGCGATCGGCGGGCCGCCATATTATATTCCTTTCGGTAGGAGGCAGTCTAAGGGTGCTAAAACGTAAATTAATTCCAAACTTTTCTATTCCAATTCTGCAATCAGCCCTACGCGATTGGTCAAAAACTTTTTTGAACCACCCCCACTTCACCTGGCTTTGACGCGACGTCATGAAAACCGCGATAGCTCCCCATCTGATGTGACGTGTACACACTGATTATGCACGATTTGACCGTGAAAACGAAAACTGTTATTTCTGCTTCGACATATTTTCGTCATTAGCCCTCGGCTATTGGTCATAATCTTTCGGGCTGCACCCACTTCACCTGCCTGTCACGCGACGTCACAAAACCGCAATAGCTCACTGCGTCAAAGTGACGTGTACGCGTTAAAGATGCATTAATATGCCGAACAAAACTGAGTTTTCTTCTGAGTAGCCGCAGGCTGCCCCATTCCGAAAGGAATAAGATGACAGCTGCTGATCGCTCAGGCACTGGCTATTCGCACCTGCCGGAAAGCATGGGCTTATTTGCGCAAAATAAAACTTATTGCGTGACCGCGTAACGTTTTCGAGCACTCTCGTCACGTTTACGACCTCGTGCTGCCAACTCTGCTCTGCTGAGGATCCATTTTAGCTTCCGTTGCATGCCGCCTCGATTTTCGACCAGCCACCGCAAGTTAAATGAGGGGAAGCGGACCAATCGCAGACGCCGGCGCCTGCCTCTTCATCCGGTTATCGGTTTTTAGTGCAGTGACTCGGCCCCATCAAATCCCTCTCCACTTGAGCGTGCTCTTCGCCTCTTGTCAGCCAATGAGATAAGACAAGCCGCTCAGCGTAGGCAATGTTATTCGTTTGTCAAGCAAACAAAATTGACCTCTTGTGAACGAGGAGAGCGTTTGATTTGTCTGTTCAGACAACCCTGCGGGTGGCCGCTCGATGCTTGCGTCGGCTCTTACGCAAATTTGACGTCAGGAGATTGGAGTAAGAACATATTGGAATAGTTTTACGTTATAGGGTCCTAGCTACTTGACAAAATTTTCAGTTTCGTTCGACATATTAATGCGTTTTTACCGCGTACACGTCACTTTGAGGCGGTGAGTTTTCGCGGTTTTGTGACGCCGCGTGACAGACAGACGAATTAGGCGCAGTCCGAGAACGTTTGACCTATAGTAGAGGGCTAATGGCGAAAGAGGCGTCGAATCAGAAATACTTATTTTTCTTTCGTTCGGTCTCATCATGCATAAGCAGTACGCACATATCATATCAGACGGGGCGTTTTCGCGGTTTTCGTGACGTTGTGTGATAGAAGGGCGAAGTGGGGGGTGGCCTGAAAACTTTTTGACCAGTCGTGGATGGCTGATTGCAGAATTGTAATAGAAAGGTTTGGAATAGCTTTACGTTATAGTGCCCTGCATAACGGTACACCCGTGACACCACACTGTCGAGGACAACAAAAACACGTCATGAGCCAAGCTTCTGTGATTTTGCAGTATAGTAAGATGAGTTTTCTGCGGCAGGTTCTAAACAGTTGCAGGTGAATTTGGTTGTGTAATCTTATCTTCGTTGGTGCCGCTGCCAAGTTAGTCATTTCGCATGCGGACACACTGTGGTTTATTTATTCAGGTCATTTTCTTATTAAACATTTACAGCTGTTAGTAAGCGCTCGTCGTGTTTTCTTCGGTTGCCTTTGTCCCTTCGCGCTTTTCCTAACTATGAAGCCACACTACCTCGCACAGCTCACCATATTGCTGAAGTCTACCTTTTTGCGGAGGCATGCACTTCTGGGTTGGTTGCGGGCTTGACTACATGCGCTGTTCAAGCTCGTGCCAGACGTATGTGATGTTACAGCGCAATACGTTAACACATGCTTTGCAGGGCAACATGAATGACAGTTCGGTGGGAAACCTGTGCGAGGCCAGCGCAAGTCAATAATCAAATTCTCGGGCTTTATGCGCCAAAACACCGACCTGAATAGGAGGCATGCCGTATTACGTGGGTACTCCGGATTAATTTCGACCACATGGGGTTCTTGAACGTGCACCTAATGCATGGTACACGGGCGTTTTTTATCACGCCCACATCGAAATGCGGCCGCCGTGGTCGGGATAAAATATCGCGACCTCGTGCTTAGCAGCGCAACGCCAAAGCCAATAAGCAACCGCGGCGGGTTTCCATCGCAGGTCATATTTATTTATGTAGTAGCAGTAGTAGCAGTCGGATAGTTCGCAAATTTCCTCTTGCTTATATTTAACATATATAGTCGCCTTCGGGTCACTTTTACGGAACCAGTGAGCCATCGACCTCCGTGGAGCTGCGTTGTGTCGTTCGTACCGTGCACATGAGACTATATACCTATATACATGCTATTTACAGCGTCGGCGCATGCTGATCGGGCGAATGTTCCGCGATATAAGGGTAAAAATTACATCTACGTGGAGCACTTGCTTCATCGTCATGCTTAATGTAAATGAATTGTTCGCTTTTTTTCTTGCCAGCTACACTGGAATTCCCGACCGCTGTGACCTTTCAATAAGCAGGCGTTCCCCGCCTTCGGATAAGGTAAAATAGACAAGTAATTCCTTTCCTCTGGGAATTTGTCTATTGCTTCAGTCGAACGGCGACGTCTATACAGCCGCAATTAGCCAGCGTCGCCGATACACTTTACAAAAGGCACCGGATGCGTGCACTCAACTATAACGTTATCGTTGACTCCTATTTCATCCAAAGCATTAGCCTGTTGCCCCTCGTGCCGAGTTTACTCACGAAGCAGGATGACCTACAACCAGTTCCTGGCAGCAAAGTCAAACGAGTTATCCCTCTTTTCCTGTTTTATCTTCATTGATCCAGATAACTCTCTGAGCAGAACGTATGGTTTTACCTTGCTCAACGCAAGTATAGACATTCCTCCGTGAAAGCTGCATAACGTAAAGTACGCGGGCAACCTTGTAAGTCTTTGAGGCTCTCACACGCGTAACTCCACACTGACGACTTCGCAATACTAAAGCAGCGCAAGAGGTAGATGGCGAAAAGTGAAATGACTCCGCGAGAGGTCGTTTCGCGTAAGAAGCGAGACAAGCGCCACAGCGACCCGCGGCGCATGTCTCGTTTCGCGGGAGTTATTTAGCACGAGAATCGATGAACCGATATGCTCGCGCACTTTCTCCTGCCTTTAGCGACCTTCACAAAACGAATTTCTCGGCTTTTGCCGCACTCTATTGCCACAAGATATCGCTCTGACACCAATGGCATTATATCGTTAGATTATTGCACCTCTCTCACAGTTTCGCTTCTACGGGTTGAGGTGACCAGCGAATACAAATAACGTTGTAGGATTGTGCAAGAGATCAAATGGTTTCAAATAACACTAGTTGAACTGCTGTCACTTTCCGTCCTTGCAGTCGTTTTTTCTAAGCTTTCATTTACCGACGTGCTCTCATTTTACTCTTCTTTAGTATTAAAAACAAATAACATATAGAGAATGGCAGCCTGCGCTCAACCACAGTATAGAGAGATGTCTGGTGCGGAAAAGTAGCGACTTCGCATCGCACGTTTAAAGCGTCATCGGTACTCTCATGTGCTGGAAGAATAACTTTCCCGTGCAAGACTCGACGATCGTCTGCCGCGATAGAGCCCGTTACGCGATGTCTCGCGTACCCATTCGAGCGCTGCCTCTTTCACCTCTCGGTGGTTGCGCGCACGAACGATTTCTCTCCGAAATGCCCTGACGTTTGTCGAGCCGAGTCGGTAGCACTGCCACAACCTGAACCTGCCTGTTGGCCCTCGAAGCACGACTGCATCCACTTGGATGGGCGTTGACGTAATCGTGCAGCGGCCGCATTCGAAGGTCCTATACCGGACAGGGCCAGACAGCGGCGCCGCAGTGGCAAGGACTGCCGTTGGCACGCCTGCTGTTACGTGCGCTGTCAATGAGGCGAGCAGGGAAGCCCGCTTTGAAGCGCGCACGCCCCGTATACGCGTCAAGATGGCGTAATGTACAGTGCCTTGCCGGGTGGAAAGAAGCGGCAACGTTGCGGGTGCAGCCCCTCGCGATCTCGCTGGTGGGCGCCTGCAGGCTCTCGTCGCTTGACGACCACCCGGGGTAATCAAAGTCCCTCGGTATGTGCGCGCACAAGTGCACAAATCTGAAGCCTCCTGAAAAGAGCCGCGGACAGTGGGTTGTCCCTTCGGGTGACTAACTCATTCTCGGCATCCTTTTGTGGCGGCCGTGTCTGTCAGATCGTCGCCGCGACGACGAGGAGCAGTGGCCCCTCGTCGTCGTCGTCCTCCCGTCGCTTTGTGCGCCGTCGTTGTGGTCGTGGTGCTGGTTTGCACATTTCGCTGGCGGCCGGTTGCCGCCTGGCACCACCCGAAAAAGTCCAGCCCCGCCGTGCTTCGTTTCTTTTTTCTACGGTGACAGCCGGCACGCGCGACGGTTTATTTGATGCTCGCCTGAGCTTTTGCCTCCGCGGGCGTTTGGGTCCGATTGTGAGGGCGTCCGAGGTCGCGCGCAGTGCGCAGACCTACTTTTCCAGCCCTGCTTTCTTGGCGTCTATGCGACCGTCTCTGCAAACAAGCACAGCAGCAGACAAAACGTCCACCTTCGCTCGGACTGCGAGGACAAAACGAGGGAATATTAGGTGCAGTGGACAAAGGTAGCTCGTGGTTGGTTGTGAGGAAATATATATTACGTAAATATGCATTGCATGACATTTTTAGTGAACTCTATATACAGGCACTCTATTTTGCCTAGCTTAAGCGGCCATGAAATCTTGCCTCCCTCCCCTCCCGACTTCTCACGACTGAAAGGAGAAAAAAAATAAAGACAGAGAGAAAAAGAGAGAGAGAGAGAGAGAGCACAAGAAAAGTACGCAGTAATCCTCGTATTTGCATTCGAGCGCCATTTGCCAGTGTTCGAGACGATGTTTTCCGAGTATATTTTAAAGACACATAGGTCTCTCCGCATCGCGTACGGCACAGACGATTGCCGTCTGTACGTATAAAGGCGCACAACGCTGTCATCCGTGCTGCTATAAGTGCGCCCGCGGTCACGGGTGCGCTGTATGTAGGACACTTCATTTTCGAGTCAAACCCGGTTTTACCCGATTTCTGCCTCCCGACCGGCTTTTATCGAAGTCGAATAAAAAAAAACAATTTCTTTCCGAAATGCCACTTTCAACTGGCACAGTCGCCAGATAGCAGAGCCCGTTCGCCTGGAAGCATGGTTTGTTCTCAGGATGACTTCGAAGAACACATGTCCTATTCGGTGTCTCAAAAACAATACTATAGGCCAGGGGCCGAATTCACAGCGCTTTTCGTTCGTAATAATGATTTTCCAACAATACCTTGCATTGGGCGAGTATATTCATCTTGACAGTTTTCATTAAAACTCGTAGTTGGAAAACTCGCCCAAACCAAGGTATTGTTGCAACAAATTTCTTCGATAATGGGCTCTATCATCTCATCACCGGCTAAAATCGACCCTGCCACCACCTGCACAAACGTTATTACAATAGGCACCTGTCAGTCAAGAACGTTGTTGTCAACGCCCGTTCTGTCGTGTGTGTTCATTTCGTCTCGTCTTTAGCGCATTTATATGAAAAGTGCCAATGATTTTCCGTTGGGCGGCTACCTTCGCTAATAATATGACCAAAATCACGATTGTCTGGGAGCTGCTCTTACGGAACGTTCCAGCGAATGGACGTTTTTGTTCATACAGGCCCTCGATTGCGCGCTATACTGAACGCCAGAAAAAAATTATGTAAGGCTATTAAGCATTCCAAATAACTGTGTCGTCTATGCCTAGTTGATAGTTTTTGTGCTAATGCAAGTGTAAAGGCTCTGTGACTCTGAATAATAATTTTTAGGGAAAAAAAAGAAATCTGACAAACAAGCAGTCAAAAGACATAGCCTGTCAAGTGATAGCTGTTCTTCTTTTTTTATTGTTTTCATTGGTGAAACCTCCCTGCCCCTCTTCCTTCGCTCTCTTTTCATTAGTAAAAATAACCCGAAAGTACTCCGAATTCCAGTACAGAGTACAGAGTACAGAGCCATTGCGTCATTGCTTGCTTACGGGGGTATGAGCCATTATTGATGATGATATTTTTGTGTCACTCGACTAGACGCCGCATTTTTCAAGTATCAGCCATTGCAACGAGCCACTTAAGGCTTTCTCGTCTTAAACATTATGAAGAGAGGAAAGCGCTTGATGCAGACATTTTGTTCTTTGACCTCCGCCTTCGCAAAGCCGATACAGACGGCGACACAGGTTTGAAATAAAGCGATGCAGTGAGCAGGCAGACGTTCATGCAAGGACACTACTTGTGGTCAACCGATGGGGACGATAGTGTATTAAGTGCGCGTGGCCACGCTCGCCCGTATTAACCACCCTTACACTTCAGTATATATATATATATATATATATATATATATATATATATATATATATATATATATATATATATGACGAAGTAGAGACTGAGGACGCCGGGCTTGAGTTTTGTGTACGCCATCTTGTAGAACTGCATGTCTCGCCAACGCAGGGTGTATCTTCAATTGACTTTTCGTGGCAATATATATATTATATATATATTATATATATTATGTATATATATATATATATATATATATATATATATATATATATATATATATATATATATATATATATATATATATAAGGTTTCTTTTGGGTCTCCCTTTGTATATACGTAGCCCTTCTATGATTATTTATCGCACAACAGCGAAACGAAGAAAGCGCTACGTGGAGAATTGCGCGAGATATTGCATTATTGCACAAATACAGCAATCGGTTTAGCAAACTATAGGAGTATAGAAGACCAATGAAGACAAAACGGTTGTTCCGTCATCTTTGTTGCCTTTGTGTCCTCCAGGCTTCATTTCTTCAAACTAAGTGCATTCGCAAGCATAGCAATGGAAAGATTTAAACACTATTGATTCCATTTTGTACCCTTCCATAGTCGTCAGATGCAGCAATGCGATAAAAGGCGTCTGTTCGGATGCACTTCCTTGTCGCAGCTCCTTCAGTTGGGCTGTTGTATTACATTTTGAAGGAATAAAATGTAAACTAATGAAAGAAGAGCAGGCTGGGTTACTGCTGAGATTTTATCCCATGATAAAATCCATGGTTGGTTACGAACGGGCGGAGAAAATGTGGACAGGTACATAGACAACCACCCATTTGCAAGATTCCGTCTGTTCCGCTTGGCAAATGACCAGGGTGGAACTGCGGAGCATTGGTTGATTGGTATGCTAATAGCAGCGGAAATATGGAGTTCAACTTTGGGCGGCATGCATCGCAAGCATCGCGTGAGTCGACGCCGAAGGGCTAAAAGAGGAAGAAAATGAAAAGGATAATTTTTGCCATTCTTTTCGGCTTCGTCATTGGCTCCGATGTCATCGTTATTGTCGGAAGTGGCCACTCACCGCGGCGTATACGAACGTCAGAAATTTAAATGGGTCGTTACAACACATGGCCCCTGTTCTAAGACGCACGCACACGCTCCACCAAGCGTTAGCTGTGCTCACGGCAAAGATGTTTACGGCTGTTCTGCTATGTCCAAACTGTCTCCCGCCGAGTATCGGCTGAATGATCATAGTGTTTGACAGCTCGCAATAGCAACATCTAAATGCCGCCGTAGAGCTCGTAAACAAATAAAGTGTGTGCAGGAGCACACTAACGTGCATGCGCTGAGCCGCGTTCTCTTTTTTTTTTTTTCTATATGCGTGTTACAATATGAAGAGCTGATAACAAATTTAATAGCATTGACGGGCATGTGTGTTGACATTCTGACATTCTGCTTAGGTCTGTATGTCGATAGTGTCCGTTCTACGGACAACCCCCGCGTGCTTTCTTACTCTCTCTCTCTCTCTTTCCTCCTTCTTATCTGCTTTCTATTTACTTTTACTTTTTCTGCGTACCTCGCCTAGACCCACGCCCTACAGAAAATTTACGCCCTTTGGGATTTATCTTGTCCCCAAACAATAATCCTCTTCTCACCTTGCGTGCGCTTCCTTTCTGTAGCGCGGCGAGCCCTATACAGACCTGTCAGGAACGCTATGTCACGTTGACATGCGCATGTCGTTCGTGAACTGAAAGTACCTGGAGCACAGAGTCAGACTCTATGTGCACTCAGGATAGATGGCAATTATTATTTGGAGACAGGATAAGGCCCGAAGGAGTGCAAATTTTCCTCGTTCGCGACGCCCGATGCGGGAAATTATAATGAATGAAATAAACAGCTCAGAAAATAAACAAGAATAAGAAATATGACTTTGCCCTGAGCGAGACGGCAACAGCAGCAAGAAAAGCCAGCTCACAGCGGGATGCGCGATGTGCTGCGGTACAGGAAACCCTGCTGCATGTAATTTATTATCGAGACCGAATTACTCACCACTCGAAGGCCCCGCGTCCCCCCCCCCCCTCCCAGATGAATCCCTCATGAATCTCAAAGGCTGCTTGGAAAATACAACCGGACGTTGACCTCGCAGGAGGAGCGACGGTTTCGTCCCGGGTACCTAGGTGACTGCTCTGTGAGAATTCAAAATGGCTGCCGATATTTCGCAGTTGAGGCTGAAAAGTGCGCAAGCGCTGGTCTTGAAAATTTGTTCGTGACATTTGTACGTCATCTATAGAGCCTCACTGTACCCCTGTACCGGGGCACTGCAGTCTTCTGCGAAAAGAAATCCGGTGATGCTGTTTTCACGATGATTCACTACGTATATCGGGCGTATACTGATGGATAAGTTTTTCAGGTGTAGAATACCGGAAAGAGCATTTTAGCCCCGAATATAAAGTACAAACGGGCGAGAAAAATCGTCGACATATTCGTCATCGCACAGTGGCGTCTCCTAGTGCCGACGTTGCCACTGCCTATCCTGCGGTGCTTGGCAAGTGCAACAATATGATCAAAGCGAATAATGCAATGTATACGTAGTCGTTTCTATAGGCTGAAATCAAGTACTTACGAGTATTGATTGAGGTATCTTCGAGCGTATTAGAAGGTGACCAGAAAGTGGACACGCATACCGCGGTGTGTGTCCGCTTTCTTGTCCCCGTCTAATACGCTGTAAAATAGCTTAATCACGAACCAACTCGCCCAACAATGAACCTTGGTCAACTTATGAGTAAATTTGGTGAATACGTCTTGAAATAGTGGCACCTATCGCATCGCTTTGCCCCTTCTCCTGTACAGGGTAGCGAACTGGAGATAATCTCTGGTTAACTTCCCTGTCTTTCCTTTGCCTCTCTCTCTCTCTCTTAATTATCGTCAATCATAAAGAAACAGGTCCAAATTAACCAATTCATTTCATCACTTGTGGTCAATCATTCTTTAATAGCGAATACATCTTCGTGTCGTTTATTTTTTAACGCGTCGTCGGTGCACTCGCGGACTTGTGTGTGGTGACGCAGCATTGCACCGTAGCTATTGACCGCTTGTACATGCGCCGCTAAACACAAGTTTACAGAGAGACGTTAATCGCGCTCGTCGTGCTAACGAGCAAACTAGCCCGGTTTCGAGGAGGGAAGGAAGCATGCGAGGCAAGGTGCGTATTCGCATTAGCCTCATTCTTTGCACGCGTTCGCGCCGCGGTTGATTGCGGTGCTCGTGCCGGTGCAGGGCACGCCATCGCGTTGCGCCCGCAATCGACGCGGCAGCGATTGCAAATTCGGCACAGCAAGTGCGCCGTGGGCGCGCGTGGGGAAAGCGTCTCGAATTCCGGTCCCGAGCTAAGTACCGACTGCCTCAGGCTGAAGAAAAGCCCCTATAGCATCACTCGACCTGTGCACGATCGCTAAAGCACCTCTAGGCAGGAAATGGATGGAACACCCCTCGGTGCATTGCGCAAAGAAATAATGACGGCGAAAAGAGAGGGAGATAAAAAAAGAAACGTGAACGTTTTTCGCATGTCAACTGGAGCTTGCCATTGATACTATACTCATACATGATATTAGAGGGTTTCCGAACGCTAGCCAGACACTTATTCTTTATTATTATTATTTATTATTTATTATTAGAAGCAGCAGTAATAGTAGCAGTAATAGTAGCAGTACTAGTATTATTGTAGTAGTAGAAGTAGTTGTAGTAGTATAGTAAAGTGAGTTTTTGTGATGTG
Source organism: Dermacentor variabilis (assembly GCF_050947875.1). Lineage (NCBI taxonomy): Eukaryota > Metazoa > Arthropoda > Arachnida > Ixodida > Ixodidae > Dermacentor > Dermacentor variabilis. Next base: position 90,663,110 of record NC_134568.1, read on the forward strand.
TTAGGTTCATTATTGATTTCCGGGATTAAGGCTCCAAAGTAAGGGCACGAATGTGAAAGTGGTAGCGGGTCTTCCACTGTCTGTTTCATTTCACGTTTGTTTCTTGTTTCTGTCTGTACAGAGACTCGCAGCACGGCGCCTGGTTTCGCGGCTCGTTCACTCGCCGCATCGGCGACTTTAATTGCTCGTCTCGTAGCGTTTCTTGCGCCGATTTCGAGACGTCCGGGCGCTGCCGTCGATCGCACCGGGTTCGATGGAAAACAGAAGCCGCGAAAAAAAAAACAGAAAAAAAAAGAAAGAAATGTGGTGTTTAACGTCTTAGGGCAACTCACTGGATATATCAGAGAGATGCATTACAGAGGGGAACTCCCGATTCATTTCGATAGCTGTGAGGCTTGTTAACGTACGCGTAAAACAATGTTCGCAGGCGTTGTTGCCTACACCGCTCCCGTAGAAAAGCGGCCGCCGCGGCCGGGAATCGAACCCGCGACATTGCCCGTTCGATGAGGGTGCCTTGTCATTCGTTCGTTTCTTTATTCGGTTACGTAAGTAGTGATTCAAGAAGAAAAATGGCGGCAAGCGTTTTCCGGTCGTTGAATAAAAAAAATCTAATATGCGACGTGAGAACAAACGACAGCGAAAACTGAAAGTCAAATGCAGTGTGCTTTAATGATTTGCTTTTGTGATGGGCTAACGCCTTTTTTTTCTCTCATTCTTGCAAACGTAAGTGAAATCGGGGGGGGGGGGGGGGGGGTAGCGACAGGCTATTTATCGCCCTGCGGCTGAAAGCACCCTACATTATCCTACGAGGCCTTCACCTCGACCCTACATTTGACCCTACGCACCGACTTCTAGTTCAAATGCTTAAGTACGTGATGAACACGACAGCAAAGTTAACAATAAATTTTGAAAGCGGCGTTTTCGAATAAATGATGCTTCGTGCAGCTTATGTCGCATGTACGTTCGTGAAGCGGTTATTTATAGCTAAAATTCGCGCATTTCAGAAGCTGCCTTGAGTGTTGCTTCCACCAACATGGAAACTAGAATCTAAAAATCTGGAATACCTGCGGAGGTAATGTTTTCAGAATTGCAGTGGCAGAAATGCACACGATCACCTTTTTTTGTATGGTAGCAAAGCGGAAGGACCATTGAGTGATTGTTAGCTCTTCATTTTGATAGTTGTACTGCTTTGTATATGACTCTAATGAACGCACTACGAAAGCAGGATTACCTGTTAACTAATTCCTAAAACTCAAGCAAACGTTTTTGTTCAGTCAATTTCTTTTCGATGCAGCATAATATGTTCTTATTCGAGCAACGCTCGCATTGACAGTTTGAGCCATTCACAGCAAAATCTGATTTAAAATAACAATGTTCATGCTGGCAAAAGACGGGGAATGCGGGAGATTGAAATTCAAGACGATGAGCAAAACGTGAACAAGGTGAATGAAGGAGCCAACGTTTCGACCGTGGACTTGGCTTCTTCAAGGCGACGTACGCTTTCCTCGCCACAATATATATAGGTGGGGTTCTTCTAAACGGGAGAGGGTGTGAGGCGGGAGGGTCCGGAAACGAGGGAAGGTGTGTTAGCGCGTCGAATTGAGAGTAAAGGTTTTTTTTTTTTGTTTCTAGCAGTGCTTTTTTTTTTGTTGCTAGCAGTGCTTCTTTTTTGTTTCTAGCAGTGCTTTCTTTTGTTTCTAGCAGTGCTCTCAATTCGACACGCTAACACACCTTCACTCGTTTCCGCACCCTCCCGCCTCACACCCTCTCCCCTTTAGAAGAACCCCACCTATATATAGTGTGGCGAAGAAAGCGTACGTCGCCTTGAAGAAGACAAGTCCACTTGCCGAAACGTTGGTTCCTGCATTCACCTTGTTCACGTTTTGCTCAATGTTCATGCTGTCACTCGTGCATTCACTCATGAAGTCACTCATGCTGGAGCGGGTTCTTTCAGTCGGAGCGTTAGATGTGCAGTAAATGTAATACTACGGATTGGTCAACGTAGACCTATTTCTGAACTCATCTGTTTCATTAATATTTCTATACCTGTACGATTTTTGTCAGAACCATGCGGTGGACTCCGGCTTTGTGCTCTTGTTCGATTCTCCCTGGATTAGGCAGCAAGCGAACATTATGCTTCAGAAATATGGACAGCTTCGTTATGGTCTCCATACTAACAGCGATGGAATCTTATAAAAAACTTCCAAAGGGACGACAGCTATTTCTGAAGCTCGATGGCACCGGTCTCATAGCGAACTGGCAGCGAACTCGGAGGTCATGCACTTCGGCTTGCTTGCCAACTTTAGAGGAAGGCTTACCTCAAGAGCCCTTATTTAAATGCATGTGAACGGAGAAACCGCATTGCTCCCCATCCAATGCGCATAATTTAATGAGTTTTATTGCTTTTGAAGGAAACTGTTAAAATCTACCGACTGTACATGTATATTTTATTAAGGCCGTCAATGTTTAACGAAATGTGTTGCGTGTTGCAAAATCTAAAAAAGAATGAAACATCAAGTTAGCGGTTCTGTAACTCATTATCACTACTCTGTAAACTCTTGCTTGTGAGCCATCTAAAGAAGACAAAATATGTTTGCCATACACTCCTCTGAGACATACGACTACTTTATTGAGCGGACCTTTTGCAAAACACTCGTAAACGTTGTAATAATCTCACGTAAGTCGTTGCTCAATTTTTTTTTAATTTACCGATTTTCCACAATTCTTTACCAAAAAAAAGGTGAGGCCGTGAATTGAGATTCTGCTTCCTACAGAAGTGGTGGAACAGCTGTGCCAATTGCGCCAAACTGCGCCGTGAGCCTCCCTCTGCGCCATCCTGCGCCAAGACGGCATTTTAGCGGAAGATTGCGCCGAGCCTGCGCCAAAGGATGCAAAAGAGCGAAACCACCCTTCCATCGATGCTTCGCAGCTAGCAAAACTGAAATCAAAACCAACAAAATGCTATCATCAGCTTCATCGAAAAAAAACAGAGGCCCGTCCATTGAGTTTCTCACTATATATAGTGAGAAACTATATATAGCGAGAACTGACGTATATTGGGCGCTGTGATCCAATAGAATTGATATAGTGAGAACTGCATATCGATTATATCAAGTCCTAATTAAATAAGGGAAAATGAGACATCCACCCAGTCGTAGCAATTGCTAGAAAGGAAACCCATACGGGTTCCTCGAAATAAGAGCTTGATAGTTGAAGAAGAATTCGTCCTGGTCCCGGACTCGAACCCGGGACCACGGCCTTTCCGGGGCAGCCGCTCTACCATCTGAGCTAACCAGGTGGCTAGTAGACGGCAAACCGAAGTAGAATTTGTCAACAACTCGATGCAAAGGCAAGAGTTTGACGTAATAGTTCTGCGGAAACCACAACATGGAGAGAAGTTATTAAATAACAGAAAATGAAACATCCACCCGATCGTAGCAATTTCTACGATTGGGTGGATTCGCAGTTGAATTTTCTTCAACTGCGAAGCTTTTCTTTCGAGGAATCCGAATGGGTTTCCTTTGTAGAAATTGCTACGATTTGGTGAATGTCTCATTTTCCCTTATTTATTTACTTCTCTCCACCTTGCGGGTTTCCGCAGAACTGCATCAGTTCCCCACTATATAGTGAGAAACTCCATAAGCCCGACGGAGTCGTCTGGATCGTCATTCGCGCATTTTATTCTGACGCACCTCTTGCTGGCGCTTTATTTCGGTGTTAGTCGAACCCGTGTGGTACCACGGAGTTGGCCGAAGGAGGATGTCACATTCTAGGATTGAATTAAGGTAAGCTTTTTCGATGTTTATGGGTGACAGCGGGGCTTTGCAAAATATCCGCTGCGATCAGAATCGCACGTGGTGCATATTTAAGAATGGTATTAGCGAATGAGGTCGAATGTGGTACACGGCGAGAGCCGCCACCTCAATGGCTGTCGACATGTTCGTTCACGCATGGCATTTGTGTCGAGTGTCGGTCGCTGCGCTATTTCAGTGGCCGTATTTGCGTCTCGCGCATGCGCAGTGGCGCTGACGATATTCTTAAGAAAAAGCTTTGCGGGCCCTATTCGAAAACTCCCTAATGCGCATGGCGTGACATGAGTATATTGCATGATGTCATGTTCAATGCAGGCGCGCGCACTCGATCACTGTCGCGGTGAGTCTTTCTCCACAAGCCAGGACTGTCGCACTGTGTTGCATCCTGGGTTAATAAATACGCGTTTGTTGACGATGTTTCTGTGGTGCCTTATATGCGCCGTATCGACGAACCCGGCCGTAACGCCCTCATGGTGTAGAGGAGCGTCGGGTCCTTTCCTGACCGCGCTTGCAGGCTAAGCCTCGCGCAAACGCGTCTCCACACTATATCAGTTAAAATTTGCATGGTATATGGTAAGCATATGTGCGTTGTACCCTGCGCCAATAATGCTTGCTGCTGCGCCAAATCGGGCTTTTTGCCTGCCCCAGGACCTGCGCCGAAAGGTGAAATGGATGTTCCACCACTGTGCAGTCAGTAGAACTTAGCTTTCTCTCGTCAATGCAACCGAGTTCATTCGAATACGTCGAGTGGTTGTCTAATGAGGGAATTTGTGCATTGTACATGCCTTTGAATAGAGAAATAGGAATTGGCTTCGAGGTAAAGCTTTCTTATAACGCACATGGCTGTGCAGCACTTGCAATCCTCGCCCAAAGGTAAACATCTTCCAAGAGCCGCAAAACTTGTGTGTCTATAGGGCAAGCGTCACTCGTGGTTGGACAAAGTTACACACAAAGGTCATCTTCCCCCGAATATCCTGCCATTTCCTCGGTAGGTCAACCAAAAACATGCTCTGCACATCCATATTGGCTGAACATCCTATTCTTAGTTAGAGCAAGTACGATTCTCCAGATTTTATGCGTTTTCTGAGTTTTCCACGGTTTACTTCCGAGGTCATTAAAATATACCGGGGAAGGATAAAAATACCCTACATTTTGTCGAAAAATTGTATGGCCCTACCAAGCAGCGAAAGATGCCGAAAATACTCTAGTGATGGGTATTTAATATTCGGAGTGTTTAATATCCCGATAAACGTAAGCCGTTGCAGAGCTATATTTTTCCCAAATGGCTTCAACGTCATTGCCGTGACAGCACGGACACTTTCAGGCACGGCGCTTTGTTCTTACAAAACCACAAGAGCACAGAGGCGGAGAACCGGTTTCTAAGAACAGAGCATCGCCAGGAAATATACGTGGGGGAGCAAGCTTAGCAAATATAAGCTTCAGTGGTTTCGCAGATATCGGGGACGATGCAGGTGAGCAAAATCGAGATTCTCAACGAAAAGAAAGTTGCGATGGCATTCGCAGCACGAGTGATCACTGATAGCATAAGTGATTAAGCAGAAAGCGCTACAGATGCTGGGCGTGTTGCCGATACTGATACCATGCCACCGTCAACATACATGTGGGACGCTGTCGACTCCTGCAACATTTTGCTAATGGGCATGTGTGCGCCATGGACGCAGTAAATGCGCGCTTTCAGACTGTAACAAGCGAATGCATGCTACTATTTGCCGACGATTGCGTTATATATAGAGCTATTAAAAGTCGTCATGACCACATCAGCCGATCATCAAACGATCTTAACCTATTCTATTCCTTCTGTTCAGGATGTTGTAATTGGCTAATGACCCTCAACTCGTCAAAGTGCAAAATAGTCTCATTTTCTCGTAAACAGTCAAATTCTCACTTTTCCTGTACTCAATAAACAATTTTTCAGTGGCTCGGGCGCAGTCATATAAGTACTTGGGCTTAAATCTCGTGTCTAATCTTTCGTGAGAAACCCATACCATGAGCATATGCGCTAAGGCATCCCAAACACTACGTTATTTACGACGAAACCTTAGCCACTCACCTGCTAGCACATGGAGATTAACTTACGTAACCTTCGTTCGTCATCACCATCATCAGCCTGGTTACGCCCACTGCAGGGCAAAGGCCTCTCTCATACTTCTCCAACAACCCCGGTCGTGTACTAATTGTGGCCATGTCGTCCCTGCAAACTTCTTAATCTCATCCGCCCGCCTAACTCTCTGCCGCCCCCTGCTACGCTTCCCTTCACTTGGAATCCAGTCCGTAACCCTTAATGACCATCGGTTATCTTCCCTCCTCATTACATGTCCTGCCCATGCCCATTTGTTTTTCTTGATTTCAACTAAGATGTCATTAACTCGCGTTTGTTCCCTCACCCAATCTGCTCTTTTCTTATCCCTTAGCGTTACACCCATCATTCTTCTTTCCATAGCTCGTTGCGTCGTCCTCAATTTGAGTAGAACCATTTTCGTAAGCCTCCAGGTTTCTGCCCGGTAGGTGAGTACTGGTAAGACACAGCTACTATACAGTTTTCTCTTGAGGGATAATGGCAACCTGCTGTTCATGATCTGAGAATGCCGGCCAAACGCACCCCAGCACATTCTTATTCTTCTTATTATTTCAGTCTCATGATCCGGATCCGCGGTCGCTACCTGCCCTAAGTAGATGTATTCCCTTACCACTTCCAGTGCCTCGCTACCTATCGTAAACTGCTGTTCTCTTCCGAGACTGTTAAACATTACTTTAGTTTTCGGCAGATTAATTTTAGACCCACCCTTCTGCTTTGCCTCTCCAGGTCAGTGAGCATGCATTGCAATTGGTCCCCTGAGTTACTAAGCAAGGCAATATCATCAGCGAATCGCAAGTTACTAAGGTATCCTCCATTAACTCTTATCCCCAATTCTTCCCAATGCAGGTCTCTGAATACCTGCTGTAAACACGCTGTGAATAGCATTGGAGAGATCGTATCTCCCTGCCTGACGCCTTTCTTTATTGGGATTTTGTTGCTTTCTTTATGGAGGACTACGGTGGCTGTGGAGCCGCTACAAATATCTTTCAGTATTTTTTACATACGGCTCGTCTACACCCTGATTCCGCAATGCCTCCATGACTGCTGAGGTTTCGACTGAATCAAACGCTTTCTCGTAATCAATAAAAGCTATATATAAAGGTTGGTTATATTCCGCACATTTTTCTATCACCTGATTGATAGTGTGAATATGGTCTATTGTTGAGTAGCCTTTACGGAATCCTGCCTGGTCCTTTGGTTGACGGAAGTATAAGGTGTTCCCGATTCTATTTGCAATTACCTTAGTAAATACTTTGTAGGCAACGGACAGTAAGCTGATTGGTCTATAATTTTTCAAGTCTTTGGCGTCCCCTTTCTTATGGATTAGGATTATGTTAGCGTTCTTCCAAGATTCCGGTACGCTCGAAGTCATGAGGCATTGCGTATACAGGGTGGCCAGTTTCTCTAGAACAATCTGCCCACCATCCTTCAACAAATGTGCTGTTACCAGTTATCTGATCCTCCCCAGCTGCCTTCCCCCTTTGCATAGCTCCCAAGGCTTCCTTTACTTCTTCCGGCGTTACCTGTGGGATTTCGAATTCCTCTAGACTATTCTCTCTTCCATTATCGTCGTGGGTGCCACTGGTACTGTATATATCTCTATAGAACTCCTCAGCCACTTGAACTATCTCATCCATATTAGTAATGATATTGCCGGCTTTGTCTCTTAACGCATACATCTGATTCGTGCCAATTCTTGTTTCTTCTTCACTGCTTTTAGGCTTCCTCCGTTCCTGAGAGCACGTTCAGTTCTATCTATATTATACTTCCTTATGTCAGCTGTCTTACGCTTGTTGATTAACTTGGAAAGTTCTGCCACTTCTATTCTAGCTGTAGGGTTAGAGGCTTTCATACATTGGCGTTTCTTGATCAGATCTTTCGTCTCCTGCGATAGCGTACTGGTATCCTATCTAACGGAGTTACCACCGACTTCTATTGCACACTCCTTAATGATGCCTATAAGATTGTCGTTCATTGTTTCAATACCAATGTCCTCTTCCTGAGTTGAAGCCGAATATCTGTTCTGTAGCTTGATCGGGAATTCCTCTATTTTCCCTCTTACCGCTAACTCATTGATCGGCTTCTTATGTACCAGTTTATTCCGTTCCCTCCTCAGGTCTAGGCTAATTCGAGTTCTTGCCATCCTATGGTCACTGCAACGCACCTTGCTGAGCACGTCCACATCTTGTATGATGCTAGGGTTAGCGCAGAGTATGAAGTCTATTTCATTTCTAGTCCCGCCGTTCGGGCTCCTCCACATCCACTTTCGGCTATCCCGCTTGCGGAAGAAGGTATGCATTATCCGCATATTATTCTGTTCCGCAAACTCTACTAATAACTCTCCCCTGCTATTCCTAGTGCCTATGCCATATTCCCCCGCTGCCTTGTCTCCAGCCTGCTTCTTGCCTACCTTGGCATTAAAGTCGCCCATTAGAATAGTGTATTTTGTTTTCACTCTACCCGTCGCCGATTCCACGTCTTCATAGAAGCTTTCGACTTCCTGTTCATCATGACTGGATGTAGGGGCGTAGACCTGTACAACCTTCAATTTGTACCTCTTATTAAGTTTCACAACAAGACCTGCCACCCTCTCGTTAATGCTATAGAATTCCTGTACGTTACCAGCTATATTCTTATTAATCAGGAATCCGACTCCTAGTTCTCGTCTCTCCGCTAAGACCCGGTAGCACAGGACATGCCCGCTTTTTAGCACTGTATATGCTTCTTTTGGCCTCCTAACTTCACTGAGCCCTATTATATCCCATTTACTGCCCTCTAATTCCTCCAATAGCACTGCTAGACTCGCCTCACTAGATAACGTTCTAGCGTTAAACGTTGCCAGGTTCATATTCAAATGGCGGCCTGTCCGGAGCCAGTACGGTGCCTCGATGCGCGTGCTCCCCTCCGCCGCCGTGCAGGGTGAAGACAACCGCGTCGTCTGCTACGGCGTCCGCCATTATGATTCCCGCTCCGTAGGCAGTCAACGGGCGTCGCGCAGCTGCATATACAGTTCGCTTTGATAGCGTGTGCTGCTTTAATGATATGTCGAGAACAAGAAATTTTCGCATCAGCATTGTGAAAGTATTAATTTAATATTCTGTCATTTTTATTTTTAAAGCGGGACTTCCAACTGGACTTGCTGGCAGCAGAAAACTGCTGTCCACGCCAGCCGCGCAGACCTTAAAAGAACGTCTTGTTGGGCTAGCTGGTGACTGTTCACCTTGGTTAAAGGCACGAAACATACGCAGGCACGAGTCCCGCCGTCTTTCGCTGTGTCTGTGTGTGAGTTTCGTGCCTTTAACCAAAGCGTAAAGACCATTTGGCTGCCAGCTGAAACCCGAATTTGTTTAACAAACCGCGTGCCGCCACGGGACAAAAGAATAATTGTCATCGCACACCCTACCTTCATATCTTGTTTTCGAATCAGTCATCAGCACATTTACGGGCTGAATGCTGCAACGCTGAGTAGAAAGCAATGATCGTAACAGTCAAATAACCACTCTGCGGTTGAAACGAGGCCGTGTGTAAGTGATGTTCTACCAATGTTGAATGGTTGTTTCGGGGTCACGGAAATGGCAGTGAATGTGACAGCTTTTCATTTGTGTCTGCGTTACCTGTCTGTCTTACCTGTTTGTGTCTGTGTTACCTGTGCTGACATTTGCGAATTTTTAACGTCGCATATTTCAACCAATATCACATCCATGGCCTTTCTTTGGGATATCGTATAGCATCGGGTGTGATGGATCCGTAGTAGAGGGCATCGGAAATTTCGACCACCTGAGGTTTTATTAACATGCACCGATACCGAACTAGTACACAGCACCACAACAACTCTCTTTTTCGTCTAATTCTGTCACCGCCCAAAATAAATTTCTGTCGTTAAACGGACACGTAGCCTTGAAATCCTCATCAATCATCTCTTATCCGATATTCAAATAATTCGCCGATCATATAGGTGGGGAAAAATAGCGAACACACAGACAATGCATCATCACATTACTCATGCCCAATGCACGACTACGTGGCTTCTATACATAGCAGTCACCACCAATTGTCATTAAATCAGTCATTATGAGTCGTGACATGACACGCTTGTCATGACTATACATGCGTCATGCGTGGTCATAGGTTTCATCCCCCCCCACAAACAAACACACGCATGAACACACACACGCATGAACACACACACGCATGAACACACACACGCACGGACACCAAGTACCGCCCGAGTTGGACAGCGGCACAAGATAACGCCGGGAAAACACGTCAACACGATCCGTATGTCATTACATGAAAGGCAAGCTTAATGCTCACCTTACCTTCTACTGCGCCATGCGTATGCTCTTCCAGCTAAGTACAAAATCAAATTGTGCGAGGCGCCGGTCACAAAGAGCGCACAACGTACGCGTACTGTACATCTTGACGCTCTTGCAGCCGGTGTGCAACAAGCGATTAAAAAATAAACGAGTTACACACGCATGCATATGTGCCAGGTATCAAGAATACAAGACGAACACGCTACGGGAAAAAGCACAGAACTGAACGAATAACTACGAATGCAGAAATGGCATAACTTACGCTGCACGCACACGACCGGTCCATATGTGGGGGCGATGAAACCTATGACCACGCATGACGCATATATGGTCATGACAAGCATGTCATGTCATCATGACTGATTGAGTGACAATTAATTGGTGGCTGCTGCTATGTATAGAAGCCACGTAGTTGTGCATTGGGCATGAGTAATTTCATCAGGATTTGATGGGGTTGCCACTTGTCGCGCTTGACCTTAACCAGCCAGAGGAGTCGTCTTTTCAATTCTTTAGGAAATCGGAACATCCAGTCATTCCGTGAGTGGTTTGTGCACTGGAGCACGCAACACCCGGGAATTTCGGACCAGAAAACGCCGTGCACGTGCCTCTCTCGACCGACCGTAACGAAATGTGGGGAGCGCAATGGCGGCCGGCGTTCGGAAGGCGGCACTGACCCCTTCACAGAATGACTCCACCCTCCGAGAGGGGGCGCGCATCGAGGCACCCTAGGAGCCAGGGATTCTTGGCACCCTCTGCTGCGTCGCAGGTCTGACCGCCGCCGTGGTCAGTTGTTTCGCAGCTGCTGGGGAGTGAGGGGCCGGGGTTTGATTGTTGTGTTCATATAGGAGGTTGTGGCCAAGTACTGCATCAAGGTGGCCAATCCTGCTCTGGTAAGGGAGTGCGTTACCGGTTCTGGTCACCGGGATCAGGTCACACTCCAGGCCTGTTTATGCAATTTTATCAACAAGCGGATTTTTTTTAATTCGGTCGAAAATTGCCGGCACCGGGATTCGAACCACGGACCTCTTGCACGCGAGGCGGGTGTTCTACCTCTACGCCACCACTGCACCTCGTGCAGCGGGGGCGTTCGTGCGCAGCTTCAATTCGCCTCGTCAGTCTGGTCACTTCATCAAAATTACCTAATTTCAGTGTTAGAAGCAGTAAAAAATCAGAGCCGCGAGATTCATTTCATCGAACTACGACCGGCATTCCAGTGTCTCTCGAATGAAAGTGGACGTATCCCTCCAAAAATTACGCACCCGTAGAACAATCGCTCTGTTATGTATGATACACAAATACATTCACGGCACAGCACAATGGCAATTGCTTCTTGTAACCCCACTACGTACTTCTAGGCGTGTTGATGATCATCTGAGCCTCATGCGAATATTTGGTAGAAACAAAGCTTTTAATTCCTCAGCGTTGCCACAAGCCATTGCACTCTGGAGTGATCTTCCTGACAGCTTTGTTTCCCCACTAACCGTGAAACAATCAGCGAGAATTTGTACTCTCACTTCGTGTAAAGTTGTGCGTTCAGTAATGTATAGAATCTTTATAGTCATTAATAACGTTCCTCTGCTACTGTTTATGCCTCGTGTAACTTTATTGTACTTCCTCTCCATCACTCAATGTTCCGATTGGAACCTGGGATGTATAAATAACTAAATAACTAACTAAATAAATAAATAAGTAAATGAATAAATATATAAACCTGTGTGCGTGCGTGCGTGCGACCTATCTTCTGCCGCGCTTTGGCGCTTCCAGAAAAGGTTGATGTGTCAATGCAGGCTGCGCTGCGACAATAGGCGTCAAACACGTTCGAGCTGGAGAAGGCGAGAGAGACACCCAGCTCCCACGCTGACACGCTTCGCCATTGCGCCGCCACGTCGTGATTCCCGAAGCGATACCGCAATTTGCAAATCGGCTCGTGCAGAGACCGGTCGAAGTGGGCCAACGAACTGGGGCCAGCCGAGCGCACTCGACGACGCCGTCTCGGGCCGCCCTACATCGCGCGCGCCGCGGCGGACGCCTATACTACGCACGGTCTCGCACCGGCTTCCGATAGCGCGGCCGTCTTGCGATTGTGCAGCTGCTGCGGCACAACGATCACGCCGTACATTTAAAGACGCGGCGGCGCAGTTTCATGTTACTGGAAGACTAAACGTGAGGCACTGCTGCATTTTGTTTTTATGGGGGTGCTCGCAATAATGCATGACGCGTGTGCCGCTCCCTTGCGTGGCGATGGGCGAACGTAAGGCCACGAATGCAAGTAGCTGTGCTTTCGAATCCGGGCACCTTCGCGAAAGAGCAGAGATGCACGTAACTTGGAATGCATGCATCCGGCTGCTGAAGCGCGAGCTACTTTTGTTCAACTCGTTCAGCTGAAACAAATTGCAGGATCTCTTTGTGAGCAGTGTAGCCGGCGTATGTACGCTAGTCCTATGCGAGGCGTAGTATCGATATTGCGACTGATTCTGTCAATTATTCCGCCGCCATTCTTCTGTGCGTGGAAGGGAGAGAGGAGAGTGTGGTAAAGGGAGAGCTCGGCAAGCAATTTTACTTAGACTGAGACACTCCTGGGGCCCTATAACGTAAAACTATTCCAATATGTTTCTATTCCAATCTCCTGACGTCAAATTTGCGTAACCGCCGACGCAAGCACCGGGCGGTCACCCGCAGGGTTGTCTGAACAGACCAATCAAACGCTCTCCTCGCTCATAGGAGGTCACTTTTGTTTGCTTGAAAAACGAATAACGTTGCCTACACTGAGTGGCTTGTCGTATCTAATTGGCTGACACGAGGCGAGGAGAACGCTCAAGTGGAGAGGGATTCACTGGCGCAGAGCCAGTGCACTGAAAATCGATAACCGGATGAAGAGGGTGGTGCCGGCGTGTGCGATTGGTCGGCTTTCCCCTACTTAGCTTGTGGCGGCTGGTTGAAAATCACGGCGGCATGCAACGGAAGCTTAAGAATGACGCTAAAACTGACCCTCAGCAAAGAATAGTTGGCAGAATGAGGTGGTAAACGTGCCTAAAGGGCTCGAAAACGTTACACGGCCACGCAAGAAGTTTTATTATACGCAAATACACCCATGCTCTCCGGCAGGTGCGAGTAGCCAGATCGGCGGCAGCCATCTTTTATTCCTTTCGGAACGGGGCAGCCTGCGGCTATTCCGAAGAAAATTCACTTTTGTTCGGCATATTAATGCATCTTTATCGCGTACACGTCACTCTGACGCGGTGAGTTTGTGCGGTTTTGCGACGTCACGTGACAGGCAGGTGAAGTGGGTGCAGCCCGAAAACTTTTTACCAATAGCCGACGGCTAATGGCGAAAAGGCGTCGAATCAGAAATAACTGTTTTTCTTTTTTCTGTCAAATCATGCATAATCAGTGTGTACACATCATATCAGATGGCGAGGTATCGCGGTTTTCGTGACGTCGCGTGACAGACAGGTGAAGTGGGCGTGGTCGAAAAAGTTTTTGACCAATGGTGGAGGGCTTATAGCAGAATTGGAATAGAAAAGTTTGGAATAGTTTTACGTTATAGCACCCCTGGGTTGTAATGAATGGTCTTATCAACGCAATACCCAGCTTTTCGGCATGCGTTCGCTCAAAACTACACTCTACGCAAGATTCTCTGAGCGCAAGCTTTTGCCTTTCAAGGGTAGGTTAGTGGTAGCGCCACTTATGCCATAAAGTTTGCAAAGACGGGACATATACTCGTTGACGTTTTCATTAACAAATATGTCTGTACGTCTGTGCCGCTCGCATGTATAGTGTTGACCCATCCGGAGTTCAGTAAAACTGCAGCGGGCGCTAATATGGTTTTTCTAGCTGCAGGGTGAAAACAGAAAAGGTGTCACAGAAGATCAAAAAATAAAAATAAACCGTTTTGCTCAAACATGTTTCCCCGTGCGTACCTCGATGCGAACGCTGGTAGGTCGCAGTGCTGCAGTGCAACTCTCGTTTACTCAGCACGCAAGACTGCAGAAAGCCTCGCATGTCCAACGCGATGTTGGAATTTAAATAAACGCGAAACTTGTTTGAGTTTTCAAAGTAGCAGCAGAAGCGGATGACACGAGAGCAGCCTCGTCGCATGTACAGCTGTTAACAGTCACGAGGACGACGCATGACATGCTTGCTGAGGGGAAAGATGTTGATGAGTGGTGTATGGAGGGCACAGAGAAGTATGCGACACGTATCTGGCTGCATTTAAGGCTTCTGTACCCATTGTGTCACACTGGCACATCCTTCTATGGTATTGGCCGAGAATGGGCACGTATACCCAATGGCGTTATGCCCTGTGACCCAAATTGTCTACTAAGGCCAGACAGCAGACAGCGTCAAGTTGTCTTCCGGACACAGTGGCTCAAGTAGGCTACACTGCAATATAGCGGTCGGTAAATGCACAGTGGCCCGACCTGTCTAAATATATCCACAAATATATCCGGCGAGGAAAAGACGACGAACGCCAAACCCCGGGGAAGAGCCGAAGAAAATTTTAAATAGCTTCGCAGCATAGGACTGCTGGGGACGAAATGCAAGAACGCCCGTTTACCTTGCGTTGGGAGCACTTTAAAGAACCCCAGATGGTCAAGATTAATTCGGAGTCGCCCTCTACGGCGTGCCTCATAATCATATCGCGGTTTTGACGCGCAAAACCCTAGAATGTATTTAAATTTTAGTATAGGACTGTGCATGACATGCAGCGGCTTCGCCGTTTGGACAAACATCTTTGCTGATAATCGAGAACCATCGACTTTACTTCAAACATCGGTGAAATAACCATAGGTTTATACGGTTACGCATGCACCTTATCAAGCCAGGGCGTGTTTTTTGGCCCATCTGAAACGTATATGCGTGCAGCTCGACCGCGAAGTGACTGTAATCTCCCCAAGAAATCAGCAATGAAACAGTTCGCTGAGGCATCTTTATTGCAAAGTGGCTGTCGTGGGGAGCCTGTTTTGTTCACCTTACAGGAGAAGCAGTAATTTCTTGGAGACTCTTGGTCCTCTAAGACGGCGCTGTTTATGTGGCAAAACTAGCGGGAAATACGAAAGCCCTACGAAACATAAAATCTTCTACGACTCTACGATCTTGTTTACCGCGACTGCACGATCGGGCACCCACTGTATAACTTATTCCGTAGTCAATGTTGAAAATAGAAATAGTTAAAAGCATGAAGCCGTTTTCCGGAACGCATGGGTCCGATACTCCTCGTCCGTTTCTGCGCTCGTCGTCCAAAATCGATGGCCGTAACCGTCGTCGAGGCATCGAGGGAAGGTCACAACATCCTGGAAGAGATTTGTTTCGCGCCGATTTCTCCCACTTGGAGCCACCTGTTCCTGACAACATCGTTAACGTCGTTTTGTCTGCACGTTTCCTCCGCTGTGTTTACCGACCCTCCAACGCTTTCCGTGCTTTCACCTCGGCTCTTCCGCCATTCTGTCTGATTCGCTGTCCAAGGACAAGCTCCTTCCTGCGCGCCCGAAACAATGCTCGAATCGCACCGTGAAGAGAGCGATAGTTTTATGTAATCACAACGAGATGCGAAGTAAATATGCGTGTCTTAAACGCTCCGCTCGTACTGTGTGACAAGAATGGCAACTCGTTGTGTTATTACAAAACGAGTGCTGCGATCGAGTAGTCTTGTCTCCAGAATGGAATACACCATTGTGGGCTGGGTGTATAGCGTAACACTGAAAAGCTATCGCTGCAGCTGTAATTGACGTGTGTTCGGCGAAAAAGGCGTCAGAACGACCTCGCCAGGCACGGGCGCTTACTTGTCTGTTGATTGCAACAAAAGGAGCCTCGTGTCACTGCCGGCCCAGGCGTTTTCTTGTTTCCGAATTTTGTGATGACAACTCCTTTGCCGTGGCGAGGAATGCCGACTTCAGCACGCGCCTTTTGTTACCATATATTGTTCTCACTTCCTCGGCATTCTCCCCTGCCACCTTTATTTATTAGCTTAATTGAGCATAGCAAGAGCTTTCATGTACGAGCGCTATTACTGAATTTGTTCTTTGAATTCGCGCTTGTGTATGCAGCTTCAACTAATCGACTGAGACGACTGTTGTGCCGATGGTGCATAAACCATGTCGTGAATAATACGATATGGCTTTCCATCTATATTACTAACAGTATATTAATTCCTCGCTTTCAGGTGATGTATATAACTTCGTGATTCATGGTGCAAACATCCGGTACTCATTTTTTTCTTCTTCTTTTTTTCTTGTTTGAGTTGATAATCCGCTGGAATTCTGGTTGAAACTCTTGACGAACTCAGGTATTTTGCATTTATTTTTTAACTGTTAAAGCAATACAGCAGATATTGCTATATAGTTCTCTTTCTTTTTTTGCGGAAAATACTACGGTAAGTAAACTTCACACACATACGCGCGCGCACACGCACAAACACACACGTAAAATGGTAAAAGCTTGCCCCAATAAATGCTCTTTTTTGAAACCGACATGTAATAGCGTCTAACGCACGTGTTCGCACCGTTACAAATCGTTTCTAAATCGAGAAGGAGAAACTGTATAATGAACCAAAGTATTGCTTTAGAAGTTTTCGGAGTCACCGTTTATACGAACGGCCTTATTGTTCCATAGCAAACGATGCTCTCTTGAGTCGTCACGCTTATAGGGGAACCCGATAGTATGCTATCTTCGGGGACTACGACACCGGAGAGGGGAGGCGGGGGTTGTATGCTGCAAGTGTCCACCTAGTGCACATGCCCATTTCAGTCTGCTGCTGAAGTGCTGATTGGCTGGGGGCGCGTGGCTCCTACTGACGCGCACCTCCGTCCAGCCAATCAGAAATTCAACAGCAGACGAAATGGACATCTCCACTAGGTGGACACTTGCAGAATACCTCCCCAGATCTGATCCACGCCTGACCCTGAACTAAATAGTCCGGCACTAAACACTCCTCGAGGTCGGAAATCGAACCCGCACCTTCGTTCTGCGCTTCAAGAAATATATATCCACTGAGCCACCCCGCGGCTGGTATCTTAGGAACTAATAATACCTTCTATTTATTTGGAGGACGGAAGTTTGTTAAACGGGAGTCTTGTTTTCTTAACAGGAAAATTCCAGACCGTTACTTCAATATGCTGCGAAATTCACCGTGGTCATTTCTTGATTTTACATCGCGTCCCAAAGAAGAAAAAGATGAAAATACCTTCATACTGACTATGATGACTCAACATGTGACAAGGAAACAAGCACTAGCGAGCAGTAAATTATGCTTTACTTATATGACTAGATGTCTGAGTCATTAATCTGCTCATTATGCCCACAACTGCGTGCCATTCATAACTGAACTATTTAGAATGGGCAAAAAAAAAAAAAAAAACAGAAAGCAAGCTTGCACACCAAATGACTGTCGGTGGGAAGAAGCACCGGATGAAAGGTATAATGACAGCCTAATGGCTGAGTATAATTTAGCAAAGTGACCCTCGTACATGGCTCCCAAATTACCAGATTGCAATTACGCATTCAGAGCATCGTGTATAAGTCAGGGACTTCTCCGCGATTTTCTTAAAGAGCCTAAGACCGCCATGCACTTATCCTGTCCGTGCGTCGCGAGGGGAGCCTAGTCCAGCAACAGAAGCTACATCAATGCGAAAGGAACTCTATGGCTGGCTTAATCTGCAAACACGGCAAAGGCTTGCTTTCTCCTTCTTCTTCCTCTTCTTCTTCTTCTTTTATTTTCTGTTCTTCCGGTACGGTTAGCAACACGGCGGAGCTTTTTCTGTCCACTCTATGTTAACCATTGAACAACGACAGCGCAGAACCCACAAAAAGGCGCGTCGCGCTATCGCTGCAAAAAAGCGACGCCCTCTCTCGGCAAAGGCGAGCAGCGTATACAAATAAGCTGAGGCTGTGGCTGTTCGTTGTGTCAATGAAGTACCCTTCGTATCGGGCGGCCTTGTGCGTCCTTAAGTCGCGCTTTTATTTCTGCCTCGCACGTCGAATGCCGGTTTCCTAATGAGCGTCGGCACTGAGGCCAAGCGGTATGCGTGCGAGCAGCGGCGTCGAATGCGTGGCGCACTGAACGCTGTAGCAGTCCGCGCCGCCGTAAGGCCTGCGATGTTGTTCGAAAGCATTTTCCACCCGAGACACGTTCAGCGCGTCTCTGAGCGCGGTACGCGGAATGGAACCTGCGTGGCATTCTGAATCGTCGAAGGGACGTGACTGCTTGGGGGAATTGTCATGTTTAGCAATGGTCACGCGAGCTCGTACGAACCGTGTGTACATGTGACCGCGGGTGCACAGGAGTGATCTTCTTTCTTTTCTTTTTTTTTCTTTTTTTCTGTATGCGTGCGTCCGCCCGTCGATATAGCTAGGCTAACAGGGGAGGCTCATCCTTTAGCAAGATGTTTATTTATTTTTTCTGATATTTCTTCTTGGGGGCCGCGGAGGGGGCGAAAGGTGTCCGAAGGACGACGATCTAAGCTCTCCCACGTCACTGGATCGTTAAGGGACCCCGATATCAGGCTTTATGGTCCCGAATAAGTCTCGAATGCACCCGTCGCGTGGGATGCATTCTGATTAGAGAACAGCGCTCATTTTGTGCTCTTTAGCGCTTTATATGCAACAAACCATGAAGTCAATAATACGGCTTCTATGCTATATAAGTTACATGCGGCTTCCTGCGGAGCGACTGATATGTTAGGCCATACACGTCTGCTGGATCATCAAAAACTATAAGCTTCAAGCATGTTGGAAAGAATGTAGAGTTGACTAGAGCATGCTCCACTCAATTTAGGCACGTAAAGTACAATGTATAGAGTGGTTGCTTGCAGCAAACACACTCACTTTTCATCCCGAGCTTGCGTTCACGGTAAGCGAAATTTATTAGTTTCTTTGCCTGGGAATGATGAACACTTATGCAAAACATTAATTGTTCCAATTTCTGTCTCTTTTTCTGTCTTCAAGAAGTCTGGCAATGTTTTTGTGCCAGTATCGTTTACATGTTTCGAAAACGCGCTGCGAAGATGAACGAGCGCTTGGCTGCTCAGATTCAGCTGAACATAGCGAGGACACAGCCGGTGTCCACAGCCAACTACGATATCGTCGCGTCTATGCGCTCATGCTGTGGCGCTCGGAGTTTGGACTCTGTGACAGCGTAACTCGAAGCCAATGATAGTCAGATCTTGTTTACTGCTCATGTAAGGACTCGTGCTGCATCATATCAAGACGTATAACAAATGACAGCTGGCGAACAGACCGTGGATAACGAACCGGAATAATGGCAGATGACCTCAACCTTATGACTGGCGAGAATGCGTAAGTCTTAACAGAAAACAGTCGCTCATGTGAGCTTACACGGAGGAAATGGATCGTCACTCACTGCGAAAGTCATTGATGTTGTGATCATGTCGCAGCAACGTGCGCATCAGCTCGTTGATATCGCAGATAATTTTCACAGAGAGCGACGCTCCACGTGTAGAGGACGGCCCCTCCACGCGCTTTAGTGAACAACCTTTGTCAGCCCTACTTATTTTGCCAAAGCGCGCAGACTTGGCGATGGGAAATAGTCGTAATACCATTTTTATGAGTATATGATTTACGTTTATATCGTTAACACGTGGTAGTCTGGTTAATTGTCACTTATTTATACCATTTCGATCGATGCGCTCCCTTCCGTAAGAGTGGAAATTATTTATAACGAAATATGCGCGCATTTCGACGAGCTTTTCGCCGACAAACTCAACGGGCCCGTAGCATCCGTGCCAGCAAAGCACATAGACATATAGGGTGTGTCACGTAACTTGAGCTAAACATTAAAAATATGCAAAAGGTCACGTAGCTGAGCAGAACCAAGGTAATGTTGTTTGCCGTGGCTTGGAGATACTCAGCTAATTTTTTTGCATTCCGCGTAATTACAGAATTAGACTTAATTAATTAATCAACTTCTCAAATATTGTAATTATATGAAAAGTGTCAATGAGAAAATTGTAGAGCAACATGGCAAACTCCCGATACAGCTTTCTGTAGCTCGATACGGGCTACATAAAAGTGTTTTTTTTTTTTAAGCACGAAACAAGCCCACGAATATACGCTACCTCGAACGGCCAGTCGCGCGGCAGTATTTTGGTGCATTCGCGGGCTCCTTTCATGCTTGAAAAAACACATTTATGCAGTACGTATTGAGCCACAGAAAGCTGTATCGGGAATTTTTCATGTGGCTCAACAATTTTCTCATTGACACTTTTCATCTAATTAGAATATTTGAGAAGCTTATTAATTGATTAAGACTGATCATGTAATTCGGCGGAATGCAACACATTACCTGGGTTCTGTCCAGCTACGTGGCATCTGCATATCTTTAACGTTTGGCTCAAGTTACGTGGGACACCCGGTATATCTAAATACGGAAAAGATAGGAAAGGTGTGCAATTCGTGTTTAGCCACGGTCCAGCGGTCTTGCTCCGCTGTAAATATCTAGCAGTGTTTGGTGGCAAGGATCCCGTAGTTCTCGCGCCACGAAGTATGGTCGGGCGAAGGACCTGCCCAAGCACTTCAAGTGAAGCGCCGTCAGTACCTTCACATTTCTGCCAGAGGGGTCAGCACCGGCAGCGAAGCTCTAAAATTGGCCTTTACTTCGCGGCACACTAACGAAATCCGATCGTGACACCAGCACGGAGATCTAAAATTGTCTCTAGATTCCGCCGCTTCCGATTTCTCTGACGCGGTCTCCTGCGTAGCCGATACGGAATACGTGCTGCGTCAACTCTTGGTCGGTTGGCGCTGGAAGGCACGGTATGCGATAAGTTATGTGTGTGTGTGTGTGTGTGTGTGTGTGTGTGTGTGTGTGTGTGTGTGTGTGTGTGTGTGTGTGTGTGTGTGTGTGTGTGTGTGTGTGTGTGTGTGTGTGTGTGTGTGTGTGTGTGTGTGTGTGTGTGTGTGTGTGTGTGTGTGTGTGTGTGTGTGTGTGTGTGTGTGTGTGGAGAAGTGTGCGGTGGCTTAGGGGTGCAGGGGGAGGCAGGAGGATCAGGCACAAATAAACGTATTGCTTTTAACTGTGCATCATTCTTGGCCCTTTTCTCGGTTAATTCACCAGTGAGGGCATAAGCTAGCCATGGCATAAAAGCATAACAGCAGCATCAGAAACAACAACGCTCCCCCCCAACCCTTACAAATAATTTTTCCAGCATTCAATGAACATTCAAGATGGCAGATTGTATTTACGCAAAACGAATTTTTGTGAATGCACGCCCTGAGTAAGCACTACGCTTTTCTTCAGTTATTTCTTTTTTTTTTATAATGTTCTGGGAGGTGCGCTGTTCGACAGAATAGGTAGGGGCTAATCTCTCAAATAAGTTAGATTAGTTGTTTCAGGACACTATAATCTTATTTTCTGGCTCTTCGTTTGCAATCGTTTCCATATAGATGCATATTTCTGGGGCCGAATTCACAAAGCTTTTCATTCGTAAGTGTTCTGGGCCATTGGCTTGCCGAATTCGCTAATAATATGTCCAGCATCATGGTAGGTTGGTACTTGCTCTTGCGAAAAATTGTAGTGTAATAGCTTTTTTCATGAATACGAGCCCGGTTTCTGTTTGCCTAAATGCCATCCTTGTACTGGCGAGAACAACGAAGGCAACACAGGTGTGCGTTCAGCTACTTCAGCTTTTCACAATGCATTTTCGGCTGAATACCCGCGGGAAACACAATCCGCTTCTCGTTTCTTGCCGATGGAGAGATGGGATGCTTCCGGAACAGTTGCTGGCTCTCGTCTATTAATAATGCGGAGCTGAAGCCGCACTCGGAGGCACCAAGCTTGAGTTACGCATGCACGTGGTATACATGGAAAATACTCGAGTTGATGAATGATTTGGCGAATGACGTATCCGGTTGTGCGGATAAGCTTGCCTAACGGTTCGCCTCGCGACTGTCCTGAACAGCGCGTGAGAGCCGGCCTGCTCGTTCCCTCGGCCTCATACATATGCGTGAGAAATGGCTGCCCCTGTGGCCCGCCCTCCTCACTGAACGGCAGAGGAGAAAAAAAAGCACCGGACGACTATGCGCTCTGTCCGAAAGCTGCTGACCCATTTGGCTTATTTGCCGCTCCCCCGGACCTCCGTCCTCGCGTCACGCTGACAATGACGCCCGCGGACGTGAAACCGGCCTCACTGCAAAGCTTCCACGCCGCCTTTGGCCGCTCGTTAGCGTTTGCGCGGGAACGCTGGCAGTGACGGCAAACTACCAAGGCAACGGGAAAATGCGGAAGGCAACAGCACAAATCGCGCCACGTTTTTGCCGCTTCTCTGTTTTCTTATTTCTTCGTTCTTGAGTTCCGTTCCCACTGTATTCATAAACATTCCGCGTTGTGAAGCCATCAGGAACTTCGGACGATGTGATTCAGTTCAGACAAACCAAAGCGCACGACGAAGCGTCCACGTGGTAGCTGCTGAACTGAGTCACGGGTCACATCAGTAACAACTTTTATTTTTCTTGTCGGGGATTTTATTTTCTCCTAAAATATTGTTTCTCAGATTGTGTCGACAGTCTTCTGACCTCAGCTCTTTGCTGCGTGCCACCTGCACAAATGGGTGTCACGGCGAGTAAAGAAAGGGCGTTACGTACGAACGAAGAATACTGCAGCTGCGATTTGTGAACTGATTTAGGGCTTTTGGTTAAACACATTTCACTCGCCTTTGCCTGTGTCCGTGCTGAATCCTTTTCTATGTAACTCAGGCATGGTACGTAACAGTTAACATTGATTTCAAGCACGCAATTTCGATTTTTTTACTAACCTCTCGTTTATGTAACATAATATATTAATTCGAATGCAGCATTATTTTTTTTTTTTTTTTGCAAGCAATGCACTTGATGGGGGGCTGCTTCTCAAACGCTTATCCGCCTCGGCAGAGTTGAAGTCAAACCTGCATGTCTGAATATCACAAAATGAAGGGGGGTTAGTAACGTTCGCACACCCGCAAGACCTACAGCTGTCAATTATAGACCGTTTTTTTCGTAGGCGCCGCCATATTGTGAACGCAGTGGCGCCGCCTATGAGCAGCGCCATACTGGCTTGGGTGAAAACGGTCTTTTGCATGGCAGGTATACGCTCCGCGGTAGTTTCTGGCGTTTGTTTTCGCGGTCGTGCGGTCTGTTTAGTATGACGTGCGTCTTCTACGTGGTAAACGGTTCTGTGAGACGTGCTGAAGTGGTTTAAGGCGTCATGGCCGGAATTTCTGCTGGCGTTGAGGTGGACGGAACACGCAGCGTGATGTGTGCGCACATATTCGAGTCTACAATCAGCCTCGGAGATCAATTGTGTATTTCTGAATGTTCCAGTCACTAATGTGACCTTATTGCAGTACTATCCTCTGTTTCTAAGCAGCAGTTTAGGAGCCATGAAACATACGCGACGATCGTAACAGCGTGAGCGTGGGTACCGTTCTGCTACGATAGGAGCTGTGATGTTATACTTTGGCAAGCGTTCAAACTGTTCGCTGCAGGTTGCATTGCGTGACTACTTGGTTCGATGGATGAGGTTTCCGTCCCTGAATAAAATAGTTTTGGCAAGTAATAGCAGCATACCTTACAGTCTGAATTACGCTTGTCCAGCAAAGGGACTGTTTACGAACTGTGTGAGCGTCCTAAGTAGTGGTAGGTGCTGGATTACATATATCTTTGTTCTATATACCGCATGGTCCAAGCATACGGCATCAGAGGTTATATATTTATAAACGTTGTGCGGCGTGACTACGCGAGGCCCTATTGCGGCGTTAGCCCGTTTTCTCTTGCTTTTTCGAGAAAGAGGATGATAACCGTATTTTTTTTTTCGGTTGTGTTCGTTCCGTTCTCTACGACGCACTCACACGTATTACGGAAATTTTGTCATCAAAAATAGGCATCGCATTCTTTATATGCGATCTCTCATATATTATGGATGTATGCAGGCCAAAAAGCCAATGCCGAAGCGCACAGCTTACATATGTATCGTGCTGGTTCACCAACCGCAGTGACCGCTGTGTTGAGCAGCGCCATCGGCCTCATGCAGGAAGGCTAGCGTAGATATATGGTAATTTGAAGCCTACTAGACTTGAAATGCGCGAGAACGATGCCGGTGCATCACAAATATGTGACAGCGCCTGCCGCTTAGATGTTTCGTGGTTGCCTTAGGTGGGCTGTGCACGAGCATGCGCTCTTATGCTTTATGTTTTACTCCCTACGCCAAGCGATCAGATATTGAGCAGATTTACCATTTCATGCTGCTAATACAGAGACAGTGGTTTTCTTTGTTGAATTAAAACCGATATAAGCAAAATGGTTCCAACACATACACACACCGCGACTGATAATGTGCGTACACCGCGGCTGATAAAACGCGTCACATTTTTGCGCCCCCAAGAGATATTTCCGCCTACTATACTTACCGATGCACCGAAAGGCTTCCCTGACGACCTTATATGAACGGACATGGCGTAAATTTCAAAAGTACCATCTAGAACATCTCGAAATCGTTCCGCAGCACGCGACAGCAATACTTTCAAGCAGCGCCGCGTCGGATCGCCCAAGCCAGAGAGGAGGAAAGGCTCTCCGTGCGCCCTATCCTCCTCGCCCGATGAAACGGTCTATACAGCCGCAACCTACAGCTGTCAGTTTTTCGTTTTTTTTTTCAGCGAATTCTTCCTTCTCTTTGACGAGTGATGCATGTTTTCTTGGTGGAAATAAACTGAGCGTGCGAGAAGGGCGGCGTGCAGACGTTCGTAATTTCCGATGAATCGCTCGTTTTCGTAAATCGCTATAATGTGCACTCTTGAGATGTATCGCCCGCGAAAAGCAAAATACGGACTAGAGAAATGAACTGCCTGTTCTGTTTGCCCTTGCAGGTTTCTGGCAACCTCCAAGTTCCAGCCCACGTACGCGCGGCGGGCTTTCCCGTGCTTCGATGAGCCCAACTTCAAGTCGAGGTTCAACGTCACCATTATACACGACAGCAACCACATGGCATTGTCCAACATGCCCGTCCTCAATGTACGTGAGTTTTGCATTCAGTCTGCTCGCGCATGCGGAAGGTGATGGTCAACTGTAAGGCGGAATGAGGTTGCCGCCGCCTGTGAACTGGAACAACTTCCAAGAGTTGCGTGTAGGCTGAGAACAGCGACTTACAGAGAGTTAGCAATGTGGTAGGCATCTATACTGCGCAATCGGTGTAGCTTGCCGCGCACTTCCCACTGCCAATATAACTGCCAGATATATCATTTGGACTTTCAACGGCCAGTGCCTCTCACTGGCCACCAGGATGACCCGTTGCTTACAAGCCCACCGAAAACGCGAAGCGCTGCTCTCAGCAGGCATAATCACAAACGTTGCGACCTAACTTGGGTGTCTGGCGACAGTGTGATGCACCGCTCATTCCACTTTATATTTGAACGTGTATATATTTATATTTGAACGGCGAGGTCGCGGTGCGCTGAAGAATTTCGGAGTCAACGTGCTGGGACTTACGTCATGTATAGGGTGTCCCAGCTAACATTGGCCAATATGTTCAACTAAAAAAGAAAGATGAAGGAAACACGGTGTAAAATTTGATTTTATGAATTAAAGGTGTTCGGTCGTCAGATTTGCAAACCCATTTTTTTTTTTTTTCGTTGAACAGCTTGGCTAACGTTAGCTGGGGCATAAGATGTAGCCGCCAACTACCAGGTGCACGGCTCGTTTGCTTAGGTGCTGTTTAGAGGCTACCAATAAGAAAATTAAACAATTACCATTACTGGTAATTGCCAGTAATGGTAATTGAGGCTTTGCCAAGATTGCTTCAGCAGCATGTCAGTGCGCTTCAGCGAACACTTAAAAAAAATAAACTGTGGCAGATTGCACAATTCTAGTCCATGAGCTGGCCTACTCAAAGAGGCGGACATCACTTGCACGAAAAATTGAAATTCGTAATCGACTAATTAACAAAACATTCATAAGCTTTTAATTAATTACCTTATGGCACATAATGCAATTTACAAACATCTAGCCGGTGAGACTGCAAGGCATACCCACTTGAAAAGAATTGTGTGGATGACACCATTTACGAGATGTGCGCCGTGAAACTTGCGGTAAAAATGCTCTCTCGTTCCACTTACTTTCTTAACAAAACATCGTTTTATGCACTGAAGCACAAAAGCAACTGGAACACCAATCCACTTCTCCGCAAAGTTCGGGAATTAATATCTCGAAACCGCTGTCACCCTGAAAATTCGTTCCAAGTGGATCCGCCTGGCGAACTCCCCGGCTAGAATTTGTAAATTGTAATATGTGCCTTAAAGTAATTAGTTGAAAACTTAATCTGGGAATTTTTCGTTAATTAATTGATTATGCGTTTTAATTTTTTTGCACGTAGTCCACCTCTTCGAGTAGACCAGCTCACGGCCTATAATTATACTATCGGCCACAAGCAGTCTTTAAAAATTTTTTTGAAAGAGTTCGCTGAAACACCCTTTATACTCACTCTTTTGTAACAAATTTAGCCAAAGTGAAATTTCAATGCAGTTGGTCTTTAACAGCGGACCGTACTGTGCCTGGCACATGTTGGACACAGAGGGCTTGCAATCATGAAGACAGCTGGGTCATTTGGCCTGTCTGAAACTGTTTAGGTTCAATTTCCTCTTTAAGGAATGCACAACGTGCCTTATGCAGGGTGTGCCACCTATCATGCAAACAAGATTTTGAAATATGCGAATGCCACGTACCTGGACAGAATCAAGGTAACGTTGTTTGCCGTGGCTTGGAGATACTCAGCTAATTTCTTGCATACCGCCTAATTACAGAATTAGTCTTAACTGATTGATCACTCTCGAATATTATAATTAGATGAAAAGTGTCAATGAGAAAATTGTAGAGAAACATGAAGAACTCCCGATACAGCTTTTTGTTGCTCAATACGTGCTACATAAAAGTGTTTTTCCGAGCGTGAAAGAATCGCGCAAATGTGCCTCGAGTGGCCAGTCGTGCGACAATTTTACGTGCGTTCGCGGGCTTCTTTTGCGCTCGCAAAGCACTTTCATGTAGCACCTTATTGAGCAACAAAAAGTTGTATCGGGAGCGTTTCATGTTGCTTTACAATTTTCTCATGACACTTATAATTTAATTACAATATTTCAGAAGTTGATTAATTGTTTGCCTAATTATGCAGTTGGGCGGAATGCAAGAAATAATCTGAGTATCTCCAAGCGACGGCAAACAACATTACGTTGGTTCTGTCCAGGTACGTGGCAGTTGAAAATATTTAAATCTTGGTGTACGATAGTTGGGGCACCCTGTATATTCCGTCTGCTTTGGAAGATATATTTAGTCAAAACTCGTCTAATGGATTTTTACTGACGTCAGTTACACGTGCGTAACGCTGGCAAAACAGCTCACGGGCTGTGTTTTGTAATCATTTTCATTTTCCATTCTTTCTTGTTTTCCTTTGACATTGACTCGTATGTAGCGACGCTCCTGCTGTCGTCAGGATCCGCCATGGAGCGAGACGGATGCTGAGAAGAAATAAATTATAGAAATAGAGTGAAAAGAATTTTTATAAAATATGATCCGCGAGCTCGCATTTTGTCACAATTCTTTGCTTTCCATTTCATTATATTTTCCTCCGCCGCGCTGATTGGCCGATTATGGCGTACATAGGCGAAGCCGTAGCGGTGGCGTGCGCGAGACAGTGACAGAAAGTGAAAACATTGGATAGCAAACATTCTTACGAAATCGGGCCCGAGGCCGTCAAGTTTTCTCTATATTGGTTTCTCGGTCGATTCGTTTCGCCTTCCGCCGGTATCGGCCAGTCAGTGCGACGGAGGAAAATAAAATGAAACGTAAAGAAAAGAGTGGTTACAAAATTAGGGCCCCGGATATCGGAGCTGAAAGGCGACGTTACCGGGAGAAATCGCATTAAACCCGACTGTTATGGCGCCCCTGCCCCGGTTCGCAGCAATCTAATTTCATCCGAAAACGACGGGATTTGTCTTGCGCAATATTCGGAGCGCGCGGAAGCGTCGCATCTGCATTGGGAATCGGCGCACTGCATGGCACGCCGGCCTCTTTTTGGCTGGATCACGAAAGTCCGGCACTTGCGTCGCCGGCGCTCGCTCGAGCTGCTGAGGCGAAGACGAGACGCGCTGTTTGGATGTCGTCCAGCGTGGCTGAACGTTCGTTCCGCGCAGTGTGAAGTCGAAACGGTTCGCCGCATACTGCGAGGGAGATACCGACGGAGGCGCAGTACATCGGCAAATCAGCACGCGGAGCGTCGGGATCGCGGTTTCGATCCGTATCAGATAACTCGGCGAGGAGAGAAAAAAGAAATAGTTTAGTCTTGTGGAAATAGCGAACTGTTCACCTCTTATGTATAAAAAAATAGTTCCAAGTAAAATACCATGACCTATATAATTAATTTATGTTTTTGCTTTGGCGTAAATATGCAGAACTGTGCAGACAAAATTATCCCCTGGCACTTTGAAGTGGCCTATCCGTTTTGATATAAGGGGTGTTCGAAGTTGGTGTTTTCGGTAAATGTAATCACTCGGTCACGAAACACCATTTTGCTTTTCGTTCTGCAGCTAAGTGGCGTGACAAGTACGCCATCGCCTTATATTTTACATATTTTCACGCGGAGTTAACCTTTTATCCGTTGCTGCCTTTCCTGGCCAGAGCCACAGCCGTCACGATTGGCGACGAGGCAGGCAGCGGACCGGCGCATGTCCCTAGGTGTGCTCCGGCAGACGAAGAAACGCGCAGTTCTCCCATTTTAGAGCGCAGCTCTTTGGCGTCCGTTCCTGGGTTTCGCGTCGTCGTCGGCGTTGTCGTCGGCCTCGTAACCAGCTCCGCCCCCCTTTCATCCCCCCAGCGCTAGCAGCGACCGACTGATACCGCTGGATGCCGCTGACGCCGCTAGAGAGTCAAGATAACGTGACTGCATAGAACACCGTCGCCGCCATGCAGAAAGAGGAGGAAAGGGTCCCCCCCCCCTCCTGTTGTTGTGTGGCGGATAGGGTGCTCTTCAGTTGCCGACGCGCCGGTTATTCGTTGTCCCTGAAACCAACTCCGCAGCTGGGGTTGACTCACTATCGGCGTCAGCGGCATCAGTCAGTCGCTGCTATCTCTTCCCTCCTCCCTTTATCGTGTTGTCCGCTTGCTGCGCGCGCTTCTGCCCCCATCGTTTGCCGCTGGGTGTACACGCCGCCCCCCTCCCCCCTCTTCCTGCGAGTCTCCGGTTGTCAAAGCGCCGGCTCGAACTTAATTCCTTTCTTCGCTCCTCCTCCAATGCAACCCCTGTGCGGTGGCAATCAGAGAGCCAGATCGGTGGCGGCGGATCTGTATATGTGCACCGCCCGAGCCGAAATTGCCGCTGCCGTTCGCCCTGTGCGGTGGCAATCAGAGAGCCAGATCGGTGGCGGCGGATCTGTATATGTGCACCGCCCGAGCCGAAATTGCCGCTGCCGTTCGCCACTGCGAAATTATCTGCCAGTTCTTTCTGAGCCATGAGCGAGACGACCGATGGAAGTCCTCCGTCTGCTGCTGCTGCTGCTGCTGCTAAACGAGCTGCCAGAGCAGAGGCCCAGCGCCGTCGCCGTCAGAATCCAGAGGTGCGTGCCGCCGAAGCAGAAGCTTACCGTCGCCGCCGTCGAGATGATCCAGGAGTACGGGAAATATAAAAAAAAAATTCTGTGATAGCGCATACATGTGTTGCTCGATTTCTTTGCCTCAATCTATCGAAAAGGTGAAACAGCTTATTTGCTGCGCTCAAATTTCGCATTAGGAAGTAACGTAATCGTCGGTACTTTTTTTTTAACTATCACGAGAACGTTGACCGGCACGACAGTCTATAGCGCCGTGTCATGGAGCCCACCTGCAATAGTAGCGATGGTATACAAGCGCATGCGCGGCTCGTCTTCCTGTCCCAACATTGTCCGTTTACAGTCGTTGGTAAGCATGCCCACAGCCTCCTATATAAACTATATAGGAGGCTGTCGCATGCCACTACTGTAAGAAAGCAGGGCGTATCACTAAATCTTGTCCTTTCTGTGAAGTCGAGTGAAAAAAATAAAGAAGGGAAGGAAGGAAGGAAGGAAGGAAGGAAGGAAGGGACTAGTGGCCTAATGCAAGGACAACCAAGCAGACCACTTAGAAGCTCGTTCAAGGCTCGAGGCATACACATTCGTAGAATAAAAACAATAAACCTGTGTTGTATTTGAGAGGTCGTTGAGCGCGTTTATATTCCAGGCTGCATTCACGATCCAGTGCACCCGCCGTGGTTGCTTATAGTGGCTATGGTGTTGGGCTGCTAAGCATGAGATCGCGGGATCGAATCCCGGCCGTGGCGGCCACGTTTCGATGGGGGCGAAAACACCCGTGTAATCACATTTAGGTGCACGTTACAGAGCCCCAGGTGGTCCAAATTTCCTGAGTCCCCCACCACGGCGTGCCTCATAATCAGAAAGTGGTTTTGGCGCGTAAAGCCCCATAATTTAATTTAACGATCCAGCGCACACACACACCTGAACAAATGGGCAGAACCTGTCTTTGAAGAGCATAGCAGCGTCGTTCGGCGTTCGAAAATGTGGCAGCAAAGTCAAACTAATATAACAAGGAGTGCGGCAACTAGTACAGTTCTCCACTTGGGCAATACTCATTATGGCCGTAAGGTAACTAAATGGATCCATGCGTCTTTGCAGTGATTATCGCAGCATTGTGAACAATGCCGTTCAAAGTAACGTCTATTTTTTGCCCTCGACCGGCGATATGCTTTCAAAGTTAGGATTGAGCAGAATTTTGACAATGCTGGACCTAGATCAAGCATATCAACAGCTTGTTGCGGAAGACGCATCAGAGGAAGTCGTCACTGTGAACACGACGAAGGGTCTGTTCAAAGCGCGACATTTCTGTCGCGCCATGGTTGTTTCAGCGGACCGCTGGCAAACTATTGGCACGCTTCGCTGGAATTAAATCTTATGTCGATTATATTTTCATATCGGTAAACAAGCTGTTGACTCGTTTTTAGAGCGCACGTTCGCGTTTGAAGAAAGAAAGACGCGAATTATGCTACACAAGCCTTGAATTGTGGGGGAATCTGATTGACGCCACAGGGATTTACTCTCGCATCAACACGGCGGAAGCGATTCTCAAAGCAGAGACGCCGTTGTCAAAGTAAGAATTGCAATAATTTCTGGGGCTGATTAATTTCTACAACTGTTTCCTAAGAGGAAAGGCAGAATCGGCGGAACCACTCAATCGCTTGGTAGACAAAGATGGTGATCATGGAATAGCCTACACGATCAAGTATTCATTGCTCTCAAAAGTCTGTTAGCGTCAGAAAGTTCTGGTCTTGCATGATCCGCAGCGTCGGATGCATCACTTGTTGAAATTGGAGCTTTGCTGGTGAACAGGGAACCGGACGGCACCGAACGCTCCACAGTATACAGATCTAACGCACTGGGACTACGTGAATGAAACTATGCTGATTGACAAGGAGGACTTGACAACCGTGTATTGTTTATTGAAAATTCCCATAGGAGTTGGGAGGGCGTTCTGTCATTATTACCACTGGTCACCAGCCACTGCTGGGATTGTTTAACGGACAGAAGTATGCAGGGTGTCTCACGTAACTTTAGCCAAATTTTAAAAATATGCAAATGTCACGTAGCTGGACAAAACAAATGTAAAGTTTGGCTAAAGTTACGGGGGACACCCTGTATACTAGAATTCGTGTCACCCAGAAGGCCACGCTGGATGCTGCTGCTGCTGGCCGCCTAAGACTACACTTTGGTGCCTCAACAAAAGCTAAACAACAGCAACGCTGACGTGCTAAGCAGTTTTGCAGTGCTTCGACTCGATGACGAGGCGCAATCACCAGTCGACGTTTTGCTGCTCGAACTAGTGGAGTCCTCGCCACTACATGTTACTTATATTGTGGAACTTACCAAGGACCACGTATCTCCAATGTGCAGGAGTCTCTTCGATTAGCCATCGACTGAAATAGGCAATACGTTTGCTTCTTACGAGGTGAGGAACACAGAATTGTCGATATCGCGATTACATTCTGTGGGTATGTAGAAGTATGGGGCAGCAAAACAAATGTATGTACTTTGTTTGATGCGCGCAAATCTTCCTCAGGCCTCGTGACCAACTGAGGATCTTGCTCAGCACGAGCAACAAGGATACTCACAAACTCGATATTGAGTGAACACTCGACCACCAGCTTCACTGTTCGCATTTGGGGCCGGATATGGAAAAAGAGCTGGAGTAGGCGATCGACCGACCAGTTTGATGATCCCGTCCCACACGTTTAGATAACGTCGTTCATACATGAAACCGATTCGTCAATGTGTCCATGTCCCCCTATAGGTGATCATTATAATATTATCTTTTCAACAATCAGCAGTGGCAGCAGAATGGACGCATGTTATGTTATGAAGAAAAACCCCATCCAGAAATAAGTACTCGCAGCGTTTGGGGTGTCTGTACGTAAGGCAAGCGCATGCAGCTCAGTCAGTCGCTGTAGCCGCGCGCTCGTTTTTCCGTGAAACCATTTGAAGCACACCGGTGCCCGCACGCAAACCGCTTGTGTAATTGTGAATTCCGCTGGTGCTCGCTTTCTTCCGTCGTGGCGGGGAACTTATTTTTCACTTGTCGATGCGGAGCAGGTTCCCGCTTTCCATTGTGGATTCGGAACAGCTCGCTTCGCGGTGCATTGTTCCTGCTTGTAAAACACGTCGCGAAGCAAGCGGGCCAGATTTAGCCGGAAGTTCAGGGCGTGCACTTCCGACTTAATCTTGTTGTCTTCCGCTACTCGTTTTCTTACTCGTTTTCCGCTGGCAGATCTCTATTTGTGAAATGCAAAATAGTGAGCGCGCGCTGAAGGTTTCACATACAACTTCCATGCAGTTATAACAGTGGAGTTCACTACAAGGTTGTATTGCTGGCTTACTTCATTTAAAAAATGGTGCAGTTGCGTATTCTGCAATGGAGAGAGACGAAACAATCTATGGTACGAAAAAGCAGACGTGCAAACCCGGACACAATTAAGTAGTCGCGGGATCGAATCCCTGCCACGGCGGCCGCATTTCGATGGGGGCGAAATGAAAAATCACCCCTGTACTTGGATTTGGGTGTACGTTAAAGAATCCCAGGTGGTGGTGGTGGTGGTGGTGGTGTGGCAGCTGGCTGGGTTAGCCTGGCAGACATAGCCGGCAATTGTTCCGCCTGAGCGTCCTGTGAGTGTCACAGTGTGTGTCGCCAGGTGTCGAAGAGATCTGTGTCTCGAATGAAGGCAATCAGCAGTCGTTGCGCCCTCTTCCGGATTGCTGCAGGCCCTCCGGGGAAAACGGCGTCTTCAAAGGTCCTGTACGGAATACCGTTCTTTTGCAGGCCACCACCAGGTGGTGTTGCGTACTCCAGGGTAGCGTACCGTACTGCTGCCGAGAAGTAGCGACGCCTGCCTATCGAAGCTCGACCGACATTACTTATTGGGTAGCGTGGCGTTGTCGGCGGGCTGCAGGCATCCGGTAGATCATGGCGACCAAGCAAGGGCGAGACGATTTGCTAGTGCGAAACTTGCACTGTTTATTCAAAGGTAGTTGAAAGAAAATAAGAAGAGCATGAAGTATGAAGTAACAAGTATGAAGTCTAAAGTCTGAAGTAAGAGGTCTGAAGTCTCCCAAAGTACACTTCGGAGCCCCTTAAATAGGCTCTCTACAAGTTGTGGGTGGGATCTTGCTTCCGTCGAATGACACGTGACAGGCACGGAGAGAGGGCCCCCGTGGGCTCCGGCTCAGGCGTGGGGGGAAGGGATGAGGTAAGCACACACGATGCCACGACCATGAGAGGCGACGGGGATGAGGTCAGCACACGTGATGCCACGACCATGAGAGGCGACGGGGATGAGGTCAGTACACGCGATGCCACGACCATGAGAGGCGACGGGGATGAGGTCAGTACACGCGATGCCACGACCATGAGAGGCGACGGGGATGAGGTCGCTCGTGGGCTCCGGCTCAGGGAGTAGGGTAATGACCTCTCGCCACGTGGTGTCAGACGCCAACCCTAACAGTGGTCCAAATTAATCCGGAGTCCTCCAATACGGCGTGCCTCATAATCAGATCGTGGTTTTGGCGCATAAACCCTCATATATATTTTTTATGGACACAAGTAGAACGAATAATTCGTGAGACAGTAGCATTCATATGGGGACGGATTACCAGCGAAGCTGTTTAGGCTGCATACATCAGAATCAGAAATGTTTTAAAAGGGATAGAGGGCGATGGTTTCAACATGCCACTGGCCAAGAATCCTCGGTCCGTGACAGACATCATCACTCTATGCCAAAGCTGCGAGGAGCTACGCAGGCAGCGCACGTTGACATGTCGCCCTTCCTCACGCGACGACCTCATTGGTGTTTGGCTACCATCTCCGACAAGGCAACGTTGCTTCCTGAAATGAAAGTGCCAGCTCTCGCTCTCCTTGATATCCTTCGCTCAGTCGCCGCATCTCCAACAGCCTGCATTTAATTTTATGCATCCGCCTCGTCGCGCGATCGAACAGGAAATCGCCGATGTCTTGCCTGACCAGAGCCAACATCTTCTTGCGACTGCACCACTAAGCTACGCTGACCTCGTTGTGCCGCCCCAACAGGTCCCGGCGGCTGCACCACTCAGCTACGCTGAAGTCGTCGCGAAGACCCAGCCACTCTCTTCAAGTATGCCTCTCGGTTATGCCGACTTCGTACTGTTGTGATTGGCCGTTCACCTCTCGACACCCTCCGGTCACGGCTCGCGCGATTAGGGGGAACGTACGGGCCGACGACCTGGCAAAATGGTTCTCAAAACGGATGATTTATGGCCAACACGGGAGTTCCACGTTCAGGAGAGGTTTGGGCAATTAGCAAGGATACGGTCCTTTACCTGTCAGCTGCCCAAATTGGCATATCCACGCCGGGGACGGAGTCAGTGTACGATCGGAGTCAGCGTACGCTCCCGCTTTCCCTGTTTGTGCCCAGTGATGCGCGTGCGTTTCCGACAAAGCTCCCTTCGGAGGGAAACGGCAACAGACCTCCGGATTGGTGGGACCTGATGTCATCGGTCTCCTGACGCCGGATTGGGGGAAGTGACTGAATAATGACCACGCAGGACATAAAAGGAGCAACGGACGGCGGAATTCATCGGCTGCTTCAGCTTCATCACGAACTTTTTCTGTACTACTTTGAACTTTCTTGCAAACATGTAAATATAGACGTGTTCGTCAAACGTCCTGAATATTGGGCCCAGCCTCATGTTCCCTTACACCTCCACGAGCAAAGGGAATTCCACATCTTCAGACCCCCAGTCGCAACAATGCCTAGACCCCGACTGCCGACTGCCGCCCGCCGTGCAGTCATGTCAGCAGCCGCCTCGTACAACGCATCCTGTGGCATGTATGGAAGCTGCCCCGGCGAGCCGGTGGCGTACTCCCGACAACCGGCCAATATGCTTCGCCTGCGGCTACGCCGGTCACGTCGCACGTTTTTGCAATCGTGTGCGGCCGCCTAGCGCCGCACCACCTGTGACAAGCCAGTCCAACCGCCCATATTACGGCCCCCGTCGGCTATGTCGCCGACATTGCGCTCGCGACCGCAACTACTCGCCGTTCACCTTCTCCACGCCGTCGCTCACTGTCACCGATGCAACCTCGCCCCGTAACTCGGGAAGAGGAAAAATAATCGTCGCATTCCAACAGGCAAGGGCTGCGACAGCGTCGAAATGTGAAAGTCCTTACCGCAGTCCCTCGAACGTAATCGAAGCGCTTGTTGAATGTGTTCGCGCATCTGCACTCGTGAACACTGGAGCCGCCGTATGTGTTATGAACACGAAGCTTTGCCGGTTACTTCGGAAAGTCACAACGCCTCTTTCTTGACTGTCCCTCCGCACAGCCAGTGCTCAGCATTTTCACTCCTCGGAGGCTTGCACTGCTCGTGTTGTCATTGCCGACGTTCTATACGCCATAGAATTCATCATCCTTTCCTCGTACTCTCATTACTTTATCCACGGCTGGGATTTTCCTTCGCACCGCAATACCCGTTATTTATTGCGCACGGGCCAAAACAGAACTCTCGCCGCTGTTAGATTTGCCGCTCACCGACGATTTTTCCCTTTCGAGCAAACTACTTGTCCAAGCCAACACCCACATTCCTCCAAACGCCTCAACGGCCGTGCTCATGTCCTGCAGCGGAATCTCAGACGCTGTTGCACTACTGTCTCCATCTGACTGCTCTGTCACTCGGAAAGGTCTGTGGCTGCCTTTTGCGACAGCGAACATCACACGGGGTTACAGCACCATTTTCGTTTACAACCCGTTTCTATACCCTGTGTTGCTGTTCCGAGAGGAATGTCTTGGCAGTGTAGAAGCGATCGAAGACGTGCAAGTCATGGGCGTGCCCAATGACAATTACTGTGGTTCCAGTGCTCTCAGTGCTGTTCCTACGTGTGACCTATCGCCTAGTGATGTGTTCGGTTCTTCTACTACCGATGCCCTTAGACCGGTCAAGCGTTTTCAGCTTTTGTGCCTTCTAGAAGAATTTCTTTCTTCTTTATATGTAGACCAATGTTCCCTAAGCCGGACGCCAACTGTTACACATCGCATCGATGCTGGCGCGCAATCGCCATTTCGGCAATGTCTGTATTGTGTATCTCCTGCAGAACGTCGTGTATTCTACGAACAAGTCGACAACATGCTTCGCCGCGAGGTTATACGACCTTCCAACGGTCCATGGGCATCCCCTGTTGTCCTAGTTACGAAGAAAAATGGTTCTGTGCGCTTTTGTGTGGACTACTGCCGCCTAAACAAGATTACTCGCAAGGACGTCCACCCTCTCCCGCGCATAGACGACGCGACTGACAGTCTACAAGGCGCAGAATTTTTTGCATCTCTATATTTGCGCTCAGGGTATTGGCAAGTACTAATGGTAAACGCTGATCGGTCGAAGACAGCTCTTGTCACACCCGACGGCTTATACGAATTTAACGTAATGCCTTTTGGACTTGGTAATGCGTCCGCAACGTTTGAGCGCATGACGGGCACAGTTCTGCGTGGCTTGAAGTGACACACGTGCTTGTGCTATCTTGACGACGTTGTTGTTTTTACACCTGTATGCCCCACGCAACTTCAACGGCTCCGATCAGTTTTAACTGGTTTAATCAATGCAGGGCTACAACTAAACCTCAAGAAGTGCCGATTTGCTGCTCGGCAGCTGACAGTTCTAGGTTACGTCGTCTCCAAGGGTGAAATTCTCCCCGATCCAGCCGAACTTCGGGCCGTTGCCAAATTGCCTAAACCTATATCCGTCAAAGACCTGCGCAGTTTTGTAGGTCTGTATTCCTACTTTAGACGCTTCATCCGAAACTTCGCCACCATCATATCGCCCCTGACGAAGCTCCTTGGAAGCAGCCGGCCCCTCAGTTCGTGGTCGTCAGAGTGCGACGAAGCGTTCGCAATCCTGCGCCGTTTGCTGACGTCCCCTGCAATTTTGCGTCACTATGACCCGACGGCCCGTAGAGAGGCGCACACTGATGCAAGCGGTGTTGGCCTCGGCATTGTCCTTGCGCAGCGCAAACACGGGTTTTCTGAATACGCTGTGGCTTATGTAAGTCGCACGCTTACTAAAGCCGAAAGTAACTACACCGTGACGGAAAAAGAATGCTTGGCGATCACCTGGGCTCTTACTAAGTTGCGGCCATATTTGTGTGGCCGCCCATTTGACGTCATCACGGACCACCACGCACTTTGTTGGTTGTCGTCACCGAAGGACCCCGGGCCGC
Organism: Dermacentor variabilis; assembly: GCF_050947875.1. Classification (NCBI taxonomy): domain Eukaryota; kingdom Metazoa; phylum Arthropoda; class Arachnida; order Ixodida; family Ixodidae; genus Dermacentor; species Dermacentor variabilis. Next base: position 90,701,121 of record NC_134568.1, read on the forward strand.
CTTGCCCGTTGGGCACTTCGCCTGCAGGACTATAGTCCTGCAGGCGAAGCTCTCGAATATCGTATACGATATTCGCATGCTCTACCGTAGCGACCGCCAGCACTCTGACGCCGACGCCCTCTCGCGCTCTCCCCTGCCCGACGACAATGCCTGCTGTTCCGTATCCCAGCTTGTTGTCTTCCATGGACCTTCGCAGCATCGCTTCCGAACAGCGCAAGGACCACTGAATCGCCTCGCTGATAGGCTTGCTCTCTGATTCATCGGCACAACCAACCACTCGCGCGTTACGTCGTCAAGCCCACCATTTTGCCATTCGCGACGATCTACTCCACCGACGCAATTACACCTCAGATGGCCGCCAGTGGTTTCTAGTAACACTAAGCAGTCTGCATTCTGAAAGATGCGCGCCATTCCACTCGGATTCACAGTGTGCACACTCGGGAGTATTCAAAACTTACCAGCGCATTCGACCGCGGTACTACTGGCGCGGGATGGGCAGGTATACGTTCAGAAGTTCGTTCGCTCGTGCCCCGATTGGCAGCGCCAAAAATCTTCTCCGCGCCTCTCGCCAGCCGGTCTGCAACCGTTACATTGCCCTACCCGGCCGTTCGGGCGCGTCGAAATCGATTTGTATGGGCCACTTCCCCTGACATCTGGTGGTAACTGCTGGGCCATCGTGCCTATTGACCAACTCACGCGATACGCCGAAACTGTCGCTCTCCCGGCAGCTAAAGCGCGCCATGTTGCCTTCTTGCTGCTTCGCCGATTCATACTGCGTCATGGTCCACCACAGGAGTTGCTCAGCGATCGCCGACGTGTCTTCTTGTCGAAAGTCGTTGAAGCCATCCTCAAAGAGTGCCACGTTGTGCACCGCACAACTACTGCTTACCATCCGCAGACCAATGGCCTCACAGAACGATTTAACCATACGCTGGGCGGCATCCTCGCAATGTACGTAGCCTGCGGCCACACATATTGGTATGCTATTCTGCCTTTCGCAACCTACGCCTACAATACTGCCACTGCCACTAGCTTTTCGCACTTTTTGTTTCTGTACGGCCGGCACCTGTCGCACACAATCGACACAATCCTTCCGTACAAGCCGGATGAATCTGAGTGTGCGCCTATTTCTGCCACAGCCAGACATGTCGCGATCTCGCGCGGGCCTTTACTTCAAATGACCAAGAGCGCCAGAAGGTGATACCACTTCTGCGCCGACGTTCCTCCCCGGAGCGCTTGTGTGGCTCTTGGTCCCTTCCACTGCATCTGGGCTCTCGTCGAAACTACTGCCCAAATATGAAGGCCCCTACCGCGTCGTCGAACGCACATCTCCGGTCAACTACGTGATGGAGCTCGTTGAACCGTCTTCGGACACACGCCGTCGTGGACGAGACATTGTCAACGTCGACCGCCTCAAGACCTGCTATGGCCCACTCATAGTGACAAGCTGTTAAGTCGCCGGGTGGTTCCCTTTTCGTTCCCGGGGGTAAATGTAGAAAAGGATTGGAACGATATAGTGAGTCGTCCTCTTCAACGCTTTTGCTCGTGAATGCCGCTCGTGCTGATAATCTGTGCCTTGCGCTCGCTAACGGCCGGTTCCAAACGGCGCTGATTAATAAACTGAAGCAAGGTGTGAGAGCGGGCTAGTTGGTTTTCCATGATGATGTAACCATGAACCAGCCCTAGAGAGGGGACACAAAACACAAGAAACGCCTTTGCTATATATATATATATATATATATATATATATATATATATATGTGTGTGTGTGTGTGTGTGTGTGTGTGTGTGTGTGTGTGTGTGTGTGTGTGTGTGTGTGTGTGTGTGTGTGTGTGTGTGTGTGTGTGTGTTTCTCTTACAACGCCGAATTTACGTGCATGGCTCTATTTGGACCCGAGATATTGAACTTATTTTTGGAAGCTGGTGGAGTGCTTGTAGCCTGCTTCACCTCCGCCGCGGGTCGGCCCTTTATATTACACTATCTTCGGGATCGGCCCACGCATTCCTCTCCACGCGCCGTGATATGGACGTAATCCGGCCAGGATACCCCACCCGGGAACGCATGCCCGGTATAGTGCATTATCTCCGGGATTGGCGCACACCTCCTGTCGCCTATACGGACGTAAGCCAGCCAGGGTACCCCCCCTCCCCCCTACGAACGCATACCAGGTGTATTGCACTATCTCCGGGATCGGTCCACGTATTCCTGTCCACGCGCCGCGATATGGATGTAAGCCGGCTAGAGTACCACCCCTGGGATCGCATGCCCGGTATAGTGAACTATCTCCTGTATTGACACACACAGTCCTGTCGCCTGTATACGGACATAAGCCGGCCAGGGTACACCCCCGGGAACGCATGTGGAAGATGCATACAGGGGCTAGAGGTAAACAGCTTCGCTGTAAAAGGACAACACAAACGCCGACTATCAAATGCAAGTTCGCACGGTTGCAGAAAAACAAGAAAGACACAGAACTTATCCGTGCAAGCTCACAGGAAAGTAGCGCCAACCCATCAATCATAGACACGTGCGGCCACTCGCAGAAAATAACTGTTTAGGCATGACAATTCCTCTTTATGTATAGTAATCGACGGCTCACCTACGCATCTGCTACCGATAATAGAGATATTATTTGTTGGGGTGACGAATACCTACCAACTTGCTGAATTTTCAGTCCGTCTCACGAAAGAATTCCTCACCCACCGCGGTATAGCTCAGGGGCTTGGCGTTGCGCTGCTGTAGACCAAGCCGCGGGTTCCACGCCTGCCGTGGCGGCCGGGTGCCGTTGGGGTTAGAATGCAAGAAGATTCATGTACAGTGTTTAATCCGAAGCGCTCCACTGTGGCGTCCTTCATACAAGCCCCTGCGCAGTTTGGGGACGTTAAATCCCATAAATTTAAATGCGTAAGCATTTGTACGCTTACCGAACGAGAAGTACCGTTCGTCCGTCCGTCCCGTAAGACAGTCGCTTTCAAGATAGGGCCCGCAGCAGCGAGCGAATTCACCTTCGTGCTGCGTCTCGCTTCAACGCGAACCAAGCGGCGAGAACGCAGCGCTCCCGAAGCTATCAGCGCTCGCCACACTTTCTTCCCCCATCGCAGTACTATTTCAAGACAGTGCCCCTGTGACCATGCCATACGCAGCCGCCGCTGGAGTACGGTTGATCAGGGTTCATAATGGTCCGCGACGCGGATGGATGAAGCGCTCAAGAGCGATAGCGGCTTATAATTATCGGAAAGCCGTCAGTGCACCTGCCGCCGCCACCTACAGTAGTTTGCTTCCGTCATCGATTCTCCTTGCGCCGCCGTCCGCAGCAGTTCGTGCAGCCGCAGCGCTGTCGTTTATACTGGTCGGATCAAGTTCCATAACATTCATTATGACACCTGGCTGCGTGGAGATGAACAAGTGGCACAATGCTTACGCATGCATAGACAACTTCCAGAGGAGTTCCTGCGTGGCCTTTTTTTTTATACAATTCCTCGATAAAGACATGTAAGCCAGCTAGCCAAGAAAATGGGTCGAAACTTTCATTCCGAGTACCACTTTTAATAAAGTCGCAGTGCAAGTTTTCCACCTGCAACGGATCCACGCGCGAGCCCTCTGAACGAGCCATCTGTATGGCTCCGTGTTTTCGGAGTTTATTTCTTGGCGGAAATTCGGCGTTTATCGGAGTTTATTTCTCGTAAATCCCCGATTCTCTGAAATTCGGAGTTTAATTTTGAATTATTTTCAGTACTCCAAAATCTTAAATTAATCGATATCTGAACACGAAAACACCAGAACACACAAAGCGTATTTTAGTTGTCTGAAAGGTTTGAACGCACATCGAAAGGCTTTCGATGAACAACGGAACAGGGTCCTATTGGCCGTTAACATCGGAGTTTATCGGATAAATCCGAATTGTCAAATATTTTACCGGCGAGTGTTTATCGGATTTTTTCGGATTTGTCCGAAAACACGAAGCCCTAACCATATGTCAGGATTGCCAGCGACACACAACGAAGGTCACTCTCCTTTGTAGGAAAGGTTATAGCCCGTAGGCAGTCTGCTAGCTCTATACTCACGAAATAAGGTATTCGCGCACTGGGCTCGTTGCTGCGCTTTAAGAATGACGCTAAATATCCAGGACCGCGTACCAGTGCTGCACGGATATACGTATAGGGTAATAGCCTTTTTGAGACACCATATATCAACACTTCCAGCTTTATTTGTCGTTGATACCTAGCTGAACGCACGGAGCTCGCTTCCAACTGCAAGGGGTGTACGGTATCGCGATTAAAAGACGGGACAAGAGAAGAGACACCGGGACACACACAGCTCTGTGTGTGTCCCTGTGTGTCTTCTTTTGTCCCTTCTTTTAATCACGCTACCGTACACCCCTTGACAATGCATTACCAACAAGCCCACATTGCAACCCTCGCTCACTTCCAAGCCGCGGTCATATCGTACTTGGCGTTGCTAGCGCGCGAAATTGCGGTTCAAACATGCTGGAAGATAGCTTCGGTGCTGTGCGTTAGTCAGCCCGCTATGTTAGGAAACTTGAGCGCTACCATAAAGCCAGCGACGCGTCAACGGTCGCGCCTTGCCAGCCCATACGGATTACGCCGACGACTGCATGCCTGCTCCATAGTTCCCGTAGTGCCTCTCACTCGAGCGCATACACGCCAACGAGCCTGGACACGCGACGTATGATGAAAGGAGCCGGCCACAAATAGTGACCACGAAGAGGAAAACGGTTGGCAGCGGTGGCCGGCACACGGGGTTCCGCTAAGGCACCGTTCCACGCAGGCTCACCGGCCGCTGTCCCTTCATCTCGCACGCACGCTTGTCAAGTGTGTCAGACTGGGCGTAGAGAAGAATCCCCCGCTGCGTCGCGTGGGCGGGCCCGAGTGGCGCGCGGCGGTCACGTTCTTTCCCGGTCGAGAGGTCCCAAACAGCGTTTTCCTGCTTACCGCCACTTGCACCACGTCGTGCCACCGTGTCACGGGTGTGCTTTGCTTATATAACTCCCACTGCGCTGTTTGCCCTGAGCCGTCTCAAAGAGAGCGCCGGAAAAAGCATCGCCTCCGCAATTGTGGCAAACACGCGGCCTCGCGCTCATGGTCCATTCCTCCGTTCGCGCCTAACGGACGACGCTCCATTGGGTTTGCGATCCCATAACGGAGCCCATGTACGACGTGCGTGTTCAGCAGGAAAGAAGAAAGTGTAGCCTACACCCGATCTTGTGCGATCGTTTTACTAATGCATCCCAGTCATTTGCGATGCTTTTTTATTGGCGCACAAAGAGGCAAGCCAGTGCTTCCTGTTTGTCTCTGCCTTCTATTTTAATGCACACGCTATTTTGAAGACGTCCGCGCTCTGCCCAGTGTACGTGTGTCAAATGTGTTGTCCAGAGAAGTGATTTGTACCCGGTCATCAGTTCTCGCGCGGTACGCTTGCAGCAGGAAATAATCACGACTTTAAGCAAGTGCGGCTTGCATGTATTGTGGTGCGCCTGACTTCCCCTAGCGTTTCGCGAAACGTGTCGGTAAGGTAGACACGAATCCACCAGCGTGGTGAGAAGTAGCGAGAAGAATCGGGGAAAATTGAGGGCTTGTTGACTGAAGACCCGCTGCAGCGGCTCATTGGCTCTCTTGTTCTTATGCTGGATACAAGGTCGCGGGATGAATTCCCGGCCGCTGCTGCAGATTCCCGGTGAAGGCAGAGTGCAGAAACGCTAGTACGCGTGCACGTTAAAGAAACACACGTGTTCGAAATTAATCCGCAGTCCTTCACTATTGCGTCCCTACTAAAGCTTCATCCATCCATACATCATCCATCATCAGCCTGGTTACGCCCACTGCAGGGCAAAGGCCTCTCCCATACTTCTCCAACTACCCCGGTCATGTACTAATTGTGGCCATGTCGTCCCTCCAAACTTCTTAATCTCATCCGCCCACCTAACTTTCTGCTGCCCCCAGCTACGCTTCCCTCCCCTTGGAATCCAGTCCGTAACCCTTAATGACCATCGGTTATCTTCCCTCCTCATTACATGTCCTGCCCATGCCCATTTCTTTTTCATGATTTCAACTAAGATGTCATTAACTCGCGTTTATTCCCTCACCCAATCTGCTCTTTTCTTATCCTTTAACGTTACACCCATCATTTTTCTTTCCATAGCTCGTTGCTTCGTCCTCAATTTAAGTAGAACCCTTTTCGTAAGCCTCCAGGTTTCTGCCCCGTACGTGAGTACTGGTAAGACACAGCTGTTATGCACTTTCCTCTTGAGGGATTATGGCAACCTGCTGTTCATGATCTGAGAATGCCGGCCAAACGCACCCCAGCCCATTCTTATTCTTCTGATTATTTCAGTCTGATAATCCGAATCCGTGGTCACTACCTGCCCTAAGTAGATGTATTCCCTTACCACTTCCAGTGCCTCGCTACCTATCGTAAACTGCTGTTCTCTTCCCTTATTTGTACCCTTATTAATTTGTACCCCTTATTAAGTTTCACAACAAGACCTGCCACCCTCTCATTAATGCTATAGAATTCCTGTTGTTACCAGCTATATTCTTATTAATCAGGAATCCGACTCCTAGTTCTTGTCTCTCCGCTAAGCCCCGGTAGCACAGGACGTGCCCGCTTTTTAGCACTGTATATGCTTCATTTGTCCTCCCAACTTCACTGAGCGCTATTATCGTCAACCTCATCACCTCATCAGCAGCCAGTTAATAAGTGAATTACCTACCCAGTAGGCCAATAGACATTGAAACCAGTCTAGTCAGAAGGGAATTAGGACGCCTAATTTAAAATAAACCTAATTTTGCTCTTGATTAGAGAGTATATGACTGAAAAAAAGTAGAACAGACAACACGACAGCTATGTGCATGGGCCCAACATGCAGCTTCCGCGCAGTGCTCTTCCAATTGCGCTATTTCTGATCCCCTGCTCTAATTTTTCTGCTATTATGGTATGGTACAATTTTTAGCCCGATCTATTTAGCAGTATGGGGTGGAACCTAAATTGACACACCAGAATGGCAAGCAGTTCGGTTCGCAAACAAAATAAAAATAGCGTATGCAGTAAAATAGAGAATGCATCCCTGTTGTCAGTTAATTTGGTCAACCTTAAATGCCAGCCGGTGAAAGCAGGTGCTGAAATTTCCTACAGGTACCCCACCCACATTTACTGGCGCTCAACGCTCACGGTACCCGTGTTTCTAACCTGAAGGGGTAGTGAGTGCCGTAAACAATTTGGGGTCTTACCATGCGGAGAAGCTTGTTTGCACAATTTAGTCGCTTTGATTCGCTGATTCGCGATCGCCCTGCTGCGCGTTGTTGTTATCATGTAAAATGTCACTACGTTTATTTACGCGATCTGAGCTTGCTTGAAGGGAAAATAGAAAAGTAGAGATCACTTATGGGGCGTAATGGTGTTGGCAGGAGAACGTAGCATATTACGCGTAATCTTCAAAGCTACTAGTATTTTCGAAATATAATACATTATACTGTAAACAAAACGCATCGTTCTTTTTTATGGCGAACTTATCCGCCTAGCAAAATGAGCTCTCCTAACAAATTATGTACCATGAAAGATTTACTGGCAGCAACTTAAATGCCATCCATTAACGCCCATTAATTATGAAAGATATTCATGTTTGGTGATGGCCTTTAGTGCTTTTAGGGCGCAAGGACAACTTGGCATACAGTTTCCTTCACAAAAAAATCTCCCGCCGCTCGAGCTTCCGCATTCTAAGCCATCTTTTGTTCAAAGTTACTAGGAAAAATTTCTCAAGCGCAATAAAACAACGATCAGTGCGCTAACTTTTCAAAGAGAAGTAGAACTTGTAACGCAGCACCTCTGCACAATACGTAACGTATATTTAAGCACAGTGAGTTATATAACGCATAAGATGTAGCTTATCGAGAAGCCGTGATGCTAGTCAGTATACGACTGTTCGCGAAGCAGTGGCCGCGTCGTAGTAAATACCAACTCACGCAATGCTTCAGCGTTGTGGGAGCATCCAAGATGGTCGCGTTTATCGTGCCACTCAGTCATTTCGGCAGCCGTCATCATCGTCATGGAAAATTACATTTGAACATAGCTGCGCTTTTCCGGACTGATGGAGCGGGTTGTTTTTGTCATCAAGTTAAGTTGGCACTCTGCCATAAACAATACTTTATGGTCGCGCTAACGATACCTGCAAGCGTGATGAACGATGAAGCTTTGTGAAGGCGTACCACCTAAAGCGAGCCCGCACCCATCATCTTAGTTCAATCAATAAAAAGCGGCCCCGAGTGTCACCATTTGACTCGGAGAATGGCTCAGCTGAGCTACAGAACCGTTTCCTTCGTCCTACCTTTTATTTTCTATTTCTTCGATCCGGTTGCTCCATGTAATCGTCGTACGGACACGCAACTTTTTTTCTTTTTCGCTCCATTACCCAACAACCAAAAATATGCCGTTTCTGCTGACCGAGAGAACATGATAGGCGCCTGAATCAGAAGAGAGGGCTGGGATATTTATGAAGAAATAAGAAAAAAAAAAGTGTAGGCCATGGGTTATTCATTGTCGCACCCCAAGTGAAGTAAAAATATCATTCTTCTTTTTCAGTAGCGACGATCTTCAAATGCAACTTACGCCAGATGTACTTGTGCAAGCTTTCGTCAGCGTGTTTCCGATGAGGCGCTTGTTTCGGCTAAATCGGCAATTTCTGGCAGCGGATTGTGCCTTGGTCCACGTGGCGCAAAACATTCATGTACAAAGAGATTTTCAACTCAAAATCATCTTGAGATTACGCATGCCCTGTTGAGCGCCGAGATGGATCGTGAAATTCTTAAGGGGCCGGAAAATATTTTTGATGCGAAAGCATAAACTGGCCCATTGAGCGAAAAAGCTGGTGCCTGTCGTCTGGACAAGTGAAAACGGCGATTCCCATTGGCTGCGACGCCACGTCACGAGCGCGCCTCGACAGAGCATAGCGAGCGCAAGGAAACGCACGCTGCTGCCATAGTGCGCCAAGTGCCACGTGAGTGGAGAGGGCATCACAGCGATGCCACGTCACCCGTGCTCTCGGCACTCTGTGTTATCCGCGCGTTTCTTGTCTACGTAAGCTCTCGCCAGCGTTCTAACTGCACCTCGGTGAGGCCAAATCAAAACGCGTCAAGCCAACGCCTCCTAATAGCAGGCCTGTGCACTTTGCTTTATGACGTCATGCTACTTGGACCAAAATTTTCATTGCCGAACCCGGCAGGAGGAAAGCGTTGACGTCAAAATCACCGCGGCTTACTCGGGAGCGTCCCCATTAAATTCTGTGGCAGTCGAGCAAGGTAGCACGACGTCACGGATCGAAGTGCACCGTCCGTGTGCTATCAGAAGGCGACGGCCAAGCGCCTAAACGGGCTCGTTTGCCTTCGAGGAGTTCATAACTTGAAGGACCGCTCAGCGGCGTTGGGCATTAATACTTTCGCATTCATAACTCATAAGTGCTTAGGTGTCCTCTGATATTATAATTTTTTAGGCCTAGTTGATGGTAAAATAAGAAACATCAAGTGTGCTAAGTGGCTCCACATGCGTACTCAGTTCGTTTACATTTAACGTGGTTGTGAGGCGCCGTAGTGACGTAGTAGCTTACACGTAGCACTGCTTAACCCGAGTGCGCTGTAATCAAATCCCGGCCACGGCGACCGCATTTCGATGGGGGCGGAATCTAAAAAGGCCCGTGTACCATGCATTGGGTGCGCGTGAAATTACCCCATGTGGTCAAAATTAATCCGGAACCCCTCCACGGTGTTTCTCATAATCACATTGGGATTTTGGAACGCAAAGCCCCAAAGTTTAATTAATTTTGACATTGTTATGGTCACGATTTAGTTGCCCCTTATCTTTTCCGCGTTATTCTTGTGTGCATATGAGACAACTGGCTTCAATGCTGAAAGGATTCAGTATACCATTCAACAGGGTTTATACGTCATTTGTGAGTTCTTAAAAGATAGAGACATGAATATATCACATGGAAAAACAGCTGTTCTTCCTTTTACCAGAAACATTTGCTTGTGTTTATTAATTATCTTCTATAGTAACATAAGCTCTAAAATTTGACTATATGTTGACGGCTGTGTACCGTACGAGGTAACGAAAGTCCCAGATGACCATTTATGCCTTAATGACTCGTTAGAATGCTTCCATAAGCGACACTTGGCAAATGAAGTAAAACATAATTAAAACAGTAGCAATGTCTTTTACAACCAAACAATCTACGACAGCATTTGAGTAATCTTCTACGGTTGTGTCACTCAATGGAGTCCACGATTACAAATACCTTGGTGTGATTTTCACTTCTAATGTGTTATGGTCCAAGCACGCTGTATATATTTGCTCAAAAGCCAAAGAAAAAATAAAGCTGCTACATACGTAAAGAGTTAACATCAGCCCCTGTAGAAACTGAATGACTAATGTATGAAACATTGATCCGTCCCATATTGGAATATGTTTCACTAGTTTGGAACCTCTATAAACAATACAGTAAGTACTTTCAATTTCAAGTTAAACGTTATCCATTCTTTTTACATGACGGAAAAATAGAGAAGATGTGTTTAGACCCATAGCCTGTGGCCAGTAGTTACTTTAAATACACGTAGAAGCAGCAGAAAGGAAAAGCTGGCAGGTTCATCTGTCAACGCTATACGACCGTGATTTATCTCCGGCTTTCTCTCTTCGCTCGCTAAAAGTACTTTCCAAAAGGTGTCACACCGAGTCACTGAAACTACTATTTTGTTTTGTACGTTCACTTTGCCACCTTTCCGACAGCAGCTACTGTACACGTTTGCTAACCAGTCCGTAACCCTAAGTCACCATGCTCTTAACATTACGCCTTCTAAAGCGAAGCTTTGTTAGCATTACTCCCGCACTTTGGTGTCTGTTTCTCCTAACCTCTATCGACTGCGCAAGTCTATATAGTCATATATTCTTGTACCGGCGTATATAGCGCCCTAATTTGGCCCAAACATCCTGCACATTTTGCACGCCCTTAACTCTCATGAATATCTAATAAGCCCTGGTCGACTGTGGCGTTTGGATACAGGTTGTGTGCTTATTGTGTTCCTAGTTTGCTCACGTAATTTATGACACTTGCGCATAGTAGCAAGCGATTTAAAAGCGTTAAAATCGTCACGGAGTCTATCGGCATTAGTGAGAGCAGTGGCCTTTCGCAAATAACTCGTTGACTCCTGTCAATGCGACCCATACGGGGCCCCAAGATATGGTTTCACTGCAAAAAACGGCGAAGCGAAAAGGACGCACCGTAAACGCTAAGGTAGACACCTTATACTCTGTTCTAAAAGAATTCTGAAGTACAGCTAACGAGATTAATGCTGCAGCTTGTTTGTTACGACAGCACAAGTTTCATTCCGTGTTCTTTACAGACGGTCGCCATGCGCTGCACTATACCAGGTGTTTATTTTTTTTAGCTGCTTCAAATCTCTGAAAATTGCGTGTGGTAGATAGCACAATCCTACGATAAATCAAAATACCTAATTAAATAATTAAACATTACAATAATTGACTTTTAACTAATTACTTTACGGCATATATTTCAATCTACAAAATATTGCAGGTGAGTTCGCAAGGCGTATCCTCTTGAAAGGAATTCTCAGGACTATACCAGTTGTTCCACCATTGGAACATTATTGGCGTTCCAGTTACGTTTGTACTTCAGTGCATGCAACGGCGTTTTCATAAAAGAATTAAGTGGAACAACAGCGCATTTTTTTCGCAAGCTTGACGGCCCGTATCTCGAAACTGGTGCTATCCTGAGAATTATTTCCAAGTTGATATGCCTTGTAAACTCACCAGCTACAATTTGTAATTGGTTATTGTAATGAGGCCTTTATTTGTAACAGTGGCTAAATTCAGGCTCCCAAACGTACATTTGGGTCCCCACCATGCTTAAAGACCGAGGCTCGTATTCACAAAAAGATATTACGCTAGAATTCTTCGTAATAGAACATTTCAGCAGTCCCGATGCTGAACATATTATCAGCGAATTGCGACCGGCCACTGGCAAATGACATTTAAGAAGGAAAAGCTTCGTGAATTTGGCTCGACTACGGAACGATTGCACACACCACTCCCTCCTCTGTAATGATAAAAAAATGGATGTTCCGTGCTTTTTATTTTAATTCTTTTCTGTTTGCGTTTCAGTTTATGTGGTTGTTACACTAGCTACTGTAAACGGGGGCCTATACCCGTTCAATGCAACGGCTGGTCGACGCAAGTGCTGTCGCTGCGCTTTGTTGTGGAAGCACTAGCAGCACCATCATCACGCGATAGTTGTTCGTCCTTGAGAATGTATTCCGCCAGCCTCTCTGCTGTCATGAGCGCTGCTGCCAAGAAGCCGCTATACAAAGCCGACAGAAAGCGGAAGCCGGGAGCGAATGATTTCTCGCGGGCCCTCTTTACACGCGAGGCGGGGAGCAAGGCCGCAGGCGCGAGTGGGCTGCGGGAATCCCGCCCAGCCCACAGTGGTGCCAGTCACCGGAGGAAGGAGCCCTCGAACGGTCGCCGTATGTATGTATATACGACGGGGCGCTTTCGCAACGCCGCCTCAACTCGCTACATTCTGCCGCGGGGAGAGCCCGCTAAGTGATGGGCCGCTCCTTTTGCGACGATGACGACGTTAAATGATAGCATTAGTCACCGCAGCGGTGGTTGACACGCGGCGAAGACGAACGCAATGTCCTGCGGGAGATGAGCCAACGGCGATCACCTGAGGACTCACGTGTGCTATCACCTGAGGGAGTGCACCTACGTTGCGTCCTCGCCTGGCGACGACGCAATGCATGCCTGCCTGGCGCACCTTACAACAACGGTTGACCGATTGAATCCAATACCGACAGCACGATGGCTGTCATTTCTCTAAAAAAGGTGAATGACCGCCATGGTGGAAGAGTGTTCAATATAGTTCAGGACGCCTGGAATGACTCAATACTGCGCGTTATAATCTACAAGCACGTCATGGGCGCTTGTGCAATTTGACCAGCAGTGAACTGCCTTTTCATTAGGTTTATCCGGGGAATATCTCGCTCAAGGACGTCGCGTAATGATAGCAGACTATGAAAAAAAATTCGACGTTCATTATGCGCCGATTTATCGGAATCTATTTATTCTCGATCAAGATTCCCATCTCTTGGGATCCTGTGTCGATCGCCTAAAGTCACATTTAATCTACAGCCGCGGGGCACCGAGAATTACAAATATCGTATAGGAACCAGAGGTTTGAGAGCCACTATTGGTCAACATTCACGGTGATGTCATGTGAACTGGGAGCCTGATTAGTTTATACAGCCTCTAGCGTGTGCGGTTCTTGTGAAAAAATCGTGTCAATAGTAAAAAACCGGTGCTTTGTTTACAATTAATTTGACAAATGGTGCCATTAACGCAAAGAACGCCAAGCTTGCCCGAAACATAGCTGATCTTATAGCAATGTCTTCCGATGACTATAGCGTAAAACTCAGAGTTCGTATTTTTCTGTGCTCCTATTCAGGCGCCTACTATGGAGGCGAACTTTGTCACCGACGTCAGGGTGCATTCAGTGGTTGCCGTTTGTTTTCTAGATGAGGCCTCGATTCCAGAAGCTCATATAACCAAAATGTCGGTTTCATTCAGTCTATATAGACGAGGCCACTGTTGTGTATATAATACGAACTGGGTCAGCAAACTTCAGCACGGCGGCTTAAAATGCGATGTCCTGCTTCCCAATTGTTTCAGGGATTCCCCACTGTTGCAGAATTGCACTTGCAAAGGAGAACAACGTTTTCTTGTTCAGCGAGCTAACTGTTGTGACGCAAAATTCGTTTGTAACTATATCCTACAGATCCAAAGCCAGCGGAGTAGGCTACTTGATTTAGTTGCATTTGTAAGTGCTGAGCCTGTTTTTATGTTTCTTTCTTCTCATTTTCTCGTTCTATAGGGTTACCCTATTACTCGCGAAGGCGGAAAAGTGGTGACTAAGTTCGAGGAGTCCGTGCCCATGGTGACTTACTTGGTCTGCTTCATCGTGTGTGATTTTGAGAGGGTGCAGACTACAGCCTCCGTGGACCAGATACCGGTAAGCGGCCAAGTGTGATATACAGCCAAGGATACCGCATATGTTCGTGTAAAGGCCTCATGCGCATTCTACTTGTTTTGGATAGCACATATTATGCGCCAGTCTCAGTCTACTGTATAGAATGGTTCAGAATAAAGGAAGACACCAAAATTTTTTTTTAGTACTCAAAATGAATGTGGGTTATTGTCATGGTTTTGGGAGGCTAATGCTTGAAGCTCCTCTGCAAGAGACATTATGTGGTGTGGTGAGGGGACAATGGCCGGTAGCAGGCCAGGTGGTAATGTATGCACAGCAATTGTCTTCTTTGTTCTAGTGAGCTCCGTCTACGTTGTAGTGATGTTATTTTAATGGCCTCAACAGGGAGCAATTCGTTGTGACACAAGAAAACCCGCTTGTGGCCATAATTTCACACCAAGGAGCGCTTCTAGGAAAGACTACCTTCACGGAGCTGCTGTAGGAACCAAGGGAAAATGAGGCATCCGCCCAATCGTAGCAATTGCTACAAAGGAAACCCATACGGGATCTCAAAAGAAAGCCCTCGCAGTTGAAGAAAAATTCGTCCAGGTCCGGGACTCAAGCCCAGGACCACCGCCTTTCCGGGGCAGCTGCTCTACCATTTGAGCTAACCAGGCGGCTAGCAGATAGCAGAGAAAAGTCGAATTTTTCAACAACTCGAAGCAAAGGCAAGAGTTTGACCTGATAGTAGGAATGTATTGCTGAAAGAGCAAAATGAAAAAGAAAAACTATATGCGACGAACAGGGTCCGTGTCGAGGTTGTGACGCAGACAGTTCCCGCAACTGTTTCGTCCTTGAGGAGCAGCACTATGTGCGCTTTACATCGAAGTGTCAGCACTAAGAAAGTATTGGGACAAACGGCTGCACAGGGGAAAACTTGCGGCCTTTTTACTGCGTCTTCTGGGCGCTTACAACAAATTTGTATTTAGTGCAAAAAGCCCCGGAAGGCTATTCGCCGACGTCTTTTCGTATTTTCTCCTTTATCGTAGGGTATGCAGCAACGAACCAAGCATACCAGGTCGCGCAAGATAGCTCAATATGTGAAAGTGGTTTTTTTGTGTAATCGCACGTCTCCTTCTGCTACAGCAAGTACTTTTCTCGCTTGATGTGCATTCGCCATTGCTTACACAGGTTACGGTCTGTTGGACGTCTCTGCAAATCAGCAGGTACTCATCTCGTGTGAATAACACACAGTGCAGCTGGCCACTAAAATAAATGTAAAACAACATATCGGTACACGCAGCTTATATAGGACATAACTTTTTGGCATTCCTTACGCATCTGTTCCGTTGTAAGAATGTGGATCAATGAAATGGTAGCTTCTTGCTGAGCATTTGATCAAAGGCCGCTTTCGAACCACACGACATAAAGTGTCACGTAATATTTGAATCTAAACAAGAAATAAATTCGCAGTGATATGCAGGCTCGAAAGGATAAACAGCGGTAGAACACGGAATATCGCTGGAGCGACATTCCTTGTTCTACCAGTGCTCGTCATATAAAATTTGAGCAATCCACGATTCTGTAAGCTCGGAGCTTGACTTCGATGCTACCTGTTTTTTTACAACGTTGTTTTGTGCGTTTATTTTCGTACAGATAAATAATTAAAATTAGCACACAAGAACTTTATTTGTAGTGGACACTTATGAACGGTGTGCATGCATGTTCCTTTTGTCTTGCAGTTCTCCGTGTACGCTGCTCCTAACCAGCTCAACAAAACTTACTACGCTCTCGACATCGGTTCGAGGATACTCAGTTTCTACGAGAAATACTTCGGCCTGAAGTACCCGCTGCCGAAACAAGGTAAACAGCATTCTCAGACTAACTCGACAATGGAAAATTGACGGATTCGGTTCACGAAAGTTGCTCATAACCAATTCTGCAGCGGCAGTCATCACATATTTGACGTGTGTCAAGGGAAAAATTTTGTTTTTCGTACCGTTTCTGGTAAGACCAAGGTATCGTATCTTTTGACAGTTTAGCCGCTTCGCCGACCTTTATACGCTACAGTGCAGTTAATTACACGTTACTGGCGCAATTGGTGACAGAGCTAATAGGCAACAGTGCAGATTGAGCATTTCCTCTCAAAGGTGCAATTTGATTAGAGTTTTACAAACTGTGCGTTGCATGTCTGAAGTGTAAAAGCGATGAACTTCATTGATTGGATTTTTTCATGCATAGCGTAGAGGAGAAGTCCTTTCGCCGCGGGTCCAGCTTCGCAAGGTGTTTTGTCCGGCTTGCAGTTGATGCTAAAGCTACTCTGAACGCAAAATTGTTCTGTTGATTCACAGCGTGTCACATAGTGCCTCGGCGTTCCATAGGTAGGGCGTAGACTTCTAATTAGACGGTAGGGCGCAGGCGTCCTTGAAGCTACTTTATCTCGTCGTTTATAGCAGCAATCAAACACACACACACAAACACACACGTATATATATATATATATATATATATATATATATATATATATATATATATATATATATATATATATATATATTATAAGAAGCCAACGAACAGACACCAAGGACAACATAGGGGAGATTACTTGTACTTACTAATTCAATTAAAGAAGCGTAAATTAACGGAATGACAGTGCATGAAAAACAACTCGCCGCAAGTGGGATGCGAACCCACGTCTTCGAATTACGCGTGCGATGCTCTTACCAAGTGAGCTACCGCGGCGCCGTGTTCCCATCCACTTTCTGGGGTACTTATGTTTATCTATTAGAACTAACCCTGGAAGTGTTAGCCAGTGCCACCACTCACAAACCTAGACGGCAGATGTGAAACATCCTTTCTGCCGCAGGCGTCACGAGTACGTGATCTATTTGGGTGACGGCAACTGGTGAAGGAACCCACACATGCTACCTGAAGGCATCAATGTTGCGGGATTCGAGGCTCTCGTAATGTAATGAACGAGAAGAAAGGGCACCGAGGGACCCGATTTTTATTAATGACATCATAAGAATGCGACAAACATAGACACCAAGGTCAACATAGCGGAGATTACTTGTACTTATTACTAACTGAATTAAAGAAATGAGAAATTAACGGAAATGAAAGTGGTTGAAAAAACATCTGGCCGCAGGTGTGATACGAACCCACGTGTGGGCTCGGAAATATATATATATATATATATATATATATATATATATATATATATATATATATATATATATATATATATATATATATATATATATATATATATACCAGCTATTTTAAGGCCCTCAAAAGGAAAAGCCGAACGTCCGCATACATTTATACCTTTATTTTATATCGGACGTTTATATGTTACCTGTAATCCGCTGCTTCGTAAGAACTATAGCGCCTTAATTAATCCTGCGTATAATTTACGAGCGCTGCTTATAATCTTTGTCTTATAACTACCTCCTCATTGTGCTTACATAATAAGCGCAACGTAATTACATACAGTATTGTGCATACATATGCGCTATCTAAATAAGTGCACGCATAAAAATTTAAATGCATTTACACGTTTTACTCTTTTAATCGTTATACTTGTCCAAGTTTTCGGCATAATTCCACGACGGAAAATGCACTGTTAGTCACGTTCATTGCTGCCTTGCCCATCCTGCAGACATGATCGCCATTCCGGACTTTGTGTCTGGGGCGATGGAGCATTGGGGCCTCGTCACCTTCCGAGAAGTGAACCTCCTCTACGACCCGAAAAAGTCCAGTCCCCGGAACAAACAGCGAGTGGCAGCTGTCATCGCCCACGAGCTCGCGCATCAGGTACGCCTCTCGTGCCGCTGCCTCGTCACTGGTTCCATGTTGTGCACTGTAGCCATGAGGCGACGCTTATCCACATTTATTGGTATGCAGAGCATGAAACATGTTCTGTTTCTTAACTTTTTTCATAACTAAACGTCACGATGTGCTTCAACAAGTACATCAGCTCGTTATATTTATGCCGTGATGGCAAGAATAAGATATCTTCAGGAGAGATAAAACAGAATGAAACAGCGCTTGCTTGCGAGCATCAAAGCAAGCCGTCCGTGCCGTCTCGTGCGGCCAGCGTAACCGTTTAAAGCTATTCGACCACGAACTGCATCTTGCATAAGTGGCATTTCGTTTAGCGCGATTAAAGGCCCTGCAACAGCGTTTTGTAATGGGCATGGCGATCATATAATGAGGTATAGGCCTACAGTAATAATCGCTACTCATGCAGCCTTGTCTGAACTTTTTTTATCCTCAACAGTGGTTTGGAAACCTCGTGACCATGAGGTGGTGGGACGACCTGTGGCTGAACGAAGGCTTCGCAAGTTACATAGAGTACAAAGGCATCGACCACGTTGAACCGCAATGGGACATGGTAGGTATACTCGCGTCGATGCTTCGTCTGCACCTAAACAGCCGTGTGATTAAAGCTTTCTGTAGCGCTCAAGTTGCGCCATGTTTGGTACAGGCGAAGCACGACCATATATGTACATGGAGATTTTGCTTTCTCGTTGCGTCGTCGCCTATAGCACCCGTTATTATAAGGTCTTACGCAAGAACTTACGCAATGGTTGTGTGTGCGAGGCAGAATACATTGCAGGAAGCAGTTACGCAACTGCACATTCTTTGCCGAAAAAGTTTCCCCATGCGCTTCCCATCGTGCTTAGGGGAATTCTGCTGACGTTTTGTAACTGAACTCAGAGTATAAACTAAAATTGGGTCGCATAACGTTAAACTATTCCAATATGTTTCTATTCCAATCTCGTGACGTCAAATTTGCGCAACCGCCGACGCAAATATCGGGCGGTCACCCGCAGGGTTGTTTGAAGAAACCAATCAAATGCTCCCCTCGTTCATAGGAGGTCACTTTTGTTTGCTTGAAAAACGAATAACATTGCCTGCACTGAGCGGCTTGTCTTATCTAATTGGCTCACAAGAGGAGAGGAGCATGCTCAAGTGGAGAGGGATTCGATGGGGCCGAGCCACTGCACTGTATATCGATAACCGGTTAAAGAGGGTGGTACCGGCGTCTGCGACTGGTCCGCTTTATCTTAGCTTTCGGCGGCTCGTCGACAATCGCGGTGGCATGCAACGGAAGCTTAAGAATGACGCTAAAACGGATCGTCAGCAAAGAAGTGTTGGCAGAACTAGGTCGTAAACGTGCCGAAAGTTCTCGAAAACGTTACACGGCCACACAAAAAGTTTTATTACACGCAAATAAACCCATGCTCTCCGGCAGGGGCGAGTAGCCAGTGCCGGAGCGATCGGCAGCAGCCATCTTTTATTCCTTTCGGAACGGGGTAGCCTGCGGCTATTCCGAAGAAAATTCAGTTTTGTTCGGCATATTAATGCGTCTTTATCGCGTACACGTCACTTTGACGCGATAAGTTTTTGCGGTTTTGTGACGTCGCGTGAGAGGCATGTGAAGTGGGTGCAGCTCGAAAACTTGGACCAATAGCCGAGGGCTAATGCAAAAACCGTCGAATCAGAAATAACTATTTTTGTTTTGTTCGGTCAAATTATGCACAATCAGCGTGTACGCGTTATATCAGATGGGGAGCTACCGCGGTTTTCGTGACGTCGCGCGACAGACAGGTGAAGTGGGGGTGGTCCAAAAATGTTTTTGACCAATCGCGGTGGGCTGATTGCAGAATTGGAATAGAAAAGTTTAGACTAATTTTACGTTATAGCGCCCATGTTCAGTATTCGGCGACATGGCGAGACCCTTCGCAATCCCTCTTGACTTGTTCTGCAAAAAAAAAAGAGCAGATTTATTTAGTGGGGCAATAAGTCAGCTCGAATTGCCAATAAGTACAATGTGGTCTTCATTGGTGAAGGCCAAGCGTTCTACTTTCGCTTCTAGCTTGAAGATGCCGTGAAGCGCACCGCGTTATGATATACTCGGTGTGCCAGCTAACTTACGCAAAGATTAAAAAATATCTGCGTGTGCTATAGGAGGATGCGACTGTAGAAGCGTGCTCTTGGCCGTTATGTGTCGAAAATTAAAAAAAAAGAAGTTTGTTGCATTCTGTTTAGTTGCATAGTTAGTCATGATTATCATGAACTTCGGAAGTTTAGAGAAAAAACTTCCAATGAGTAAATCGTAAGACGTTTTAGGAAATGTCCCATTAAAGAAAACCCGCGAAATATGACAAAATTCTATTACTGTACCCCTTGCGCGCCGCAGTTTCAGTGCATTCAATCGTGCCTTTTACTACGAACGGCGCTTTTGAGCTATAGCTGCGCTGCCACTGACAAAGTGACAGGGCGTGCAACGATTTGTTCATTCACCTTATCGCCATCATGAGCAGCCGCATCTGTTGCTTTCAGCAATGCAACCGAAACATGCATGAATATCGAAGCCAATGCCTGCGTCGCTGCCCTGCCATTTTCTCAGCGAGTTAAAAGCGGTGTTCTTTAGTGCGCGGCACGTTTGAAAGCTCCGTGTTCGAGCGGCGCGCACTTTTTCTTTTTTTCATATTTCGCGAGCTTTTTATTTCATCATCAGCAGGAGCAGGAGCAGCCGCCTATGCATGTATGCCCGATGCAGGTCGAAAGGCCTGTCCTAGCCCCCTCCAATCACCCCTGTCTTGTGCCGGCTGACACCACCTTATGCCTGTAAATGTCCCTGATTTCATCCCACCACCCGCCGCGTAAGCGTATATGGCTATGGCGTTGCGCTGCTAACGTCGCGCGTTCGATCCCGGCCGCGGTGCATGGTCGCATGTCTACGGAGGCGAAGTGCGATAACGCTCGCCTGCTATAATTCAGGCCCACCTGAGGAACCCCATGTGACACAAATTTATCCGGTGCGTGCCTCATCATCAGATCGTCGTTTCGGTGCGTGACGCGCCAGAATGCAATAGGGTCTGGGCGCGAGCTTGTTGGTATGACGCCTTCAGGGCGAAACAACGCTAGAAAAAACACGGACGAGCGCAGATAGGGCTCGTGTTTTTCTCTTGTCCGTGTTTTCCTAGCGCTGTTTCACCATGAAAGCCTAGGATGCAATCAAATAACGCCATCACTCCACCTAGTTATTTGCCGTCCCCCCTCCCCGCCCCCGACTACACCTCCCTTCTCTTAGCAACCATTTTGTAACTCTAATAGACCACCGCTTATCTTCCCTACGCGTTACATGACCTGGCCAACTCCGTTTATTCTTATTAATGTCAGCTAGAATATCGGCTATCCCCGTTCGCTCTCTAATCCACGCAGCTGTTTTCCTGTCTGTTAACGGTTATCGCTATCATTTTTCGTTCCATCGCTCTTCCCGCGGTGCTCAACTTCTCGAGCTTCTGTACTAACCTCCAACTTACCGCCCCATATGCTAGTACCGGTAGAATGCAATGATTCTACACATTTTAAGGATAGCGGCAAACTGCCGGTCAAAACTTGGTAATGCCTACCATACGCACTCCCAGCTCATTTTTATTCTTCTGTAAATTTCCTTCTCATAATCAGTGGGCCTACATAAATGTACTCTTGCACCGATTCCATAGGCTGGCTGCAAGTCATGAATTCTCGTTCTAAGCTTGCCAGGCTCTTGAACACTACCTTAGTCTTCTACATATTAATCTTCAGACCTACTCTTGCACATTATCGGCTAAGGTCATTAGTCATTTGTTACAAGTTATCTCCATCATTGCTGAACAGCACAGTGTCAACTGCAAAGCGCAATTTGCTGAGATGCCTCCTCTTTGATCGTCACCCCCTAATCCTTCCCACTTAACAACTATAATACTTCTTTTAAGTATGCAGCGAATAACATTAAATAGATTGTGTCCCATTTCCTGATCCCTTTCTTGATTGGTATTTCTCCGCTTTTCTTGTGACGAATTACTGTAGTTGTGTAATCTTTATAGATATTCGCCAGAATCTTCATGTATGCTTCCTATACTTTTTGACTACGCAATGCCTCCATGATTGCTGGTATCTCTACTGAATCAAACGCATTTTCGTAAGATATGAAAGCCATATAGAGAGGTTGGTTGTATTCCGAAGATTTCTCGCTTACCTGATTGGTGACATTGATGACCGTGGTTGTGATTCATTCTTGAATACTCCTTCTTCAATGGCATCTTTTTCTCCGGGTTAACTTAAGTGAAGTTTTGCCCTGATTCTATTGAAATTTACCTTAGTAAATATTTTGTGCAATATGGTTGCTCTATATTTACATAAGTGCTATATCGGACGTTTCCAGAAACACTGTGCACATAACTTTTTCACTGAATGTTTTTTTTTTTTTCTAACTTAAGGACATGTGAAATTGATTTAAAATTTTTTACTGATTATGCAACTAAGAAGAATGCAAGAAAAATGTAGTCATTTTCTCCGTAGTGTGGGGAACAACACGCTTTTAGTCGTCCATAGAATGGTGCTCCGAATATCTGTCCTGTCACTAATCGGCAACGGCGGCGTGGTTGTCTCTACATGGCCCGAAGAAGAGGAAGCAGCAGGCGCCGCGTACTATACTCCAAAACAGCAACAACGACGACGACATCGCGACAACAGCAACTTGTCAGAAAATCGCACATGACATGCGAATGGCATGAATTCATTTACTCGACTACAGCTTGCTCCTCAGTTTGGGAGATTCGCTTGGTTAGCACGTTTTATAAGTGAGTTTAGGTATAGCTGGCACGCCTGCTTTCTCATAGTTGGGCCCTTCACCGTGCCAGCGGATTATTCAAAACAGATGCTAGCCTGTCCTTCATGAGCTGCGCAGAAATAGCAGCGTCTAAATCAACCTTCACGTTTTAACAATAAGCTGCATCGCACGACGTACATGTGGTGGTTATAGCAATCGCTAAGTGGTCCCTATCTAGTACTCACGTTAGTCCTTTCATTCAGAGGCTATGCAGAAAGAGCAGCATTTTGAACAATTAACGGCTCTGCTCGGCGCAGTGTTTATGAAAATCTCAAAATAGCATCTCTTTGTGTCCTGTAGTTTCTCGTGAATGTAAAATGAGTTTGCTTCGTGCAGGACGCGAGCATACGCCAGCGGAACGATAATTGCTAACCCTTATCACGCTTATGTAACTGCATTTGCTTGTGCATCTCTATATGGAAGGAAGACACAAACGAGAAAAAAAAAATTAAAGCATCAGCTGTAACGGGCAGGGGCGTTTAAGAATAGCATTAGCAACATGGTGACAGCGATCGTCGCAAAAGCTGAAAAAAAAGAAGAAAAAAAGCTTATTAGCGTTTTTTTATCGTTAGTTTTTTGACACATGTTTTACGTAAGCTCCACCTTATAACCGACGAATAATGTACGGTCTAATAAAAACAAATCTTAATTTCCCTTAAGGATGTTCTTTAGCAGCGACGTTACTCGCTAGAAACATAGGCCGCACACGGTGTTGTGAAGAAGGTTAGCTTTTCTCGCTTAGACGATGACATTTATCGATCAAAATCAAAGGCGTGAACAGAGTTTTCTGCGACCATGAGCTCTTTCCCAGCTTCTGCACAACCTCAGTTGCGCCCCATGGTTAATAATACGCCAAGAAATAGAGAGGGACAGCACGAAACGGAAGAATAATAAAACTGAGAGATCAGGATTGCCAGCCGCAGAACACGGCCGGCGAGGTTTCAGCCGAGACGTTTTCGAAACCGTCGAGTCGCAGTGTGTCACCCGATGAGAGCACTCTGCAGGAGATATGGGAAGCGCGGCTGTCCCTTGGCGTGCGGAGGTACCCCAACTATAGACGCCGCAAAAGCGTTCTGCCCGCGGCATCGACAGGGCAACGAAGCGCCGCTTACAGATTCTGGCGTTGTCTTTTTTCTCCCCCTTACGCTTGCTCAGATGAACCAGTTTTTGACGGAGGACCTGCAACCTGTAATGGACTTGGACTCGACCACCACTTCGCACCCAGTGGTTCAGAGCGTCAGCCACCCGGATGAGATCACAGAGATCTTCGACACGATTTCCTACAACAAGGTAAACGCGAATGTCGTTTCTTGTATCGAGGAAGGTGGCCTCCGAAGCACGCGCGCCGTAGGGGAAAAGCAGAAGGGCCAGGCGTGTCGCCACTGCTCCCACTATAGGTACGATATATCCGTCCTGCCCGGCTGCTTTCCTTCCAAGAACCGCGTCAAACCAGCTAACCGCTATCATGTATGGCAGTCCCCAGCGTGAACCAGCGCACAATCTAACGGTGCAACACGGCGCAACGGCGGCTTCGACGTGCTTGCGCCCTCTCCTCTGCGTACTCTCTGCCTGCCCCTTTCTCTCTCTGCCTGCCGCATTCGTCGTCTGCTAATGACTGGGTAATCACGCGACTCGGCCCAGCCCCAGGGATATATCATGTCGTTTGGCGTTCCCCCAAGGACACATTTGTTTACCACGCAATCTCGTCGCTCCCGTTTGCCTTCGAGACGGCGATCGTTGCTTCCAGCGCGTTTTAAATGCTGTTCGCTCGGTCTGCCACTATGAACTAAATACGAAAGAAGCCGAACATAAAGCGCACAATAATTGCAATGGTTTATTGTTGGCGTCCTTACGCTTGCTCTTATGTGGTTAATCGATCTTGTATGACACGGAAAGGAGGGGGGAGGGGTATGCTGTCACTATTATATACTGGGTCTTTTTTTTTTAACGTTAAACATATGCTTTCTTTTCTTTAATTGCATGGGGCATAGGGCACAATTCGGCTGGTTTAGGTGGTATACCTCAACAGGCACTAGCGTCACAAATCGCAATGTCCCGGTAGTTAACTAAAATACATTCACTAATTAACTTTTAAATTATTCACTTTACGGCACATGCTTTAAGTGCGTCATTGAAGCTGAGCAGCAATGAAGTAATGTATACTTAGCAGAAATTCTAAAAGTAGCATACCTCTCGAGATATACGTCCACCAAGCCTGCTAACCCGGGCACGATGCCGGCCTAGTCGTGATGTTGGACGCATTGTTAACGGCCCTTACGAACGACTAGATTTGTGAATTCAGCCTCTGTTCTCTTCGGCCATGCAAGGACGATCGAGCGTTGGCGTGAATTGCGCTGCTAATGACGGAGTAGTTGCCCGTACCACTTTCTCAGCGGCAGCGCGCTATTCGTTCACGCGCGGCACGTTTGACAACGCTGCGATCGCGGAGCAAACGCGCATTAGTCACGTCGGTGTTTTTCATGTGTTTCGGGCTTTCCAATTATGCGAAACAATATTCCGTAATATTGCTGAATCAGACATTTTCTAGAACGCTTGACAACTTTCACTGGTAGTTTTTCCGTGAACTTGATGTTTACTACGCTAACAAGTGGCCTTTAATACAGTTATGCTATAAGACAGAATTGAGGAAACACAAAAATAGAAGACGTTTAATATTTTTCTCGCACAATGTAAATGCCCTGAAATTTGTAGATTCGATGGCGTGGAATCGTCACAAGGCTACTATACTGTCTGGCTAGCGGTAGTCACGAATGAGCGCATGTGCATAGTTCAAGGTTCTTTTCCTGTTTGCACCAGCGAGCGCCCGTCTATGCGACAACGCATACGGAAGTGACGCGATGGCTGCAGTGGTGGTTCTATTGGAGAGTGATGTGTTGAAAAATAGCGTTGAATATCGCCATGAACGAAGGCTTGCTTCTGACGAACTTTATCCGTGCAGAAGTACACGGCGACGGAAACCGTGAGTATAGAATTTGCGACTCAATTGCTTCGTTGCAAAACGCATTGACGGCAGTGTTCTTCGACAGTGTGCCGTTCCTCTGCAGTTACGTGCACGGCCACCGTCGTGTCTCCACACCACTGTGCAGCTTTGAAAGCTCCCGATCAGGTCCAAGTACAACATGTAGAAGAGTATTGAATTTTATGTCATTCTGCTTGCCTAAGCAAGTGACTGTGACGAACGCATACCTGCCAACCTGCGAACTTTAAATTTCGTGAGAATCCCGCGAACACGACAACGAAGGGGAGGAATGGCGCGGTTTCTTTTCTTTTTTTAAAGTTTACCTTAAGTACGCACTTTTTGCGAAATACATACGCACGTTATTGAGAATTATTTACCTTCAGACGCAACACTCAAGCTGCAGCAAACGTGAAACGACAGGAAGCTATGAGCAACATGTTTATTTTTATTATTTTTTTTCATAGAGGAAATAAAGTTTGTTTGCTTCCCCCATGTTGTGTTAGACAGTGTCTTTTCGAGTCACTTCGCTGTTGCCGGTTTCGCCTGCCTCAGGAACTTGTTTCGATAAACTGTTCGGAGCAAGTTCCCCTAGAACGTACTTCCACCGACTTCCAAGAGTATGGTCGGAGACCAACGAGCGGAACTTCTTCGCGAACAGAATTTCTTTTTCGTAAAGCTTTACGAAACATTCGCAAAATTGTAGAACGAACCTAAATTCGTAAACATTACAGAAAATTGGGAAAAGTTGGCATGTATGCAGACGCACTGTTGACGTCGTTCGACTGTCACCATTTTTTTTTTTACACATTCTCTTTCATCAAAGCCGACGGAACGTCGCATCCTTGGCGTCTAGCGCGCTCTGGTCTTATTGCTTTTCACTGGAATCCGTTTCAGGGTGCATCCGTGCTTCGAATGCTCGAGAACTTCCTTGGACCTTCGGTATTTCAGAGGGGCGTATCGGTAAGCTTAGTTGTGCATTTTCTATTTCTCACAATTCTCCTGTAAACACTCATTTAGCAATAACTCGAATGTACAGCGTCATCTCCGTTACTGGATTGCAGGAACCGCGCGCAGGTATATAAGTCGGATGAGTCGCTGGATGTCCCAGCATGTAACTGTATAGTCAGGTTGTACTCAGTAAAACAATACACAGTACGAAACTGAAGACGGTATGCATGATCAAACAGCCCTATAAGTGTATATTTGTGGCGAATAGCTGTGGTACAGGTTTAAAATCTATATAAATGTGCGTCGGATTTATTTTATAAAGTGTGTTAACCGAAAATGGAGTGCAATATGGCACAAGCGAGAAAATTTGGCTGCGTGATTAGGACGGTACGAAGGTAAGGTACGGTAGGGTAATTTCATAAAGCAACAAAGTGAGAGTGGTGCAGATTGACGCACAGCGCATTACCGACAGCCAACGGAAACGAGTGAAACGACTTTCAGCAACGTACAGTGTAGCCATTACGACACAATTATTCAGTCCGTACATTGAACAAGACGCATAATATAAATTTGTCGTTACAATAAATGTCTGCCAGTAGTAGAATATTCCAGCATAGGCCGAGTGTGTTTAAGACTATGCAGATTTTTTTTATAAAACCGTTATGAGCGTGGGAAACATGGCGTTTTTGAAGAGGAGTTGTAAAGCGAGGTGGCCATACTTTTCTGCTAATGACGTGAGTTTCAGAAGACTAATTAGAAATATCCGTTTCCGTCTGGTATGACAGTGAGACTGCCTTTTCTGCGCTCCCGGCACATTCTGTTTCGATATTGCCTGGATTGAACGTTGAAATTCGAATATGAATATTTCGAATTGGTGTGATTTAAAAGGTATCAAAAATTAGGGTGCATAAAGGTGTGATCGCCTTCGAATTTTTCATGTATACAACTGCCCCCAAAGTTCTAATAAAGAGGTAATTACCAAAATTTTGTTAATTAGCCTTGTAAAACTAACGCTGTTCGTGACAAACTATGTCCGCCTCGCCTAGGAACACGCCCACGTTCGTTATGCTCAAAGCCTTTTTTATAAAAAATCTGTATAATATTAAAAAAATACTCTCTATACCACATTGGAGTACTCCTACAGAGGACATACAGTGTCAAGCGTTCACGTAACGCTTAGATACAAGTTCCAGGCCAGGGCAACTGCGAGTTATGTTAACCTGTTGATGCTTTCAAGGCTGTGTTCGCTTGCTCGAGAAGATCGCACTTATGTGGTTACCTTAAAATGTTAATCAAACACCAGGTGCATTTAGGCAACGCGAAGGTTTCAGTAGGCATATACAAGGTATCTGTTATTTCCTGCTCAGCGCAGACGGGGTCTACTGCTTCATATTGTGATTAATGAGTTGCACTCCTTCCAAGGCGAGAATTAACTGAGGTAAATTACGTCTTTTTCAGTCATTTTTGTGGAACCACCAGTTCGGAAACGCCAAAACGGAAGATCTGTGGGCAGAACTTTCCGAAGCCGCCGGCAATGTAAGTAAACGAGTCTCCGCACCAACGCTGACGACCGCTTTATTATGATCAAACTGCTGACGCTCATTTTTATATGATGCTGTCGAGTTAAAGGAAAGAGCTAAATACATGTACCAAGCGAAAGGGTGGAGGCCACCTGTGAACAAAAGTGTACGGACATTGGGTTCCGGGAAAAATTTGAATTTCTTCACAGCAATGGGAACGAGGAAGAGGTAAACAGAGGGGCTCGATTTTTGTTAATCATTGCTTCATCTGTCTTTATGTGATCGTGATTCGCAGCTTATAGTCACACAGCCTGCAACTGACTACTGCAGTCCAAGCATTGCCGGAAGAACACTACGCTGCGCTTGTCAATTTTCAGGCGTGCGTCCTAATTAAGGAAAAAAAGCTAAAAAATGAAATTTTCGAGGAGCCTGCGGTCCGTACTCTTCCGCTCATGTCTGCACGTATGTGCTTTTGTGTAGCATCCGTTAAAATTCTGGGGCCGCATTCCCCCACCAAGGTTTTCTTTTGTAAAAATACATTTTCGTTGACCAGCAGCCTCCGCTAATGATGTATTCGCTATCACGGCTGGCCGGCGCCCGTTCTTTCCAGTATACTTAAAAGCGTACAAAGTGATTTACGAATACGGGCCCTGGGCCAGTATTCAGAAGAAAAAAATGTTCTTACGCTAGAACTGTCCATAGAGGACGTGCCAGCCAATTGTGATATTATGTGATGATTGTGATACGCCCGTTATTAACGTAGGCGTCTTGTCGATGGAAAATAATTCGTACCGCAACAGAAAGCTTTGCGAATGCGGTCCCAGATATTTGACCATTAGTGTGCGCGGTCCTCCTGCCGCACAGACAAAATTAACAATTTTTTTTTCGTTCGTAAGTGTCGTTTGCCATTGTCCGACCGTCTTCTATAATGCGTAATATACCCAACATCACGAATTCCTGGCACTTCCGAACGGTTGTAGTTTCGGAACGTTTCTGTGAACACTTGCGCTGGTATACTTCAAAAAAAAAAAAAAAAAGAAGGAAGAACAAATGGGCCCCGAGGTCACATTTGAGTGGCTTTGTGCCAGATCAGCCATCGCTTTTTTTATATTTTTGAATTGGCCACAGTGTCTGGTAGTCCAAATTAAGCGCGAGGTGGCTTACGAATAAGGTATATTAAAGTCAGGGTCTGTGCTATCCGCCTCTTTTCCGCGTTTTCTCGTTAGTGTTGTAAGATCCTGCTACTGTTTTTATAAATGCCGAAATACCGGAGCAGGAAGCACCCTGTCCGTGTCAAGTCGCTGGTCTGGAGCAAAGTGAACTCGACAGAGTGGGGATGAGCGTTGCCAAAACCCTGGTTTCGTTGCGCCATGTTCCTGCAGCGAAGCCAGCTTGAAGCCTGCTCTTTACGTAAACTGGGCCCGTATCCACAAGAAACTTCTTGCGCTAAAACTGTTCGTAAGAGCATGCAAATGACAGCCAATCGTGATGTCGGACGTAGCGAATGTGGCAGACCAATTGCGAACAGCACTTACAAACAAAAAGCTTTGTGGTTTGGGCCCCTGAATTCGACGCTAAGATGTGCAAGCTCTCTTAGATTCGTTGACTAACGAACAGAACTATTAAGCAGCGTCAGGCTGGGAAAAGTGCACCTCACTATTCTGTGCATCAGTGAACTTCGGAGTTCTTAGAGACAGCAACGTTTGCATGGAGCGCATCCGTTTGGAATAGACTGTATGTGTACGAGCAAGGAACCTGGCATTCTGTGAACCTGGAACTTGACGAACCACTGTGCTGGCCGTATATCACCACCGAAACTATGAGCTCTACAGAGCTCTACGGATCTCGCCCGTAAAAAAGGGCTATCGATCCGACTTTCCCGGATTTTGACTTCGTGAGTAAACTTTATCAGTTGCGACATGACGCTCGTCATGTTTACGCTCAGGACACCATCGCACGTCTCAACAATATCGCCGGCAGTTCCTTGACACCAATAAAGGCAGAATAAGCAAGAATGAATCACTTCAGACTGACAAAATAGTCTTTCGAAACTGTACTTTAATTCATTTGACCGAAAATAAAAGAAGAAGAAAAATAGAAAAGATGATTACCAAGGGAGAAATGGTGGCCACACCTTCGCTTTCTCGCATTTCGCGACAAAACTTGAGCGCCCGTTTTCAAAATATTTTCTCGTACTTGGTTTGTTTCGGCGCAGGAGGAGATAGTATCGAAACTTGCTAGACTGAGTCTTTGGTTCCCTCGACTTTCGTGCAGTAATTTACCGAGAAGCGCTGGCAGAATTCATGACGCCACAGCGAGCTGGTGCGGGAGCTTCAAGACGTCGTCGCAAGGCGTATTTCATTTTCGCGTGCTTTGTCGTTTTTTTCGAGCCTTCTCCCACTGGGGGCCGCTTGGCCATTACAGGGGCATATTTTGTTAATAGTGCCTAACTTTCTCTTACTCTGTAGAGTATATGCAAAGGGACTCAATAGGAATATTGGGCGGCATTATTAATTAACGTACGTTTCTAAAATGTCAGAATGCCGAAAAGCTCACTCTCACAGTGAGCATGAGGCGTAGCAAGGCAGAAAATGCGCCAAGACGAAAGGCGGGTGGCTCCTTCGAGTTCTCGTACGATGGTGTTTCCTCCGGTGTAGCCAATTGCTTATCAATAAAGGAGCTTTGAAAGTCAACCGAGGACTCTACCTAGACAGTTTGGAGAACGTACTCCGCGCTCAGAAAGGCCCGAAAGCGAGAACATACTTTGAAATCCGTAACGCCACACTGACGCATACCGGCGCTCCGCTGTTTTGGGAAGTTTCAAGATAGGGAAGTTTGTCATTCATTCTTTTTTCAGCTAGCAATCGACAGTTTTGCTCCGAAGGAATGAAAATAGAATTTTAAAGGGATAAATTGGTTCCTGTTACAGGTCATTGATTTTCGTTTTCTCTTTAGTGTCCCTTTAATATTTTGCTTCACGAAATAACCTTGAGACTGCACTCTCGTGTCGACAGACAAAGCAGACTACAGTTCGTTACTCTCGTCTCGGCATCAGCGAGCCTTGGAATAAGTACGTTTGTCACCAAGGTTTCTGTCCTCCCTCTCGTTTTTCGAGCGCCAGCCGACGACAACGTGCACGTTGCTGCATCAAAGGCGGGCCTATAGACAGCCAGCATTCACAACAATACCATCGGTAATTTCCCTCGTTGCATACAGGTGTACTTTCTCAATGATTCGTCCGCCGGACACGGAGTTTATATGTGTATAGTCAGCATGCGTCGTTCGCTGTTTGAGATTCGCTGTAGGCAGAGCGGATGGCGCCGTCTTCGTCTCAGCCGTCCTTGTACTTGCCTTCGTTTTCTTCGTCCCGCAGCCTTTTCACGTGCGCGCGGCCTTTGCCCGGCGTTTACAAATCTCGTGCTCATCCGGTGTATACTTGGGCCAGCGTTGTCGCCAGCGGATAGGGGCGGGCCGTGACCACCGCTCCGCAGCAGAGTAGCGCAGCGAGGCCATCTGTTTCATTCAAAATTATCTACACGGAAAGCCCCTGAAACCATTAGTAAGAAAGAGCCGAAAGAACACGACTTTAGCAAGTCAAACGTGCACTGGTACCAGCGTTTTTCTTTTGGTTTCGCTCCTGTAAGGGAAACAAAATTAGGGGTAATTTCTGCAGTTTCATATTTCACCCGCCAGGTACGCTATAAACGGGTCGTGTAATTCTCTCGACTTTGTCAGCGGTTGTGCACACATCTACAGTCCTTTACAATTAACATCGTGAAGTTGTGAACAAATCGATTATCTTCAACAAGTCCGTACTGCAGTTCGCACTTTGACTCTTTAAGCATTGATTCCTCGTCTCGTATATATTCTTGTGCGAAAGCCTTAATTGCAAAGCATGAAACCCCAGACAAGACACAAACATGTCGGCCTCTCGTGCTCTAACACTGTCACACTTGGTCAGCGGGGAGAAAGGGCGGTCGCAAAAGATGGACACGTAGTGATTAGCAGTGACCGAACAGAGGTAGGATCAGCCTGGAGTTTCGGCACGCCAATTTGACTTGGTCTTAGCAACGAACGTATTTCCTTGCAGCGTTTATATAGCTCGTTTAAATACAGGAACCCAAAGTTAGGGGATGGAATCCGCCGGTGTACTGAAAAACGCAAATGGCCTGCAATGGAGTTGGGTTATTGCGTACGCTAAGACCCGCTTAGGTGTATTTCTGAAACTCCCTATTTTAAACTAGCATTAATAAGCACTGGTTCCGCGCCGGCGATAACTTGGTGCTTAGGATACCTATTTTGCCAGCATAAAGAATCTATATTCTGATTTTTCATTATTTTTCGTGCAGAAATCTACTACCTCTTATTACGTGTCGCAACACTGCCTTACATTCAACCAGCCACTCCGCATTTCACGCTTGCAGTGCAATGAATGACGGGAGACGGTATCAGTCCCTGCTCCCGGCAGACCGGAAGGGCGGTCGACTGCGCTGCTCCCGCGCTGGTATTGCGACACAAACCGGTGTTCTTGCGAGAACAGTGAGCGTATAAGTACAAGTGGTTTTGCAAGGGCAGGCCAGGCGAGGACCCACTTGTACAAAAAAATGCATGGTGACGGTTCTTACGGCTAAACAGCGCAAAAGAGACGTGGACTAAGAAATATATATATTCTTGTTTTGTCACATATCTTGTGGCAGGATATCTAGAAACTGCTGCTTTTCTAGGGATATCGACCTTGGCGGCGTCTGACCAGTAACTCAGCAGTTGCAAACATGTCCTAAAGCAAAAAAAAAATTGCTAAGAAGAATTAAAAAGTTCATCAGTGAATTTATGTATCCAATTGCTCACCGTGATTTTTTGCGCAAGTAATGTACGTATCCTCAGTGATCCTGCGGAAGTGGTGGATTTGAACAATCTTCAACAGGCGATTATTTTTTTAGCATTATGAGGAAAAAGATGAGAAAGATAACAGGTGGTCTATGAGGACCACCTTAAAGAATTGCGGAGTTATCCTGAACGCTCAAGCTTGTCTCAGAGGTTGTAGTAATCATTTTCCAGACAGAAGAAACATGTTTACTGCAAAGCATTACGGACAGTGATCCGCGATATGTGAAAACAAAAACATTATCTCGCAATTAATGCGTGAATCTTGGTTTTAATACTTTATTGTGCGAAAACCACGCGGTGTCTTTCAATCTGTCGCTTCGAAGCCTAATACGTGGAAATACATGAATTATCTGATACGGCTACAGTGACCTGAAAACTTTTATTGCCGCGCTTATCATGTTTTGTCTTGCCGGAACTGAGTTTGATCCTGCGCCCAAGTTGGGAAAAGCCTAAACCAACTAAATATACCTGTAGCATACGGCCGGCACGCAAACAGAAATAACGGCCCGTAGAGAACATCTTTTGCGTGTCACCGGTTGCCACTGTGAGAGTACACTGGTTTCGGCAGAGCTGCATTTCCGTTCTAGAAGCCACTATAAACAGTGAATAATATAGGCAGCGCGTATATATAGTGTCGTGTAACCGAGGTAAGGACTACGTGATAATGTAGGACGGACAGGTATTTATTGTGGTCCGAGAACCTGACAGTCTTCATAAGTGTATACGAGCTAAGCCAGTCGTTCCGGAACGCATGTGCTCGTGCACGCATGTCATTGAAATTGCGGTGATGATAGGGAACCCCTGCGCTGCTCGTATGCGTCCACATAAGACATCCCCATTCCTTGAGTCCTCTTCATAAGTTCAGGCGTTCTGGCGGTTTCACTTTGACCGCTGCGAGTGGTGTACCCGTGGGCACAGCACTCGCTGCAGCATGTCCCGTGTCGTATCCATCCGGCGAGGACAGAGCGTTTTGAAGTATCCCATGATGGTGTTTCCTCGTGAGACGGACATTGCCTTTAAATGTGTCCGCAGCATATGACTTTGCGGACGCAATAGCATATCGTCGCTGAGCGCCTTTCTACGTTCTGATAACTTTCGAGGCTGCCTTCAATTTTATGTGGCGTAGCGTCCGGCGCGACGCCCCACTGCAGCGACAAGTGTTTTAGATTGTGAATAAGAAAAGCTGCTATTTTCTGCAACCCTTTAGGGAGCACGACTCAGCGCCATGAGAGTGATACCCTCGACGCCCAGTTATACGCGCCTGTGCCAACAGCCATCGCGATCTCATGACGCGATTACGTTGAAAACGTGCTTCTTAGGAAAAAGGCTGCAGGTGACACCCTCGGACGGAAACTATCTATCTATCTATCTATCTATCTATCTATCTATCTATCTATCTATCTATCTATCTATCTATCTATCTATCTATCTATCTGTCTGTCTGTCTGTCTGTCTGTCTGTCTGTCTGTCTCTCTCTGTAGCTTTTTGCCATTTTTCGTAAAAACTGCCTCGCCTAGTTTCCCAGCGAGTGTAGCCGTTCTTGTACGAAATCTCGGTATCCAGGCTAATTCACACGTCTCGAGAAAGAACCGTGCTATATTCGAGTGTGATTGTGCGCAGACGCTGCCAGCGGGCTACAACGTGTCAACGATCATGGACACGTGGACGCGCCAGATGGGATACCCGGTGGTGACCATCAGCCGCAGCGCCGACGACCCGACGCTCATACGAGTCGTCCAGGAGCGCTTCCTACGCAACAACCAGCACCAGCGAAACGAATCCGACATCTCTCCCTACGGGTGCGTGGCGGGCCTGTCAGAGCTCTTCTCGATCGTCTTTGCAGCGGCCGTCTGCTGTGCCGTCTTGGCAGTTTCCCAAAGCTGGCTTTCCAGCGTATAGCTGCGCTGCCCGAAACACACTGACTCTGTGCTCGTAATTAAAGCGAAGTTTTTGCATTAAGCACTCGTTACCAAATAAACACAAAGTAATCTGTTACATGCACATTACTGCGCATCACTTTAAAACATTTGCAGCCTTTGGGGTGTATATTTGCCACACAACAAAAATCGTCATCCGTCTTGCTTGCGTTTCCCTTCTCGAAAACGCTGGGCTCGTTACTTTCCTGTCGAGAATGCATTGTCATGCTCATAACGCACATGCCGTTCGCGACCAGGAAGTACCGGGCTCGCAGCGTTGAAGAAAGGAAATGCGGGCAAGGCACACTCTTAGACAAAATTACACCCTTTGGTTCGTATCTTGCCACACAACGAGAATCGTCATCTGTCTTGCCCGCATTTCCTTTCTTTAACGCAGCGAGCCCGGTACTTCCTAGTCAGGCACGGCTTGCGCGTTATCAGCTTGACACAGCATTCTCGACAGGGAAGTGGCGAGCGCCGAGTTTTCAAGAGAGGAAACGCAAGCAAGGCAGATGACGATTATTGTTTGGGGACAAGATAAGCCCCAAAGGGTGTACACTTTTTTTAAAGTGTATTACACTCTAAAAACAGTTGCACCCCTTGGGGTGTATATTTGCCACATAACAATAATCGTCGTCTTGCCCGCGCATTTCCTTTCTTTAACGCCGCAAACCCGGTACTTCACAGTCGCGAACGGCATGCGCGTTATCAGCATGACAGAGCATTCTCGAAAGGAAAGTAACGACCACAGTGTTTTCAAGAAAGGAAATGCGGTCAAGACAGATGACGGTTATTGTTGTGTGCAAATATACACTCCAATGGATGTAAACTTTTTTAGAGTGTAAAATCCGTTTCTGGCAACGAGGCGTCGCGTAAAAGCAACCTAACTGATTTTTTAAGTGGAAATTCCTTTAGAACTCTGTCCTTATGTTATATTCCCGGCCCTTTTTCATAAAATACTGCCTTTTTGGAGATATTTCACCATATACACACTCTTAAACAAATGCACCCACTTTGCGGTGTATATTTGGTACACAGCAATAATCGTCATCTGTATTGCTTTAGTTTCCTTTCTTGAAAACGCTGCGCTTTCTACTTTGCTGTCGCGAATGCTCTGTATAATGCTCATAATTCGCATGCCGTTCGTACGTGACTTGGAAGTACCAGGCTCGCAGCGTTAAAGAAAGGAAATGCGGACAAGACAGATGACGATTATTGTTGTGTGGCAAGATACGACCCAAAGGGTGTAATTTTCCTTAAAGTGCATTCTGAAAATGGTTACACCCTTTGGGGTGTATATTCCTCCCACAACAATAATCGTAATCTGCCTTGCTTGCGTTTCCTTTCTTGAAAACTCGACGCTTGCTACTTTCCTGTCGATAATGCTGTGTCACACTGACAACGCGCAAACCGTTCGTGAGAGGGAAGTACCGGGCTCGCAGCGTTAAAGAAAGGAAACGCGGGCAAGACAGATGACAATTACACTCTAAAACAGTTGCACGCTTTGGGGTGTATATTTGCCACACAACAATAATAGTCATCTGTCTTGCCCGCATTTCCTTTCTTGAAAACGCTGCGGTCGTTACTTTCCTGTCGAGAATGCTTTGTCACGCTGATAACGCGCATGCCGTTCGTGACTTGGAAGTACCGGGCTTGCAGCGTTAAAGAAAGGAAATGCGGGCAAGACAGATGACGATTATAGTTGCGTGCAAAATGTATACCCCAGAGGGTGCAACTGTTTTAATACTCTTAAGCAAAATTACACCCTTTTGCTACACAACGATAATCGTCATCTGTCTTGTCCGCATTTCCTTTCTTTAACGGTGCGAGCCCGGTACTTCCAAGTCACGAACGGCATGCCCATTATCAGCATGACAAAACATTCTCGACAGGAAAGTAGCGAGCGTAGCATTTTCATGGAAGGAAACGCAAGGAAGACTGATGACGATTATTGTTGTGCGGCAAATATACACCCCAAAGGTTGTACATTTGTTTAAAAGTGTAGAGTGCATCGTTGTGGGACAAGATGAGCCCGAACGGGTGTTATTTTTTTTAAGATTGTACACTCTACACTCCTAAAATGGTTGCACCCTTTGGGGTGTATATTTGTCCCACAATGATAATCGTCATCTGCCTTGCTTGCGTTTCCTGTCTTGAAAACTCGGCGCTCGCTCCTTTCCTGTCGAGAATGATTCGTCACACTGATAACGCGAATGCCGTTCGTGACTGGGAAGTACCCGGCTTGCAGCGTTAAAGAAAGGAAACGCGGGCAAGAGAGACGACTATTATTGTTGTTGGACAAGATACGCCCCAAAGGGTGTAAATGTTTCTAAGAGTGTAAGAACAGTTGCACCATTTGGGGTGTATATTTGCCACACAACAATAATCATCATCAGTCTTGCTTGCGTTTCCCGTCTTGAAAACGCTGCGCTCGTTACTTTCCTGCCGAGAATGCTTTGTCGTGCTAATAACCCGCATGCCGTTCGTGACTTGGAAGTATCGGGCTCGCAGCGTTAAAGAAAGGAAATGCGGGCAAGACACACTCTTAGACAAAATTACACCATTTGGGTCGGATCTTGCCACACAACGATAATCGTCATCTGTATTGCCCGCATTTCCTTTCTTTAACGCTGCGAATCCGGTACTTTCTAGTCAGGCACGGCTTGCGCGTTATCAGCTTGACACAGCGTTCTCGACAGGAAAGTAGCGAGCGCAGCGTTTTCAAGAAAGGAAACGCAAGCAACACAGACGGCGATTATCGTTGTGTGGCAAATGTACACTCCAAAGGGTGTAAACTTTTTTTAGAGTGTAAAGCCGTTTCTGGCATTTCTGGCAACGAGACGTCGTTTAAAAGCAATCTAACTGCTTTTTAAGTGAAAATTCCTTAAAAACTCTGTGCTTATGTTATATTCCATTTTTCATATAATACTGCCTTGTTGGAAATATTTCACCATATACACTCTAAAAACAGTTGCACCCTTTGGGGTGTATATTTGCCGCACAACAATAATCGTCATCTGTCTTGCTTGCGTTTCCTTTCTTGAAAACGGTGTGGTAGTTACTTTCCTGTCGAGAATTCTCTGTTATGCTGATAACACGCATGCCGTTCGTGACTTGGAAGTACCGGGCTCGCAGCGTTAAAGAAAAGAAATCTGGGCACGACAGTTGACGATTATCGTTGTGTGGCAAATATACACCCCAAAGGGTTCGACTGATTTCTGAGTGTAATATTCCTGTTTTATCTGTGTTAACCTTCCTCCCCCCTTAATTGAGCAGTGCTCCTAGGAGCCTAGTATGAATGAATGAATGAATGAATGGGCACAACTCAAGTTGCTCTGACAAAGTGCCACTGATTCGGTCATCCAGGAGCACGACGGTCTGACAGTCATCTTCGTCTCAGATATTGTTTTTTTTTTCCGGCTCGTAGAGACTCTTGCAAGAAACTCAACCATCTGTCAGTGCATAGTGAACTGGTGTATCACACCTCGCCGAATGAGCGCTCTTAAACGGCAGACATAATTTCATTCCTTCTTTTTTCTGCCCTACTGTAGGTACAAGTGGAGCATACCTCTCAGCTACAAGACTTCGGCAGCGAAAAATAAAGTCAAGCAGATCTGGCTTCACGACGAACAAGGTCAGATGTGCGCACACAGCATCAGTTATCGCCAAAAACCCTTTCCGGGTTTTACTGGAGCGCGCACTCTTTACCTCACTGTTCTCATGGTTACCTGTCGTTTACAGCGACAGAATTAAACACGGTTTTGTGTGTGTAGCCCTTAACTCTTGGTTTTTATCGCCTAAAAATTGTGTCCACTAGCCTAAACAAAATACAAAGGGAAATGAGGCGCATAACGCAACGTGAAATAAATAAATCAAGTATATTTATAATAATTATGGTACTGTGGGAGTGTATGGAAACGATTGTTTGTACGCTTGCAACCACGTGATGACCGCCACAGGTGTCTCACAGTTTCAGCGTATAACTTTGCAATGTTACAGTTTGGGCATATATATATATTCCGAAGCCCGCGACTACACGCAATGTGCCTCGAGCAGCCAGTCGCACAGCAATTTTGCGTGCATTTGCGGGCTTCTTTCACGCTCAGAAAAACACTTTTATGCAGCACGTATTGAGCAACAGAAAGTTGTATCGGGAGTTTTTCTGCAATTTTCTCATTGACACCATTCCATCTAATTATAATATTTTAGAAGTTGATTATAAATAAGACTAATTATCGAATTAGGCGCAATGAAAAAAAATTTGAGTATCTAGAAGCGACAGCAAACAACATTACCTTGGTATTGTCCAGCTGTGTGGCATTCGCATATTTTTGAACTCTGGCTGAGGTTAGCTAGGACACCCTGTTTGCGTGTGTGTATATATATATATATATATATATATATATATATATATATATATATATATATATATATATATATATATATATACAGTGAACTCTCACTTGAGTGAACTTCAACGGACCGAAGGAAATAGTTCACTTAACTGAAAGTTCACTAAACTGAATATTCACTAGACCAACATAAGACATGGCATACAGAGTCAAAAGTCTGAAGTGCAATTCATGGAGGAAAAGACATGGCATCCATAGTGTTAGAAATGTGTGAAATGGAATTTGTACATATCAATGAAAAACACACCACTTGTGTCGTTTGTGTGCCCACGCGGAACCGACGAGACTTGAAAGAAAGAGACGACGACCATGCCACGACTAGCCCGTCAGAAAAAACACACACCACGTGGTTTGTGGTGTGACAGATCGCCGCTTTGCTCTGGCGGCGTTGTAAGCGCCAGCGATGTTACTTTGTTCATGGCCTCCAAGATTACATGCTTGCTCGTTTTGTACGGGTGATCTCGGAGGCCATGCCTCGTTGCCGTTCGCTTTCCGCACCGCCGCTTTGCCCCAGGGGCGCTGTAGCGCCAGCGATGTTACATTGCCGCCGGAGCGGCGGTTTGATGAGGGCGGGCATCGATTGCGCCTGCAGTGCAGTGCAGTGCAAGCCTTGGGCCTCTGAGCGAGTTCGTTAAACTGAAATATTGACTGTTCCTAAATTCGTTTAAGTGAAACATTTTTGCATAGAATCTATAAGAAAACTGCCGGGGATTTTTAAAAAGTTCGTTATTCTGAAATATTCGATAAACCGACGTTCGTAGAACTGAGAGTTTACTGTATATATATATATATATATTCATAGGAAGCCAACAAACAAAGACACCAAAGACAAGAGAAAACAGGGGAAATGGCTTGTTACTAATTGAAATAAAGAAATTATAAATTAATGGAAATGAAAGTGGATGAGAAAACAACTTGCCGCAGCTGGGGAACGATCCCACGTCTTCGCATTACACATGCCATGCTCTACCAATTAAGCTACCGTGGCGTCGTTTTCCCATCCACTTTCCGGGGTTTTGATGTGTTACTACTAGAACTAACTCTGGGGAGTGTTAGCCAGCGCCACCATTCACAAACCTTGGCGGCAGATGTGGAACATCCTTTCTGCCGCAGGCGTCACGAGTACGGGATCTTTTTCGATGAAGGCGACTGGTCAGTAAACTCACATGCTACCTGAAGGCATGAATGTTGCCGGATTCGGGACCCTCGTTATGTAATGAATGAGAGGAAAGGGGGTAAACCGAGGGGCTCAATATTTATTAATCATATCAGAAGGAGCCAAAAAACAAAGACACCAAGGACAACACAGGGGAATTACTTGTACTTACTAATTGAGTTAAAGACATGATAAATTAATGGAATTATATATATATATATATATATATATATATATATATATATATATATATATATATATATATATATATATATATTCGGTCATGCGATTTGAGACTCATTCACTTGCAGCCTAACCGAGAATGTTTGTTTTATGTCTTAACAGAACATATTATGCACGTTTATGCCTTCGTGCCATTCGCTTACCTGTGTCCAAAATGCTATATCTCACTCTCTCATTTTTTTCTCTTTCTTAGATGAATTCCACATTTACGACGCTGGACAGCACGGCTGGGTTAAATTCAACGTCAACCAGACCGGCTACTACCTTGTCAATTACGACCCAACTGATTGGCAGCGACTCGGAGAGGTTCTTCAAAAGCATCACGAAGTAGGTGCTGTCGACGTACAGCTGTGTAGTTTTTTTTAAAGAAAATGGATAATAAATGTTGTATCTAGTGCAAAATTGAGGCACGATGAGGCACCGCTACAAAATGGTATTAGTTTAGTGAGCTGTCATGGTTTAGTGTGATGTCAACACGCCGAGATGTCTGCTAAAATTACTCTTGGATGCAGACAGCCCAAGGTGACACGGAAAACCAACGGTAACTGCGAAACTGCGTTTTAGCCCATACAAAGAAAGTCCGGTAGTCATGGGTAATGCACTTACATTTTAAGGGGGCCCTAGCGATGACGCTATTTTGACTGTAAGTCATTTTCCTTAGAATAATATTTTGTACGCACCGGTCGAGTCAAGCGAGAGCTGAGAAGGGCTCCTTAATATCAGCTTAATAATGGATTTTAAATATTAAGAGACTGAACCTTGCAGCCAAGCGAATAGTGTTGCAGTTGCAGCAATCGCCGCTTCTTCCAAGTGTCACTTTGTTTTCATTGAGCGGCCGGGCCAGTGCAATGCTGGCATGCAGCAGAGCGCAAGTCCATGCGTGAAGGAAGGATAAATGTCTTTTCCTTAATTCCCCTTAATGAGTAGACATTGCAGCAGCTCACTCAAGAGTGCGAAGCAGTGCAAAGTTGTAAATTATGAGTTCCGGTTTTTCTGTGTCCCTCTGTCCTGCTTCGCGCAGCACCTCTAAGTTGTAAATCATGAGTTCCGTTTTTTCTGTTTCCCTCTGTCCTGCTTCGCGCTGCACCTCTAAGTTCTGACGTCCTTTAGAGGCACTGCAACTAGAAAATTTGAAGCTGTACTCAGCAGTAGGATTTCGAAGCTTTTGAACTGTATGTCAATCTGCTATGAAGCCGTCGTCAATGTTTTTGTGCACTTTTCAGTAAACTCGAAAAGGCATGGACATTCAATAAATCAACTAGAACCACACAGAAACTAATTCAGTTGATTTGATTCTTACTCCTAAATTATCCCAAAGATATTCACTGGGCAGAAACATTAATGGCCCTTGTGTGCATGCATGCAGTGAGAGGGCCTGCACAGGTGTAGCAAAACGTCCTGTTTTCTTTTGGTTTTCGATCAGGAGCTGACACCTGCGGACAGGTCAAACTTGCTGTATGACGCCTTCCAACTAGCTTGGTCCAACCGCCTGTCCTATGATGTTCTTTTCAACATGACTCAGTACTTAATCCATGAGATGCACCTCATACCATGGTCCACAGCTCATGGATCTCTACTTGCGCTGACGCATCTCCTTGAAAACACCGAGGTCCGACGACCCATGCAGGCAAGTGCAATTTCGCAGCTATTCGACAGATATATGCGAGTGAGTGGTATTTTCTGAGTGGTATTCGTTTTCTCTTTCCTTCTAGACATATATACGCAAATTGGTAGACCCTATCTACAAGACACTTGGATGGGAAGACGGCGATAAGCACATGAACAAGCAAGTGTCTTATATTTAGTTATTACTCTGAATTGTTTTATCAGGACATGTTCCCTGAATAAGTTCTGCTAGAGTGCAAAGTATCTTTGGCGTTTTGAGCGTGCACCCTCTGTCAGAAAAGTTCTAGAACTTTTTTCCGTGCAATATTTGCAGTCAGTAATTGGGTGTAAATTTACTTGGCAGCAGAGCTGGTGTTTAGCAACTGACTGTTAGGATTGTTGGTAGATTTAGTTGGACGTTACACGAGTAATGTGGAGTGACATGGAACGTGATTTAGCAAGTATTCATTTATGAAGCATTATCAAGAATTCGTGCCTTTGAATGGTGTCAAAGGTTTCGTAAGGCATAGATTCGCTGTAAGGCGATCCTATAGAATCAGACACCCGTTAAAGTCACATACTGCTACAAATGCAGAATGTGTGAGGCAGTTACTGCATGAAAATCGCCTCGTTACTGCGACCATGATATCATAAGATCTGAAATTGAACACAGATGTTTGTAAGGTGTCACCAGATATTAAGCAACGATTTAGGGAAACGAAAACTGAATTCAAAACTTGTCCATTGCCACACTGACAGACAAACAGAAAGAAATCAGACGAACAATAGCTGCTGAACTTTTGGAAAGTGTCACTAGTGATCTGCAACTTGTGTTAATCATCAGTGGCGGAGAAGAAATTTGGTACTACCAGTATGATCCTCAAATGACCGCATCACAAACACTTTCTGCACAGTTTGTGACGTCTTTAATCAAAGGAGGTCAACCCAGGCCGCAATGTGCCACTGGTGGAGCTGAACTGGACACCTATAACTAAAGCTCCTGATTTTTCAGGGAAATGACACCCTAACAAGCTAGTCCTCTCCACTCATCGAATGGCGAAGTCACAGTTCACCTCCCTCCAAATAAGTGAAGCCAAAACCACCGAAAACAAAGACAATGTTGATGGCATTTTTTTAAATGTCAGAAGCTGGGTGCACCATTAATATCTTCCTGAAAAAAAATTTTAATAATGAGGTTTTACATACCAAAACCACTTTCTGATTATGAGGCACGCCGTAGTGGAGGACTCCGGAAATTTTGACCACCTGGGGTTCTTTAACGTGCACCTAAATCTAAGTACACGGGTGTTTTCGCATTTCGCCCCCATCGAAATGTGGCCGCCGTGGCCGGGATCCGATCCCGCAACCTCGTACTCAGCAGCCTAACACCATAGCACTGAGCAACCGCGGCGGGTATTCCTGAAGGATAAACACTGAAAGAAAACCTATATTGGCGTGTTAAAGCTTTTGTGCTGAGCAACTCGGCTGCATCATCCTAATTTGTCTTCATCTGGACAGTGGTTCATGTAGCACAACAATGAGAGGCCCCACACTGGTGCATCAGTTCAGGAATATCTAGCCAAACACCCATATTTCTGCTCTCCCATATTCACCCAACCTGTTTCCCTGTGTTCTTGTTTTACAACATCAAATTGCCGCTGAAAGGGAAGTGTTATTAAGATATGGCAGCAATCCAGACTGCTGCGACTTATGTGCTAAAGAGCATGCCGTATGAAGCTTTCTCTGCTTGCTTTCATGACCTCCATGCAGAAATGGTGGCAGGTTTGTATAGATAACTGAGGCGGCTAGTTCGGCAACCTAGAGTCATTAGTTTGCAAATTGAATAAAAGCTCAGTCCTGGATCCTGGAACTTACCTGACGAAGGTTGTAGAATTGACTTCTGTTAATACGATTCTGGTAAATTCAGTGTTTTGTGTAATTCGATCCAGACCGAAAGTCCCGGCCGGGGGCCATACATTTTCAATGGGCGCAAACTTTTGTTATTTTGATCCTGAAATTGGTCTTCGCCACATAATTCGAATTTGACTGCCCAGAATTCACGCGCTTGACCCCAATAGTGAGCGACGCTCAGTGGGCAAGTGAAT
The DNA here is from genome assembly GCF_050947875.1 of Dermacentor variabilis. Taxonomy (NCBI): domain Eukaryota; kingdom Metazoa; phylum Arthropoda; class Arachnida; order Ixodida; family Ixodidae; genus Dermacentor; species Dermacentor variabilis. The sequence goes on from NC_134568.1 coordinate 90,745,606, forward strand.
GCGTCGAAAACGAGTCATCTCCCACCGAAAATGTGTACTTTCGGCCGGCCCTAGGAAGATTTTCAAGCGAAAACAGTTGCTCACGATGGATGATTACAGTATTTACGTGATTCTAATGTGCGCCTTTTTTTTAATGTGAAGCATTTCTTGGCGAATATTTGCCACTTTGGCAATATCTATCTAGCTGCGTACGTCTTGGTGCTTTCGTGGTCGTTTCATTAACTTGGTATGTACCAAAATTGTCATAGTATGACAAGAGTGTATGACGAACATAAATGATCTGTCATGACATGAATATCATGACATCTCTATCATGTAGTGAGGCTTATAGCGCATGAAAAGACAAGGACGAAAGGAGACGTGAGACACACAGGTGCTAACTTGCAACAACCTTTATTTCGAGCAAGGGACCCATACATATATACAACTTTTTCGCGTACATCATCATACATGCGCTGTTTGCTAAAATTGCTTGCACACCATTACGCAGGTAAGCTAACCCTTTGCGGGAAAGGTCAATTGATGGTTTTGACACACAGTTACCCCCAAACCTATAAATCATTTCTGCTTCGATAATTTCGCGAGTTAATTCCAGATTGATAATAATTCCACATGATTCCAGAGATCCAGAGATCATGGTCGTTCCGTTAACTTGGTAGATACCGAAATTGGCATGGTATGACAATGGTGTATGGCGAACATAAATGATAGGTCATGACATAAACATGACATGGGTAGGTCACAAAACAGCCGCCTACGTATTGGTGCTCTCGTTAACATGATGCTCACGTCATGGTCGTTTCTTTAACTTGGTAACTTGATAACTTTAACTTTAACCGCTCACTGCCTCACATAAAATTGGTTCCCACAGGGCATGAGACCTGCCAGCTTTTGTACCATTGGCCCGAAAATTGCTTGCACTGGCCTACAGTGCACGGTTACGGGCAGTGCCGTAACCATGCACTGTCCAGAGAATTACATGCGTCGCAGGGCAAACAATCTAATCGGTTATTCTAGACGTGGGCCACCATCCTATTTGAAATTATGAAGGAAATGTCTAATAAAGGCAGAATATCAAGCGCTAAGTTGACTGTAAGGAAGACTTTATAGTGGTTTATAGAGAGCGTTAATTTGCAGTCTGAGGGCGATGACGATGGACATTAAGTTTTGAAAAAAATTCATTCTATACAGGTGACGTTCGATGGTTTCATATTTTTATTATTGCCAGAATTGAAGGCATACTACATTTTTCTTGCTAAAAAGAACCAAGTGCGCGTTAGATTTATACGTTAGTTTTCTACTTTGAACCTATTAAAAGTGGGTGCGCGTTTGGTTCTTTAGTGTGTTAGAATCATGGAAATACTGCCAGAGGAATGGGCAGTGTGTTTCAGCGTTTTTCTTTCTGCCTGTTTAATTCCACCCGCCTGATGAATTGATCACTCGTCGGCCCGTCAGGGTTGAATTAACAGAAGTCGACTATATAGAAAGCATATTTAGGTTTGCCAACTCTCAAGTGGCCGAAGTCGGAACGAAAGAGGGGGGGGGGGGGTGCTGCTGCATGGCAACAACCGACCCTGACAGTGCCAAGAGCTACGAGTCTCTATGTGCAACAATGTTGCCCAGATGTTTTATTACTTTTATGTCGCAATACACAAGAAAGGTGCAGTAGTTGCCTAGCTAACGCAGCTATCAATACAGCTAGATAGAGGTACTGTGAACGGTTAGGGCCCAGAATCATGACAAAAATGAAACTGCCTTTATGTTTATGACAATGCAACAGAATAGAAAACAGAAGAATCTGCAACCGAGCTGTCAGGCATTACTATAAGAAAACCTCGGAAGGTGTTTTGTAGGAGTCCACCTACTGGGCATTTCCATTAAGTCCACTGCTGATTGGCTGTGGGGCCAGGTTGCTGCGGATGCGCAGCCCAGCACAGCCAATCAAAAAGTCAACAGCAGATGAAATGGACATGTCCACTAGGTGGACTCTTACAGACTACATCCCCTGGTTTATTTATCGTGTTTGAGTAGTAAAAAGGGAAAGAAATACAGAACATTTGGCCATCCTGGCGGGATGAAGTCGTGACTTGGGACATTTACTCAATAGTTGGGACTGTCCCGATAAATTTGAGATGGTTGGCAACCCTATCTATGCATACATAATTTTCGTACGGTCCCTAGAATATTGGCTAGTCTGCCGTCCGCCGATGGCAGCGAGGACTGTTTCCAAATGACGGTGGCGGTGGGGCGGCGAGCAGTCCTCATGTATCCTCATGCACGGCCCCTCGATGCAAAAGCACACGGTGCTTTTGTGTTCGGCCGCCTGGCTCGGCCGCCTGGCTGCGTGTTGGCGAAGCGCGTGTTCGGCGTATAGTTTAGCCGTTACTTTTTTCTTTCTTTGCCGCGGCGCTCTTATGCCGCATTAGAGCAGTATTTGTTAAGGGTGTGATGAGAGGTTTTAGCTGTGTAAAGTGGTATTTGTTCGCGAAGACATTTTTGCTGAGCCGTATGAAGCATGCCTGTGGAGCGGGGATACGACTCAGAACACAAAGCGATTGCGCAGCCTGGAATAGATTGAGCACTGAATTTATTTATTCATGCGATACTGCTCGCCTTTGGCAGCCAAAGCCGCAGTGGTTAAAAGTGAAACAATAAAATTGAAGGGGGCACTTATCTCTACGTGGATGAATGCGAAAGCACTGCGACCACCTCGTAATGCTCATGCACTTTGTCTTCTTAATTCAATTTTTTCTTAACTAACACCAAATGTCGTGGGTTGGACTCCCACCAAAGGTCCAGGGTACGACTCCCACCAATGGTCGTGGGTTTGAGTGCCGTAATGAACTCTAGCTTAATTAAACATGTCTTAATTAACTTCGCATTAACATTGCCTTAATTAACTCTGCCTTAATTGACGTCATCAACTGGCTCGATTTGCTCACTTGACTTTTTGGACCGTCGGGGTCACGCCAACACCCACAACGCCGGATTTGCCGCCTCATGAGCCATAGAATGCTTCCGCATTAATAATCAACCTGAGGTACAGGTGTGCGATGTGACATAGTAGAGGGCAAAAATAAAAATAAAATCCAGATTCGTTCAAAACCTATACAAGACAAAAAGAAAACACTTCCAGTTAAGGGTGAGCAAGAACAGTGAGAACAAGTATCTACACATAATAATAGATCAAATTGCAAATGGCAAAATTAAACAAAACGAAAAAAACATTTGGGAAGCATGCGCCGTTGATATGTGATGCTAGGAAAAGGCGCGACATGTAGAGTTGATATCACGCATGGTCAAGGAGAGCACCCGAATATTTTTCGACATTAGATGAAATTGTGGAAGCACGTCCCACGTACTCTGCGATAATCCCGTGCAAGTAATCAAGCACATAGTCAAAAAGAATTGTAATGAGGAGAATGAAGGACCTTTAAAAAACAGTGTAAACAAATTACAGCACACAACATCCGATGAAATAGCAAGGTGTTCGTGAATAAGACGAGAAAATATAGAAGAAAAAAAAACACAATTACACGGCTGCTGAGCGTGTGTCCCCGATGTCCCCGAATTGGTGAAATGCAATTATTTTCTTCTCATTTTCAAATGTTCTAGCTTTTCTTTCTTTGCTGTCCTTTCATTATTTAGAGTCTTCATGAAAAACCGGAGAAGCAGAAGAGGCTGTAAATCCACCCGCGCCAACCCGCCGCGGTGCATGCAGGCAGCCAAGTAGACGACAGTGAAGTGCATAGCAGTAGGATAGGGTGCCTCGATGCGCGCGCCCCCCTCGGCCGCTGAGGGGGGCGCCCACATCGAAGCACCCTACAGTAGTACTGCTCGCAGCGCCCTCTGCGCTTTCATTCAAAAAGCGTCCCGCCCGCTTCATACGACGCAGATGGCAGACTAGCCAATATTCTAGGAACCATAATTTTACTGAAGACATTCTTCAGCATGTAGAGTTGACCTTGGGAAGAATGCGTGCAGCCATACAATAACAGATCTTGGGCTGGCTTCAGCGTAGACTAAGCCAGTACCACTTGATTCATTAGCTCCTGCTCAGTGACAGTAAACGAGACACTGTAGACTGCAGTGACACTGCAGCGACAAATAAAAAATATTTAATAATGCTTACCTTTAATCAGCTTTGCAGTGCCCTGTAAAACATGTGTGCACAGCACCAACAAAATGATTGCAGCCACTTGACTCTTCCAAGACTGACTGTCATTGCCCTTCCATGGCACAACACAAGAGGCCTGTACACTGTGTCGCTATCGTGCCATCTAGTGTTGTGACTTCGGGGTGACTCTTTCCGCAAACGAAGAACAAACAAAAAACTTTATACAATATTTACAGATCGTGGATGATAGTGTACATGTAGCTGCAAGAGCGCGCCAGACTGACTGGGCGGCTGGAAGTGACTCTCTCTCCTCACAATGGGCCGGTTCTCCCTTTAGTCCCTTTGGCGACCCCTCTTCGGCAGGAACCAGTTTGGCAGGTGCCGACGTCACTCGTGTCGAATTCTTGATTCGTCGCTGAGATGGCTGGGGGCTTCTCCAAGTCCCCTTCATCGAATTCTTGATTCTTCGCGGAGTAGTGGGAGCGCCCGTTGCCTCTCTGATATGCATGTGGTGCACGTAGTATGGCAGCTCCCGTCGCCTCGATGATAGCCACGTGGTGCCTGTAGTATGGCAGCTCCCGTCACCTCGATGATAGGCACGTGGTATGGCACAACACTAGTCATCAGAAACAGGCAAATCACAATATGGCACAATAAAGTGAGAATTATATATGTGTACATTGTAATAATGCTTATGCCATAATAGCCTAGGCTGATCATTTAAAAATAAAGATACAGCAGGGATGCTGAATTCACATAAAATGAAGTTTCCTATGTTTAAGGCTTTGTTTCTATGAAGTCAGCCTGCTACTAATACTCCTTATGTTTCTATAATTATTATTTCACAAATTAAATTGTAAAGTGATTTCAAGAAAGAAAAAAAGAAAAAGACTAGCATTTCAGTTTTCGAGCTGTGCTTATTGAGGCCTTTTTTATTTGTTTAGGCCCTGCAACTCTTTTCATGCACTGTGTATTAAAGGGCATCTCCTCCTGCATATTTTCTAACTTAATGTTTATGAATGCGCCTTGTACAAGTGAGGTTATCTGCAATCACATGCTGCCCTTGCCATACCCTCATTACCTTGCTCTCCTTTCATCATTTATACTGCACTCAAAGTTGTTTCACTGTGTCCATGCAAAATGATGCCCACCATATGCTGCCCCATCATGCTGTGACTTTGCATTGGTGTGACCTAGGCCCAGAGTATTGGTGCAGTGGTGTCATGCTCCACTACCAATGGTTTCACTGCGCTAGCAGTAATAATATTACTCTGGTTTTACATCTACTAGAGGCACTCCATACTTGTAGCATTCAAAGAAGCCTGGCTAGTGGGCATCATGTTTATAAGTGCATAGCAATAAATATGAAAAAGTTGCAGGGTTGTCCGGAACTTGGAAGAGAAGGGGCTGTCTTTTGAGCAAAATTGAAGGCTCACTGCTGCCTATATGGGAATAATATTCGATTTAGATATTCATAATCATTCTCAAATAGCTAAGCCAGTTTCTGCAGAAAAATATTTTCAGGGCTCCCCTAACATGATAGAGAAACCTCTAATGCAAATTGCTCAAATGAATGTTGTTCAATGTTTTAGTATGCTGAGAAGAGTCATATTGGACCTGGCATGCCGAAATCTGCATCAAGAGTGTCTCAAAGAAGCAAAACGACGTCTCTCAGCTTGGGTCGATGGTGTTCAGTAAGTACCCATTGCTACTTTTGTGTGTGCATATCAAAAATACTTCATATACAGAGACATGTTACAGTACTGCTTCATCTGTCCCTGGACACACTTGACAGTATTGAAACATTTAGGAGAAAGTCAACTCACAAATTCTTTCTGAGCATGAAAAAACTGTGTACACGCAGAAAACTTTCTCAAAAGCTTGTATGTCTGTCATTGCTTTTGAACCTTACATACAGTATAGAACATATGTAGAAAAATATCAGATCTAGGGGTATAGAAGCAAGTACTGAGGTACAGGAATTTTATTAGAGAAGCACTGAACTATTTATGGCTGTGATTTTGGCAGTTTTGTTGATACACAAAAGTGAATCATCTAATTACAACACTAAAGTTTTCAAGTGTTTCAAAGAAAGCATGGCTCATACATAATATAAATATATGTTCAGCACATGTTTCTCTTTCCGGATCATCATTCAACCATAAAGGAGGGCTTTATTAAATGTGATGATCTTGTGGGCCATTGAAAAACACCAAAGGTTATAAACATCCCCTTTGAAAGCAACTCTCATCCTCAGCACCAGGAACATCGTCAGAAAGGTTGATTTCCGTAATGACCGCTATGTGTTTCTACTGTCCTCTTTTTGAGCTGTCTCTGAGCAGCAAGATATGAGCAGCTTCTAGACATTGTGTGGAGAAAGCAATTTCATATTCCTGTGTTATATTTACTTGGCAGAAAGGTAATATGAACTTAGTATATTTATATGGCTGCATGTTTAATCACTACCTGCAAGAGATTTCAATCTTCTTTTGTTGAAGGGAAGTGCCAAGGAATATTAGAGGTATTGTTTACCGCTATGGAATTTACCAGAGCAGTGGAGACCATGAATGGCAGTTCATGTGGGAAAAATACCTCAAGGAAGTCTCAGCTCAAGAAAGGATTAACCTGCTTTATGGCCTTGCCCATGTAAGGAGTCCACCACTTATCCACAGGTAATGTGCACACTATGCAATTATTAATATTCCATGTGCTATTATTTTTGAAAATGGGATTTCTCACAGGAATAACAAAAGTTAATGGTACTTTTACATTCAGTCACACTCAACAAAATAAAATATAGAAGACAAAAAAGACAAGGTCTGAGCAACTTTGGCGGTAGAGAAGTGGTTGCGTATGTGCGGTTCAGAATTTGGTTCGAAATTCCTTTTGCCGAAGTGACGTCCAACGCCGACGCAGGACGCCGGATCAGGCTCCTTAACGCTCTCGCGTTTATATGTAAATAAAAATTTGCAAGTTTGCTGGGAGACTCGTTAGGGAAAGAAATAGCTTGTTACTGCATTATTGCTAACAATTTTCTTCATTTGTGGATAACCCTAAATAACTGTGGAAACTGACAGATTTAAAGATATGTAAATTATTCGATGAGGCCAATTAGAATACACATTAGCTAACTGATTTTTAGACTAGATGGGGGCTGGAAAAATGACAAAAAAATCGAGTATCTCAGTTTAGGCCAAAAGCAGCAGGAAAACTAATAACACACTTTTTGCTCAGTGTTGCACTAAAGTGCAACAATATTTGCTTGACTTTTTTATCATCTATGTTTTTCACATTCTCCAACACATAGTCGAACATGCACCATCACAAAGCAGCAAGGGCGGATTTTACATACCCAAATTCGCTGCTAGTAGTAAGCCACGGACTGGCATGTCATATCTGTTCAGAGAAAGCTTTAGCTCGGGCCCAGAAGATGAAGAAGAAGACAACGAATCCCTTGAACAAACTTTTAATGAAAGCATTGCCAAGAACATTCTTGAAATTCAACCTGTCGCCATTGAACGCATTCATAGGTTAGGAAAACCTTCACGCGAGAAAACCAGGCCTGTAATACTAAAACTTCTTGACTTCCGTGAAAAGACTTTTGTGCTAAAAAACTGTCGCAAACTTAAAAATACTGAATACGCGATCAGTGAAGACTTCTCTGTCCGAGTACGTGACATAAGGAAAAAACTGTGGGTTAACGTAAAATCAATGAAAGATTCCAGTGCAAAGGTGGCGCTCGTTTACGATAAAGTCCGAATCAACGGAGAATTGTTTCAGTGGGATGAAGAAAAGAACTGCCGGGTACCTGTAAAGGCACAGACAAGTGCGAGTAAAGGCCAAAAAAAACCAGGAAGGAATTGGATCACACCTACGCCCCCGACCGCCCCAAAAACAAAACAAATAACCTTTGCAAACGTAAATGCGCGTAGTATCCTGAATAAGCTTGACGCACTAGAGCCTCTTCTTATCAGCCTAGAGCCCGACTTTATGGCGATTACAGAAACGTGGCTTACAGATGACATACAGGACAAAGAAATAGCCCCACCCGACTATGTGATTGTGCGCAAAGACAGATTAACGCGAGGGGGAGGAGTGGCTTTACTAATAAATAAAAAAATTCCTTTCACTGTCTTACCAGAAGTCGAAAATGCCGAAGCACTTTTTTGCAAACTTAGTTTTGGTGCAACGATTATCAGTGTCGGTTGTATATACCGTAGCCCTCCGACTGATGAACGCGCACTGACATCATTATATCAGTATATGGAACTTCATGTACAAAAATCCCGGCTGATCCTTCTCGGGGATTTCAACCTTCCTGATATATCGACTGGCCAACCATGTGTTATCGCTCTCCTTGTTCAGAAATTGTTTTTGATATTATGCTTAGTTTTGACTTGTCAAAAGTTGTCAACGAGCCCACATGTGTTCAAGGCAATGCATCCAACATTCTTGACCTCATCTTTCTGAGCAACCACTTTTCGATCAATAAAACTAACTTAGCAGTGCTAGATGGAATATCAGATCACAAATTAACATTATGCACTATTCCCATCCAGGCCGCAACAAATCTTTCTATTTCCAAAACTAGTTATCCAGACTTTACAAAAGCTGACGACTCAAGCATAGTTAATTACTTAATTTTGGAGTATCAGTCATTTGAAGAACTCGCTAATTCTTCAGACACTGATATAGACGCAATATGGGAAAGATTTAAAGCCATTGTATCCCACTGCATCAATAACTATATTCCAATAAGAACCAAACGAATAAATAGAAATAACCCATGGATAACACGTGATGTCATTCATGCGAAGCGCAAAGTGAAGCGACTAAGAAAATTGCTCAAAACAAAAAAAGGTCCTGAACATAAATGTAAACTCACGTGTGCTGTCAATGAAATGAAAGCAAAGATTAGTACAGCGAAAGCACATTTCTTTTCAGTTACGCTTCCTAACTTTTTAAAACATTCCCCTGGAAAGTTTTGGAAGTATCTTAGCCCCAAAAAACAAAGCAACACTCTCAATTCTCAGGAACAAAATTTAAGTTTTCTAAATTCATTAAATACATACTTCAAGTCTGTGTTCACTGCTGAAGATGGGTGCATTCCGGAGGTGAATCACTACAACCAGAGACCGCTAGGCATGCCAACGATAACTGAGTCAGGAGTCCTCAACTTATTACTATCAATAGACACAAAAAAAGGAAACGGCCCGGACAATATTCCCAACACTTTTCTTCAAAGATATGCCAAAGTCAACGCGAAATATCTACATCTAATATTTAACAAATCCTTATCAACATGTAGCCTTGCAAAGGAATGGAAAATAGCGAAAGTAATCCCCGTTCATAAAGCAGGAAGCAAAAGTGATTTTGGTAATTACAGACCAATATCGCTAACATCCACAGTAGGGAAATTATTAGAGCATATCATATTAAAGCATATCATGAGCTATCTAGAGCAAGCAGAAATATTATCCCCTATCCAGCATGGTTTCCGGCAGGGACTTTCAACAATAACCCAATTACTTGAATTAACGCATGACTTATCCCAAAGCATTGACAATCAAAGACAAGTTGACTTAATAGCATTAGATTTTTCGAAGGCGTTTGATAGAGTAACCCATCAAAAACTAATCAGCAAACTGAAAACAACTTTAGGCGATGGTTCTATTGTCAATTGGATTGAAGATTACTTAACCAACCGGTTTCAGTATGTTGTTGTTAACAATGAAATTTCTTACATTGTACCAGTTACATCGGGGGTGCCTCAAGGGTGCGTCCTTGCTCCCACTTTATTCCTTATTTTTATTAATGATTTGCCCTCTAACATCCGCGTTAAAATGAAGCTTTTTGCCGACGACTGCATTCTTTATAATGAAATTAACTCTATGAATGACCACGTTGATTTAAACAGCGCCCTTCACGATGTAGTGAAGTGGTGTAGAAAGTGGCAGATGGAACTGAACATTAAAAAAACTGCCTTTTTATCTATAACCCGCAAAAAACATAGGTCGGACTTCGAATACACTATCAATAACATACCACTCACCCAAGTTCATGAGCTTAAATATCTTGGCTTGATCATTTCGCATGACCTAAGATGGGAATCTCATATTAACAGTATCATACCATCTGCTTTAAAACGGCTGTTCTTCCTCAGAAGAAGACTTCGAGGTGCGCCACCGGAAATTAAACTGCTATCATACAACGCATTTATTCGCCCAGTTCTCGAATATGGTAACACAGTTTGGTTTCCTTATACACAACAGCTTCTTAACAAACTAGAAGGAGTTCAGTGAAAGGCAATTAGATTCATCTTTAACAAATACAAGAATAGCGATTCACTTACCCAACTGCTAAAACAAGCCGGTATTCCTACTCTGTGAAACCGCGCCAAACTAGCAAGACTAAAATTATTGTTCCAATTAATACACAATGCATTATGAATAAATACTTCGTTGTATATATCCCTAGTTGACACCAGACCTTCCCGCCATAAGCATTCATTAACACTTAAAGAATATGCATTTCGCACTGACTGTTTTAGATATTCGTTCTTTCCTCTTGCAATAAGAGAATGGAATAGCCTGGACCCCCTCATAACGACTAACACATCGTTGCCGAAATTTATAAACCTTGTAGAAGAGCTGTTGCGCAATAATTAGATTATGTTAGCCGGAAATAACACCACTCATGTCATTGTATAAAATGAAATCTGTATGAGCATTGTATTTGCCTATGTAATGTCACCCCCTTTTGCCAAGTGAAATGTACCCTTGTTTTATTTCCTACCATATGCGTATATCTGCTTCGTGTCGATTGCAAATATCATTGTTGAAATCATGTAAACCTGTTTTTATTGCTATTTGTGAGTGTATAATATATGCCGAACCTGTAAAAATCCCGCTGGGATTGACAGTATCTGAAATAAATAAATAAATAAATAAACTCCTATGCGGCCTATTCAAATACATGTAAAACGGAAAAAACGTTTTTCTGAAATAACCTCTGGACAGATTTTAATGAAATTTGTTGCAGTTGAGAGAGAAAGTTAAATTCTAGTGACTGTTGGAAGTGAAATTTCCATTTAGGGTTTGAATTTTGTTTAAATGATTTTCAAATATTCGACAGTTTGAAAAAAATAGAAGCACGAAGTTTACAAATTCATAGCTCTGCATCAAAAAGAGATATCGCGGTTCTGTAAAAGGCATCCATTAGATCATTCAAAGCGGACAAATTCAGTTTGTCAATTTATATATTATGTGACATTGTTACGTTGTTTACAAGGGTTCGGCAGAAGCTGTATATCCATATTATCGAATTCTTTAGATTCATGTGTAACATATCACTTTTGTCCGCGTTATCGTAGTATGAGATGCGATTCACTGAATTGTGATATCATTTTTCCTTGCTGAGTTAGTGAGTAGTAAATTTGATAGTTTCGCTTTCAGAAAATTTTCGATTTTTGCCAATTTTTAGTAAAAAATTTACGACCTAAATCGAAAATTCGAAACCAACGGTCTCTAAATTTTAAGTTTTTCTTTTAAATGCTACAAACCTCGTCAAATTTGGTGCAGTGGTTGACGAGAAAATTAATTCTCCTTTTACATGGGTTTAGATAGGAGCACCCGAGCTAAAGTTTCCTCTTAAGCCGCTGCCAATTGAGTGTGTGCGTTACCTTTGACTTGATTTGACTTGATTACAGTGCTGTAATAACTGACAGTATTCTGTCGGTGACAGCTAGTGTTTGCTGTCATAAAAATTCTGGTACACATAGCAAGTATAGCTCGCATGCTGTCTCCAAAGAAAACTTTCAAGATCTTAATTAATAATGTAGACGATGGACAGTTTCTGTGCCTGGTATTGATTCAAATAAAATTACCTTGCCATTTAATCGTTCAGCTTAGCAGCTCAACAGCACTAGCAAAGCCAACAAATGACCCTACCACAAAAAGATTTAGTGAGTTCTGTTGTCTATAATAGCAGTATTCATGATGCGGTATTCACAAATTTTGTCCGAATAACAGAACAAACCATTATGTGGCATCTGAATTTTTGGTCACATAAACTGGTGCAGTGGAACTCGAATAATTCAGACATAAAACCGGTTGCCTACTAATTGCAGTATGTGTGTGCATGATATTGTGAAAGACATTGTAAAGAAAACTCACTGGCAAATATTTTGATGTGTAGGAAGTATGTTTTCTAACCAGTATTATACGCACAGCTTGTCAATCATTATGTATGCACAGACGTTGTTGGTCATATAACTTGGTCACTTGTAACTTCATACATGTTGGTCACTTGGTAACTTCAGTTTATTCCAGTTACTGACAATTTGTTGTTTTTTACAGATATCTGGCTTATGCAATGAATGAAAGCTATGTGCGTAGGCAAGATTTTTTTAGTGTGCTTTCCTTCCTTGCTGGAAACCCAGTTGGCCGTGATATTGTTTGGAAATTTGTGCGATACAAGTGGGACAGGCTTGTTCACAGGTAAGAGAAGTGGTGCAAAGAAGCCGGATATTTTATTTGTAATTAATGTGTTGGATAATATTGAATTCTGTCCTAAATTCTCAAATTATTGTTTAGGTTCTCACTGAATGACCGCAACTTTGGAAACGTTGTGAAGACTATATGTGATTATTTCACAAAGCAGTTTGATTACAATGAGGTAAGTCAGTGCTTTATGGTTTCAACAGCCACGAAAGAGAAATGGTCAGTAGATCATTCAATGTATACAGCCGTACATGTCCATTAAACCTGACAGCTAAAAATTGTTTACAGATGCAGGCTTTTTTCCACAAGAACCCAAATGCTGGTGCAGGCAAGAGAGCCCGAGAGCAAGCCCTGGAGAATGTCCGCAACAACATAGCATGGATCAAACATCACGAGCCAAGTGTGGCACGATGGCTCACCACCAACGTCATTCCAGAACCCTGGGAAAACATGCGTTTGCCTCGCCATGTGATCCCTGCAAGTTATGACATCACACTCGAACCCATTCCTACAGAAAATGTAACAGTGGGCTCCAGCACAACTAGGATCACAGTGGTGAAGGCTACCAGTGTTCTTCTGGTGCATGCAAAAAATGTCAACATTACCAGAACAATTGTTATGCGCCACAAGCGTGAAACTTTTGAAGAAGTCCCCCTGCGTAATGAGCCTTTTTTGTACATAGAGAATGACTACTGGGTCATACAGACCAGGAACATTCTCCCTCCAGGAGGTTATGTGCTCAAATTTGAGTTCAGTGCTTCCATGCTCAACTACCTAAGTGGCATCTACAAGACAAGCTACTGGGATCAAGCATCCAAAAGCAACAAGTGAGTTAATACAGGCTAGGAAAGAACTGCCATCTGGCTGCCTTCCTGAGCATTACATCAAATAAGTCATATTATTCAGGTGTTTTTATATTTTTGTTACGCAGTTAAAGAAGCACAGATAACAACTTTTTGTTGTGGCATAGTCCTTGTATATGAGCTATTTGGATGATTTGTTATATTCCAAGTTCAGTCCCGGCATAAGAGCTTATGACGCATTAACTGTCAGTGCTGTAGTATCTTCAGTTTCATGATGTTCTGTAGCATCTTCAGTTGCACAATGCAGCTATATGCAGCTGTGTGGGGGGCATGCATTTTCGCTCCTCTAGCGCGGCCGTGCATACGCTGTACGACTCGGCTTGGGTGTAATCGGCTGTCATGCAATGGCGCAGACTTACAACAAACAGGAAGGCATATAACAATGGGTTGGAACATTTCGCCTTGACTTAAAAAATTTTAAAGCAAAGTTTTATTTGCGGCATCCAACGGGTTTTGATGCTGCATTGGTCGGACAGTGTGGAGATCGGTTCGCTGATAACGTCATCCCCCTGTAGGCGATACTACCAGCCGTGGCAGCAGGGCGGACACGAAAGCTTTGCACGCTTCACTTTGTACCACTGATGTGAAGATATCGTCAGCATGGCATGAAACCGAACGTTTGGTCACTAACTCTGAAATTCAGCAAAATGATTTTTTTCATTTAAATTTTTTTTCGATTGCCCGATAATCCCGAAATATTTACAGCCCTTTCCATCTAAGAAAAATCAGTCGATGACTGTATTTGTTTGCATAAAAGGATGAATTTCAATATAACAAAGTAAAGTGCTAATTTTACCAGCTCAGAAAGAGCAAGAAAGGAAGGAGGTAGGGGTAATGAAAGGGAACGGAAAACAGAGTGAGCGCTAACTTCCATCAGTTGGAAGTTAGCGCTCACTCTGCTTTCCGTTCCCTTTCATTACCCTTACCTCCTTCCTTTTTTGCTCTTTCTGAGCTGCGCTACAAGCCTAAAAAGGTCATGACATACCAACTCGCCCAAACTGCCACGCTTTTGATTTTACCTACTTTGTTATATTGAGGTTTAACTGCATTAACTATTTAAAAGGAGCAACAAATGATTGTAATGGAGTACCTATTTAGCTACAGTGCATTTGGAAAGCTTATTGCCCAGAGTGGGGGCCCAGTCTTGCACAGTTATGTGGAAAATACTGTAGAACACTTCTTTAACTGCTTCAACTGCTGTCACGATCATCTTCATGTAGTCCCATGCTGGAAACAACCATGTGAAGAAACAGACATTGATGCCAAGAACACATAGGGGAAATTAATTGTTATGCTTGATTCAGATATTGAAATAATAAGGTAAAGAGAAATGAAAGTGGACGAAGAAATAACTTGCCGCATTTGGGTGCCGAACCTACATCTTCCGATTATGGGTGCATTGCTTTACCAGTTAATTTGCCACAGCAGCCATCATCCTATCCACTGTATTGGGTATTTGTGTTTTCAGCAATTTCAAAGTTGTGAAAATTATATCCCTTTATATTAGTAAAGGATCATATATCGTCAGAGATTTCTTAAATTTTGGTTAACTTGCTTCATTTATTACAACAATTAATGATTGAATCATAGGCTAAGTGTTCAAGCTTTTCATTTCATACTTGAACGATTTTTACCTACATTTTTAACATTATGTTTGTTCAGTATCATTAAAATATTTGTATTTTTTCGCTTCAAGTGTGAGCTTTCTTCTCTTGCAGGTTTATGATCACTTCACAATTTCAGCCCACATTTGCTCGCATGGCATTTCCTTGCTTTGATGAACCGGGATTCAAAGCAAATTTTACTATAACTGTCATCCACGATGCTACAATGAAGGCTATATCTAATATGCCTGTTGACAAGGCAAGTTTATTATTATTATCTTTGTTGTTGTTGTAAACTGTGGCACAGATTATATCTTTATAAGGTTGCCTTGCTTTGGAAGATAAATCTATTGCTCGCTAACAAGCTGTTCGATGGTACGATACACAATGAAAGTTTATGAAGCACAAAGTCTACGAGGAAAGGAAATGTTACCACAGATTAGGACTGCATCCTGGAACTGAGGGCTACACTCTATATTTGTATATTTGTAACTATATTTGTAACTACTGCACTGCACCTTTCTATATTTAGGTTTTCAAATTGAAGCCACGAGGAGCGTTAACTTTTTCCATAAATCTTGATCACCAAAACCTTTGTGTGCAAACAACGCTGCACCAACTATGCTAGCACTCCTGTTTTTCAACCTCTTTTGTTTATATGGCAGTTAAAAACAATTTCAGTTATTTTCTTCACAGATTCGCATCCTGGATGACACCAGAGTCGCAACACGATTCCAAGAATCCCACAAGATGACAACTTATCTTGTGGCTATTGCTGTCTGTGACTTTGGCTACATATCAGGAAACACATCAAGCGGCACACCGGTAAAGCTGTGCTGCATAGCATATCGTACCACACACTCTTTTTATACTACTTACTTGTAACTTTTCCTTTCATATAGTGCCATACACACTTTTGCTTTGATCTTTTCAGGTGCGAGTTTTTGCCCGCCAGGAGATGCTTCCTCATGCAAATTATGCACTTGCAGCCACTATTCAAGTTTTGGAACTCTTTGAAAATCAGTTTGCTATAAGATTTCCCCTTCCAAAGCTAGGTAAATAAATCAAAATTTTTGTTTTTGATGCACTGCGTTTCTCTAGCACATAAGCATTGCAGCACACTGCTTGACATCAATGTTGCTCCCAACTCATGGCATAACAGACCAGTTACCTTGCTTCAAAACAGTTTAGAGGTAGTGGAATCCACATTCACTTGATACTGCTATGTTCAACACAACTCATGTTCACTATTTGCTTTTTACCAATATATTGAGTGTGCAGTGGAACTGATTAGCTTTCTGTTTTAGACAGCATTGCCATTCCGGACCCCCAAGCAGCTGCTATGGAAAACTGGGGCCTGGTCATGTACAGCGAATGCATGATGCTCTACAACCAAAATACGACATCTGTCTCTGATCACTACGGCACAGTAGAAGTTATATCTCATGAACTGGCACATATGGTTTGTAGATTTATTTGCATATTTTCACTAAAAGATTAGTACGGCATTTCATAATGTGCTAGTGCTTTTGCATTTAGCAATTGTAACTATGTATACAACTTAACATCTGTGTGCTTGTGTCAGTGGCATAGGAGTAAAGGCATGCCGATGACAAGATACAGCATGTGAGTTGAACCTTAAAATGTGGCAGCTGTCTCTACACAAGGGCAAAGTGTAAAACATACCTTTCTACTAGAGAACTTCTAATGCCTGCCAAAGAACCAAGCCCTCTAAACTCTTGATAGCCTAAACAATCCAAACACTTTATTGTAGACATTTTTGTTTGAGTGCATTTGCAAAAGTTATGCTGGGCATATCTGGTTCCACAGTGTCTGCCCAGGGCAAAGAAATCTCTGTTAGTTTTTGGAAAAGCTAATGGAGAGATATAAATTTCAAAACACTTACACGTGTCCCCTTTATCAGGAATGCATTCTGCAGAGTATGCGAAAAATATATTTTAGTGAACTCCCCCACAAAAAGTTACATATCTACGTTTCTAAAAACAGTGAGAAAGAGATAAGTTAATGGCATCAATAGAGGAAATTTCACAATGAATCAGCAATTAAATTTAAGCAAAAAATGAAGAAAAAATGCAACTGCAGAACACTGTGCAATATCAATAAATATCTGTCTGCGTGCATGTGCATGTGTGCATTTATGCAAATTATGGTTCAAAAATTTGCCAGCACATTGGCCATATGACTGGTCGAAATGTATGCTTAATATGCTTGCTGCATTTGACAGCATAATCAAGCAGGAAACAGTGAACTGCAGGTTACTGAAGGCGGACTTAGAAGTGAATGTTTTAAACGCCATCTTTGAGAATCCTTAAACTCCCTCATTCTAGTATAACCTATGTGCTAAGATGTGTGTGCAACATGTGCTCATATTTTTGGGCTTATGGGTTCTAAACCATGAAATATTAAGAAATTAATGCTACAGTGCAGGTTAAAAAGCTGAAAAAATAAGAACTAAGAAAGCTTCAGTCATGTTTGAGTGATTACAGCTGCCAGAGATGATGTTCGCATTTATTTATCTGGTGGTCACCTTCTGAGCATCGTCCATCAATCATGCAAGCATCTTGTACTCTACAGCGTTGTGATTGCTTACCCCTGCAGCTCCTTAGCCTAGCATGTGACATACGAAAGTGGGCAAATTTATGAGGACCTAATCTCACACGATTGACCCCTACATTGCACAGTGCAATTAGATTGGTGGCTGCTAGAAATTTTGTGACCAGGATAGGCAATTTTTTACTCATCCTGACATTGAGTGCAGTTGAATACAGGTCGAATTGTGATATCGTAGGTCAAAAGTAGTAAAGCAGTAGTGGAATTCGGCACATCATCACTTCAGAGAGATTTCAGAATAAAACAGCTATAACACATATTATGGGAAATGAGCATTGTTTCTTTTGACAAACTGCATCAAAAGGTGTAGGAAGCATGGGATGTACAGTGCTCAAAAAATCAAATGCAAGGAGCAGCAAATGTCTTTATGTGTAACTACATGGAAGTGGGGTGACATGTAATTGCTCTGTAGCCAGTTTCTAAGCATGTAGTAGTCCAATATTTACATATGGAGTTTGAATTAAGCTGCTGTTACAATTGCAAGTGAACCTCAAAATGAAATAATGCACTGGGGTAGTTTGAAAACTGTTCGCATTTCAATTTTTGAGCAGAGTACATAAAGCAACCTACTCATGAAACCCATCCTGCAGCATCACTGCAGCTTCTGCGCTGTCTTCATGTTAGCCCATACCCTCTCACCCTGCCCTTGTGTGTATTTGCCTTGCAGAAGAGTACGCATTTGGGCTGGTTGGTTCATGATTATGAGCAGAAAACAGCACTAAATGACAGGACGAAAAGAGGGACACAGACCACAGTGCTGACTAACAACCATGTGTATTTACTCTATCAGTCAGCATATATGTACCCTACCACTATCACGAAGCACAAAAAAACAACAGAAATTTGGTGTGTACATCGCATTTCTGTTGCTTTTTTGTGCTTCACGACAGTGGTAGAGTATATATATGCTGACTAAAAAAATACAGGCAGTGCAGTTCAGATTAGACCTATTCTTCAGCACTGCATTGGCAGATGGAAGTAAATATGTGAATATTACTAATAGACTAAATCATTTTGAATTACCTTACCGCAAGTTTTGCTACTTCACAATGTAGGCAGGTCAGTGCTCAAGGCATGTTCACTTAGTAGAAATCGTGAGACTAGCACCAGTTTCAAGATGTTTGTCCTCAAACTCTATGTCACAAAATACATTGGTGTTCCACTTAGCTTCATCCAACATTACATGAAGGAGGTTTTTTGGGAAAATGTTAACTGGAATGCCAATACATTTCCCACAAGTAGACAGGTATATTTCAGAACCGGTGTGCAGACACTTACTAAGTGGGCACCCCTTGGCCACTGGCCTACCTCAATTCTGCAGTTCCAATACATGCCCCCTAAACTAGTTAATTGAAACTAATTAGCAAATCACTTGAATTAATTAGTTATTCTTGCACACTCACTGACATTCGCTGCCATTAGTAATGTAGTGCCAAAAAAACAGGTGTTATCTCCATACACACTCTAAAGTTATGGTTTTTGCCTTTTGAAGCATACTGTATTTAATTTGTTATTGTCATGGCTTTAAGGCAATCGTATCAGAGGCGTCACACCATGCGGGAAATGCAAATAGTTAATTGTATTTGAGGTTCACAATCCGGCCTGCAACTCTCAAAATGACACTGAGGGTACAATCTCCATCTCAACGATTAGATTGAAATCGTGTTTAGGGGATGTCGATGGTGGCCATTAAAGGTTCAGGTGCGATCTCTTGAAAGAACCTTAACCTACGAAATTTTTTCCCAGAAAATCGTACTGATCACCTTTTGTGAAATAGCCTTTGTTGCACTGCCGTCCACTTGTAATCTCTCACTATCTTTTATAAAAATGCAGCCATCAAAGTTAGTAAAGCATGAAACCTGAATTTTAATGGGGTTAGGAAGCTTTTTTTACAATATTGTCACAATATTGTCAGGGAGGTGTTTCCAAAGGGTGACTGTATCAGGAAAGAATTAATTGAGCATTGCTGATGAGCTGCCGTTGAAAGGTGTTATGGGATAACTGGTGTTGATATGGGGTAATGTTCTTAATGGTTGTTTTAACAGCAGGTGTCATGACTATTGATTATAATAGAAGGCATGTAAAAGCCACAGTCGTGAAGCATAACAGCATGAAGCGAGGGATGGAAGGTTAAGTTATTGTTTTAGGAACGTAACAGTGATTTCTCTAAGATATTTCAATGCGATAAAACAAACTGCAAGGTCAGATGTGAGATAAGCTTGAGCCAGGTGCCAAATGGAACATGTGTACTGTAGTTTCAGTACGACAAACATTCTGCACACTAATTCTTTAACTATCGAAGATTCATTCTTCAAGTTGAGTATTATGAAGCAGACTGCACACAGTGTACTCGAGCGTCCATGATGCAGATGATGCTTTCATGGAGCTTTCTAATAATCTTTTGAGTGAAATATATAAATGACGCTGAGGTCAGTGACTTAAGCCTAATGCCTATGTCTAGGAGTTGCTTTTCCATTCTATAAGCCATTGTCAAATTCAGCTTGGAAGCCTCTTAGAAGCTGCTAGTACTGGTAAACCAGCGTACCTCGTTTGAATATTGCATGCCGATCTGTCAATTCCCTCTGTGCAAATGCATGCTCCTTCCATAGGTTTCTTGAATAGTGTATGAAGGGCCAAGAAAAGGGAGCATAATAATTTATTTCAAAACTGGTTGCTCACTAACGTCCCTCATTTGACCATGCAATTGATGATTTATTTGTTCGTGCAAGCATGCTTAACAGTCAACTGCTTTGGTACTTGCTTGTATGGTGTGATTCTTTTTCATAAGCAGGTGGAATTAGTAAGATGCTTATAGTTCGGGCTGTGCAAGTATGTACGTGAAGCTGTTGAATAACAAATCCAAAATTGTCCTATTTTATTCAGTTATCAAATCAAAGAGTTGTTATTGCAAATTCAAATATTTTTCTAATAGTTTTTGAATTTTTCGCATGTCAGCTAACCATGATCAAATATAATATGTAAGTCAAAATTTAGCCATGCTCATTATGGACATAGCTGAAATAAAACAAATGCAGTAGAGCACCCTGCATCATTTAGGGAGTTCGATTTTTTTTGCCTAAACCGCAATGATTCACTTAAGTTTCACTCAAACAGGATTCAGTGGCCGGCACTGTATGGTAAAATTTATTTGCCTAAATCTGTGCATTCTCTTTCGATGAACTCTCAATGCAATTAATTATATAATGTCATTTAATATAATAGTGACACCATCTGCCGTAACCATTCTAACTAGAAATAAAATACTGTTGTCACTACAGGTGAGGTGTGTGGTGTTGGTCACCACATGTGGCCAAGGCCATTGAGCCGGACGACAGCGGAGGAAGTGAACCAGGCGAGCGCTAACCAAGGAAAAATAGTTAATTGTTCGCGGCACTCATACATATCGGCATGTATCATTCATGTCTACGGCGATAGGTAGAAGAGAATTGTAAGCTCAACACAGCAAGGTGAATTTCCGATTTAGTCCTGGTAGTATGCACAGATGCTAACTGACCGACAATACTGCCTTTTTAAGGATCGTTATGATAATTCATGACCATGTATTCTTTAAAGAGTCCTCAATATGCGAGTGTGCTGTATATTTGTTCAAGACACTCGGTTTGCACTTCGAATAAAGCATGCTTCATAGCGTGTTGCATGATGACAGAAGCTTGCTAGCTGGGATGTGAACATTATTTTATATCAATGGCAAAAAAGCTGAATAATATTCAAAAACTCTTTGAAATTTATGTGGTATTCAATCCGGTTCACTTGCGGTGCTTTTCCATTTGTATTCAATTTGGTTGCAAAAATTATTACATATTTGCACACCTCTACATTTAATCAGTGCAATCTGTATGTCTTAACCATGTTCTATTCAAGAAATGTCCTGTCACACTAGCCCTTGTCACACTAGCCTACTTTGGTGTAGTCAGTGGCCTGGCATGCACAATCTAATGGATGCCTTTTTACCACATCCAGCATTCATCTCCCCAATCAACAACCTCTGGTCCTCTTTCTGTCAATAAAAGACTTTATTATTATTATTATTATTATTATTATTATTATTATTATTATTATTATTATTATTATTATTATTATTATTATTATTATTATTATTATTATTATTATTATTATTATTATTATTATGTTATTTAAAGAAAGCACAAGTTTTGATGTTTATGTCATCTGGAATATGGGGGCAGCACTATTTTGAATCAGTCACTTTTGGCATGTAGGTCACCTAGCTGTGATCAACCCTGCATACAGCATGCATTTTCTCAGTGTATTGAGTTAAAAATTGGATACTGCATTTCGTCTCTGCCAGAAATCCTTCATGCAGTTTGCAATCAGGTAAAACAATAATTTTTCAGCCATGTTGATTTTTTCACAAAGTCACTGCTTCCACACAACAGGAAACATGCATTTTTGCTACTGCACAGGATGGATAGCCTCCATTGCCCACTAGTGATGCACACTGCAGTAAATATGTTAGCTACTATGCCTAATGTGACGAGATTTCTTTGACACCAAAGTGAAACAGGGAGGGGGCTGGGGTCAAGATTGAACGTTTATTTCATTTTGTACATATGAAAGGAAACCCTTTTCGAAGCTCTTCAGTAAATTTGCACTGGCATTTTGGCATTATGCCACGTGCTTCCGATACAGCATGCATGAAGAGCAAAACAACATGAGGACGGCATGGTCAGTATGCTTTGCTGCACGTTATCAGACAATGCACTGAGAAGTCCATTGTAACTGGATCAAGACTGCGTACGAGTCATTAGTGGTGGGGCATTCTAGGAGGATGGAGATTGCATAACGGTTCAGAAAGCGAACCGTTTGATTTTTGAATGTATGCTCTATTTCAAAACGATATAAGACATTAGGTGCTGCTGCCTCACTTCTGCCAGCGTTTCACTTTGCCACTTGCCTTTCGAGTCATTTTGAAAGTGCTACCACCACACCCGAAAGTGGACAGCCGATTCAGCTTCACTAAGGCAAGCATTTTGGAACACTTCAGGGTTCCGAGAGACCAAAGTGGGACAAAACACTGTCTCACATGTAAGCTACGGGGCAGCGAGACAACGGTGTTAAGAGCAGGATGGGTATCGCCTAAAGCGGGACGTCTGGTCACCCTATGTCGTCGTATGTAGTGGAAAACCTTCATATGAAAAACCACGCATGAACTGGAAACAAAGTGCACTAATTTGCTGCGAATGCATAGTCGCCTTTTTGCTCTTTTCAGTAAACAGCTCTAGAAGTTTAATAACAAAAATGTTTATTTGCCATTGACTTTAAATTACACAAAAGGACTTGACAGTACACATCCCTTATAACAAACTGATAGTAGGGCAGAAGGCATTTTCACAGTATTAGCAGTGTGTGTTGATAACGGTGATAAATGCTGTGCTATAATGTTCTTAATGGTTACTATTTCTGTGTGCATTGTTAGGAAAGCTTTTGTATACTTTGTTTCAGTCTTGACAGCAGCGGCTAGCTCACAGGGCGTTCTATTGATCTCAGCGCAGTGTGTTTTTGTTTCTTTCAGTGGTTTGGCAACCTTGTCACAATGAAATGGTGGGATGATTTATGGTTGAATGAAGGATTTGCGACTTATAGCTCACACAAAGGAATCGAACTCGTTGAGCCTACATGGGATGCAGTAAGTCAAATAAATAAGCATTTTTTATAATTCACAAAAACAAATGAAGTGTTCTTAATTCAATATGCCAGTTGTTGTAGAAACTAAAAAGGTGCGTCAAACACACACAGAGAGAACTTTCAACAAACTTATGTGCACTGTAACTGGGCTGCCCAGAATATGTTGTTTTTTTTTCAGAAAATTATTTGGAACCTCTTTATGGTGAAACCACATATACTGAATATGCCGCTGTAATTAACAAAAACACTGGTCCCAACTTATTCCCCATAGATGTCAGCATACTTTTCTCTTGAATTTCTAAAGAAATGACTATGGCGAAGAAACAGATAGAGTTAAGCAAAAATAACAAAACAATGGATTGTTAATTATAACTGCAACATAAATTTTTGTCCTAGCTGGTAAGATCATTCGTGAGCATTAAATTTGTTTTTTTTTTGCTTGCACCTATGATATGAAAGCTGTATCCACTTGATGAAGGAATCATCCATTCAAAGATAGTGCAGTACTTACTCCACTCTATTCAACTCAACCAGGAGCACATAGACCTTACTAAGCTCACAAGTGTTGACCTGCTGAGAGCCATCCGCTAAAGTTCAGTTTCCTGGAATAATGCTTTGCAGCAGACCATGTTCACACGGCACCAAAAAGTTGGGAGACTTCATCCCTGATGTTGCTGCATGTGACTGTATGGGAAGGTGTGATAGACATGCAAGATTTTGAGCTACGTTCCGATGTCATGTGTACTAAGGTTTGATGTAGCTCTTATTTATTTCATTTATTTACGTCATACATACATACATACATACATACATACATACATACATACATACATACATACATACATACATACATACATACATACATACATACATACATACATACATACATACATACATACATACATACAGAGAGAGAGAGAGAAAGAGAAAAGTTATAATGCATACAGGCCCAGGGCAGGGTGGTAGCAAGCACAAGCAGCAAAAGAAGGTTGTGTATATATATATATATATATATATATATATATAGTGGCAAGCAACATCTTCACAATCAATCATGACAGATGAACATGCTCTAGTGCTTTTGTAAAAATGTATACAGCAATAAATGCACAATATAAGCTCACTAATATAACAAGGAAATATAAGTTAGTACTGAGCAAAAGCTTACTGCATACTAGCAGCTATAGATATACATACAGTAGGGATTGCAGGGAACAGCACGAATACTCAATGACTCAAATGATATAGAATGTTCTTGAAACTTTATATACCGTAGTGGTGACAGCAAAGGCCTACAACCACCATGTTGTCGGATGACATATGCAATGAAATCTTTACTACATATACTGTCACCCAATATCGGTTGAGAGATGAAGATGGTCTGACTGAGCACAGATAAACCACCTGATCACATAAGATTGGGGAAGATGAGTAAATCTCTTGCACAGCTTGAGACATATCTGCTAAGACAGAAAGCAGTGTCAAGGCTAAAAACAATGTACAGACATCAATAGTTAGGTACTTAAAGAGTACTGAATTTCAGAATCAGTAGTTTAATTATAACTGCAATAATGGGCCCATCTACACTACAAAACAAAGAATAAAATTGTTTATTGCAAGCTTCTCAAAGTTTAAATGGATGAAAGGGTCAACTATTCTTATGGTGAAGACACTGATATATAGTGAAACAATACAAACAACTTCACTTTGATGAGGTTCTACTTTATATCAAAGCCAATTAACACAAAAATTGATCATGATAATGATGTACTAAAAACATTATGTAAATAATCCCTGTTCTGCTGTCATTTAAGCAAATTCATTATTTGGCTAAGTTGAAGGTCACTGTGTTGTATGCAAACTCTGAGAAGTATTGATTAAAAACTTAATTTCATACTTCTATCTTTTTGATAAGGAAGAGCAAGATTTTAATTAGTAAACAGTCATATAACAATTTGTACGTTCATGCAGGAGACACAGTTTCTGTTGAAGCTAATATCAGGGGTCCTTGAAAAAGATGCAGTCTTAAGTTCCCATCCGATTGTTATGCCAGTCACCCAGCCAAGCGACATCACGGAGATATTTGATGTTATATCCTACAGCAAGGTATGTTCTACCATTCTATAGGTGAAAGGGGAAAATTTTTCACCCACCCGACCGTAGCATGAAGATACAAAGGAAGCCCATACACGGTAGGTTTGCTTTGTAGCTTCGTGCTACAGTCGGGTGGATGACAATTTTTCCTTTTCACGAACTTTCCTCCACCTTGCGGACTTTTGCAGAACTGACTTGTGAAATCATTATATAAGTCATTACTCAGTTATATACGAATTTGGGAGCACTGTAATTTTTTTCAGGGGTCAGCTGTTATCAGAATGCTGGAATCCTTTATGGGGACAGGAGACTTCATACGAGGACTTCAGGTATCAACATTGTATCTTCATGCTAATGAATACATTGTTTACTGTTTATGACATCACAAATATATGTACATGTAATGATGCATATCTTTCATTTTGTTTCAAATATGTAGAATTACCTAAAAGGTCGAAAGCGCAGCAGTGCTGTAACACTGGATTTATGGAAAGCATTGGAAAGTGTTTCATCAAAAGTGAGTACCAGTGACTTATCGTTACCACCCGTAAACCAACAACCTACTTTAAAAAAAGCGTTTGCATTGTACAGAAACTTAACTGATGTTCGTTCGTTTTGATTAATGCCATTTATGTGTCTTGTACAACATGGCAAAATTGCTTTTTTCTACAGGTACATTTTTATTATGTTAAATTGTATGAGTTACATTCAATATAGGAAGAATTGTTATCTTTTCAGCATCAACACATAACTACCATCATGAACACTTGGACAAGACAGATGGGCTACCCATGTGTGTCAGTCAGACGACTGCATAGCAACTTTAGCCAGTATGAAGTTGTCCAGCAGAGGTTTCTGTTGAACCCCGATGATGCAGCAAATCTCACCAATGATTCACCATTCAGGTTTGTATGTCTACAAATTCAATTGAATAGCTTCAAACAGGCATCTGTAAAGTTATCAGTTAAATATCTCATGTAACCAATGAAATAGCGTTTGAGTGTTTGTCTCTTCTGGGCTAAACATAAATTATGTGCAGTGAATCTCTTTTTACATTATATGAACATTAAATAGTACTGTATTTGCAAAAATACAATGCCATGAAAACCTTTCTTGATTGGAAAAATATCTTTTAGAAGCAGTATTAGAGACCTTTAGCATGTCCGCTATTACGTTAAGCGCAGGCAAATCGGGCCTTGTACCGGATGAGGTGGGGGCACAAACGCGAGTTGACTGTACGGTGCACCCCACTTATGTTTGTACCACCACCCATGCGGCAGAACGCCCAGTCCACCTGCATTTAGCGGAATGCCGAACACGCTAAAGCTTTCAATTTGATTATACACATGAACTAACAATGTGTAGTGCAACTGCAGCCATAGGCTTAAAATACTATAACATTGTAGTCTAGCATTATGTTACATCTGTTGGAGTGATGTTCAGTTTCATGCAGCCAAATGTGCATGCACCAGAGCCTGCTCTGGCATGCATCTTGGTGTTGAATTGCACACTGTGCTATGCTGGAACATTCCTGCTGGCCCTTGGGGCCAGATGCTAAGTTCTTTTGTGGCAGCATTCCTTGCACAGATGATCCCAGGTGGGCACATACAAGGTGTGTTCAAAAAGCATCGAACCTTCTTCTTTCCCACGTAAACCAATGAAGTGCAGGAGGCTTCCTTCAGTGGAGATATGGTAGGGACATTAGTGCGCATGTGTGATTTTTTTCTGCCTGCAGAAAGCGTGAGTTGCTGGAAGTCAGCCTATGAGTGAGGACATGCAGTGAATGCTTGTCAGATTCCTCTAAGTTATAAGATGACAGAACAACATGAGCAGCAATATTCCATTAAATATTGCCAAAAGCTTGGTGATAGTCAAGTGTAAACTATTCACAAAATTCAATGGGCTTTCGGGGACAATGCCATGAGCACCTCACAAATAAAGGAGTGACCACTTCACAGATGCCTGGACATCGGTGGACAGCGAACTGCGTTCAGACAGACCCTAAACAAGCTGAAATAAGAATGTCATTGAACAAGTGCATACTTCCGATACCGTGCTTCTGCGCTTCAGTAGGGCCCCGCGACCTGCCCATATCTCCCCCTGTTGAGGAGGGCCGGACAGATACCAGCAGTACCACCCGGCGGCAGACCAAGTCCTTGACGTGAGAAACGCGTGAATCCCCCGCCAGGAGCCAACCTGGCCACCATTGCACTCGCCATGCAAGACGGTCGGAGAGACAGGGTGTATAGCGATTCGAAAGCCGCCATCAGGGCATTCCAGAAAGGCCGGGTAGCCCGGCAGGTAGTTCAAATTCTGAAAGGCGCCAAACAGGGCAACACCTCCATGCACTCGATCGTTTGGTTCCCTGCACACGTCGGGGCGATTGAGGGGGTTCCTCTGAACCTCAACGAGTCTGCCCACGAGGCTGCGCGTGGCTTTACCGACCGCGCTGCCCTCGGATCGGGCGACTCTCTCCCCGGACACAGAGACGCTCCTCTCACACACAACGAAATCACGAAATTCTTTTACTTAGAGAGAAGGGTTTTCCCCCCGCCTCACTCCAAGCTAAGCAGGCCGCAGGCGGTCACACTAAGACTTCTGCAAACGAACTCGTACCCAAATCCGGCGTCCCTTAATAGCATATATCCAGAGATTTATCCAAATTGTTCTTGCGTGGCCTGTGGTGCGGTAGCTACGTTGCCTCATATGCTCTGGGAGTGCGGGTCGCTGGGCCCGAAGTTCACCAAGGAAGAGTGAGACGCGCTCCTGCGAAGTCCTGTCTTTGAGGATCAAATCCTGGCCGTCCAGCGCGCCCGCGATCGGGCCGGCAGACTAGATCTGTCAGTCCCGTCGTGGGATTAGCCGGGTGCACGTTTTATCGCGCTTTGCTGGACCAAATAAAAGTTTATTCACTCACTCACTCACTCAAGTGCATACTTTGGTCATGAAGGACCGTCGCATGACAGTCCGAGAACTTGCAAACGAGCTAGGAGTAACCATTGTATGAGTACATTAAATTTTAACCGACGGTTTGGGCATGGGGAGATTGTCCACGAAATTTGTACCAAAGCTACTAACAATGTAGCAGAAGCAATTCCGTCTGGAAATCACACGGAACCTGCTGGACAATGCAAACAGTAATCCCAACTTTCTAAACACCATGGTCACAGGCGATGAGACATGGGTTTACGGGTACGATTCAGAAACCAAGATGCAGTCCTCAAAGTGGAAACATCCAACATCCCCAAGGCCAAAAAAGCACGGCAGGTCTGCAGCAATGTCAAGGTCATGTTGACCATTTTCTTCAATTCTCATGCGGTGGTGCATCATGAGTATGCACCAGAAGGCCAAACCATCTCAAAGGAATACTACCAGGTCTTTTGTCGCCTTCGAGATGCTGTGCGGCGCAAGCGACTAGATGTGTGGGCAGCAAAATCTTGGCAGCTCCATCATGATAACGCACCCGCCCATTCTGTGCATCTGATTCAGACTTTCTTCGCCAAACTCAACATTCCTGTGGTTCATCCGGCCCCGTACTCCCCTGGCAGGGCTTCATGTGACTTTTGTTTGTGTCCCGGGCTGAAAATGTCGCTGAAAGAAACCCAATTTAAGTCAAGAGAAGACATCATGCGGAATACGACGGCCCCGCTGATTACAATTCCAAAAGATGCGTTCCAGAAGGGTTTCAAACAATGGCGGGAGTGCTGGGAGAAGTGCGCGCATTACCAAGTAGAACACCTTGAACAGGATTGTGGTTTTGAACCTCCTAGTCATTAAATGCATTTCTGCTGACCAAAGCTTTGATATTTCTTTAACACACCTCGTACTATGGAAGCAAATCACAGAGGTTTATACCTCCTGATCAGTGCCCTCGCACAGGCTCATTATGGCTCTGTGTACAGCATGAAGTGCTTTCTGAAGCTACTTAATTAAACACGAACAAAAATATTATAAATAGATTGATGTAAATATGATTTCCTTACTTTAATTATTTCATGTACAGGGCCCTAGCAATTGAAATGCGATACTCGGACCGCAAGGGGGTCTGTCCTTCTTGCACCACTTATAAGTGCTGGGTTATCACTGAGCGAACCAAATGCAGTCGGACTGAATCACAAAGGCACAATGCATCACAAAAGCACTTTTCATTTGATACGAAAATGCATCCTATCCGTGTCCCGAGCCCCCACTGGTGGCACAAGAAGTTCCGGCAGCCACGCACTTTGAGCATCTTGTTTCATTTGATGAGCACTGTACTTGTCACATGAAACTGCATGGTGCAGCTTAAAAATCATATGCAGCTGAGAAAAAAGTGATATGACAGTCATGCAGTAATTTATGAACTAAATTCACTTACATTTGGTGAGTTCTGGTATATTGAGAACTCTTGATTTTTTTTATCTTTGCTAGTTGCTTACCGGTGGTTTCTTGTTTTGTTTTTATATCATTTGTATTTTCTGCTCTTGCAATATCTGCTGCAGTTTGTATGCGTATACCGGGTGTTTCAGCAAACACTCAAAAATTTTAAATAATTGCCTGTGGCGGATAGCACAATTCTACTCCATGAGCTGGTCTCTTCGAAGAGGCACACATTACTTGCACAAAAATTTGAATTCATAATTGAGTAATGAACAAAAATCATTAATTTTGTGTGAAACTAATTACATTATGATACATATTGCAATTTATAAGTTCTAGCCAGGGAGTTGGTAAGGCTTCACTTGAAAGGAATTCTCAGGATGACACCTGTTTCAAGATATTAATTCCCAAACTTTGCGGAGAAATGCATTGGCATTCCAGTTACTGTTGTGCTTCAATGCATAAAACGACGCTGTGTTAAGAAAGTAAATGGAATGAGAATGGATTTTTACCTCACATTTGACGGCGCATATATCGTAAATGGTGTCATCCACACAATTCTTTTCAAGTGGATATGCCTTGCAGTCTCACCCACTAGAATTTGTAAATTGCAATATGTGCCATAAAGTAATTAGTGAAACAGTTAATTAGTGATTTCTGTTGCTTACTCGATTAGACATTTCAATTTTTTGTGGAAGTAATGTCCGCCTCTTTGAGTAGACCAGCTCATGGACTAAAGCTGTGCAATCTGCCACAGGCAAGTTTTACAAAAATTTGAAAGTGTTCGCTGAAACACTGTATTTGTGTGTGTGCTGTACCAGGCAATTTATTTAGCAGAAACGGATTTTTTAAGAGAAAAAAGTAACTGCTGCAATGGGGATTTTTTTACTACTTGTCCCTTCAGTGTGGCATGCAACAGATGAACTTGTAGCCACCAAAGTCCATTCATTAATTCATGGAAATTGGTTAATTAACTCTTTAAGCTCATGGTGCAATGGCAGCATTGCATGGGGTGCCACGGGATACTGAAGCAATTGATGCAATTTTAAATAATTTTATTCATTGGCGAGATATCGACATATATTTACCTTTTTCTACTGCTATTCTGATATATGGCATTCAAAGAGTGCCAGGAGTGCTGCCCATGCTATGATTAATGCCAATGGCTATACTGTTTGTGTGCGCCTTTTATCTCGCAAAATTCATCTATCAGTTATGGACCATCACTTGCAGTAAAAGCATGTGATGATAGATTGAATGCCTTGGTAGGCCTTTGCAGTAAGCTGCTTTGAGTCACGAGAGTGTCAAGTATCATGTGGGGAGCGTGTCTAGTGCTAATTGTGTGTCCAGCTTTAGAAATGGATGAGAAAAAGGTTAATTATTGTGGACAAACGTCTAAATGGATGGCGCTATTAAAATTGCGTAAATAGCTCTAGTATCCTGTGGTACTGCAATACTGCCATTGCTACATGCTCCTTAAAACCACTAAGTTCATTAACTAATCAATTTCATTTAATTAATGAACTGCAATGGCTACTTGCCAATCTAGTCTAGCCCACTGAACTGAAGGGACGAAAAGTAGTGGAGGAAACATCCTCGCAGTGGTTAAATCATTTTCAAGAAAAGATCTCTTACCACTAAAAAATCCTGGTATAATATATATAGCACGTTCATAGTTATAGTCTCAGTAATTTTCATAAATTTCTAGGCTAGCTACACAAATACGGCTTGCACAGGTGATATATGCAATTTGGCAGGCAGAACTAAAGCAAACAAGCAGAGCCAGTAAGTACAAGATTAAAAAAATTCTTATTTACCATTTCCTATTTTCAAGATGCATGTCAAGATAGTACTATGTGTTTATATAAGCCAGAAAGATCATAGAATTCGAGGGGCTATATTTTTTGTTACTTACAACTATAGGAAGAAAACAGACTATGAAGCCAGAGAAAGCATAGGGGAAGTTATTTGATATTGATATGTTGAAATAATAAGGAAATTTGGGAAGTGAAAGTCGATCAAAAGACAACTTGCCACTAGTGGGTGCCAAAATTGAAGCTTTTCCTGACTGTTTTCTTCATGTGAATGTTTATTAAAACAAAACCTTTCAGACAGTCATACTTTAAGGCAGCTGCTGTTTCGTTTGATTCTTCTGCAGCACTTGTGTTCCACAATCTTCATCATCAAATTTAACACTCGGTATGCTAATTTCGCATTGAGGGGTAAGAGTATCGGCACAAAGACACAACTCCTATGGCACAGTTTATTACATACAGCAAGCCATTCTAGAAAGGGGGTGCAGGTGATAACAGCTCTTTGCCTGTTCTCAGCTGGTAAACACAAGAATACTGACCTCCTTGTTTCCCCCATGCGTGGTGGAGTGTAATGTGCCTGATTTCATTACGCAAGAGGGCTACAAAATGAGCGATCGTTTAGCAGACAAAAAGTACAGTGGGTAAGGGCCAACTTATCTTACGTTGAATTTGATCTGAAAAGTGAATGCAGCTGTTTGTCTTTACGAGGCACTCATAGACGCTTTTTTTATGCCACTGATGTGATAGTCTTGCAGGCACCACTTAAGCTTCAGCTTAGCATCATTATAAAAGTGCATGCAGTATAACTTCGAAAAAGTTAGGTCAGAAAACCACTAGGTGTTTTTCCGAGTGTGAATGAAACCTGCAAATACACACAATGTGCGTCAAGCTGCCAGTCGCACAGCAGCTTTTCGTGTATTCACGGGCTTCTTTTATGCTTGGAGAAAACACTTTTATATAGCACGTATTTAGCAACAGAAAGCTGTATCAGCTGTCTTTCATGGCACTCTACAATTTTCTCATTGACTATTTTCATCTAAATATAATAATTATTTAATTCGGCGGAATAAAAAAATAATTCGAGTGTCTCCAAACGAAGGCAAACAATTTTACCTTGGTTCTTTCCGGCTACATGGAATTCACGTATTTTTTAACTCTGGCTAAAGTTAGCAGGGACACGCTGTAGACATACGTACAGTAGAATCTCGTTAAACAAGATCTCAAGGGATTGGGAAAATATGTTCAGATTACCAGAAGTTCTGTTCACTGAGAAATATGTGCAGAGGTGCAGCACTGTATGTCATACTCCCTCCTAACACTGTTAGATATGTTACGCATAAAGAAGTGAATCTAGCGGCCACTTTGTCCCGTGGTTTGGAAGCGATCGATGTCTACTGGATTAACTAGATTTGCCAGTTTCAGTTACAAAGTAGTGCCGGCGATGTATCAAAACAAAAACATAGCTCTTACTGCTCCAGTCACTGTTCGAATAATGCATGTTTGTGCAAGGGGAGTCAAAATTATAGAAAAGTGCACCGTAAGTCCAAAATTTTGGTTGTAATTATCTTGGTCGTTTAAGGTCCAGGCAAGTGGCCGTGCAGTAAAGCTCTCCAGTTCTGTACACGCTATATGCATTAAAAGTATTTCAAAATCGTGCCTGCTTGACTCTTTTCCGCCACTTTTTAAATATAGCTTTCTGGATAGAAGACATTCGTTACAGAAATATATTTCAGATCCTGCCCCTTTCTTAAAAAATTCATGGAGCTGCTTCTGTGGTTCCATATATAGTCACAAACATTTTAGTTATGATTACCAAAAACTGTTTTTCGTTATCCAACTGTGAAACCTATCAATTTAGACACCATTGTTTCATTTAGGTGGCAATTCCGTTTAAGCTATATTCGTTTTCTGAGATTTTACTCTATACTGTAACCTTGAAATTAAGAAAGGTACATTAATAAACTTTTGTAAATTATTTATATGCAGACACTACTTGTTTGCAGAAATTGTCTAATAAATTGCATGAAGTGCCTGTGTAAGCAGCATTTGCATAGTTGGTATGGCTTTTTCATAAAACTTATTGATACATTTGCTTTGATTGATTAAATCAATGTTTTATTTATTATGATGGCACAAGGCCTATAGGGGTGTGGGAAAAGAGCCTTTTATAAGCATTGTGTGTGTGTGTGTGTGTGTGTGTGTGTGTGTGTGTGTGTGTGTGTGTGTGTGTGTGTGTGTGTGTGTGTGTGTGTGTGTGTGTGTGTGTGTGTGTGTGTGTGTGTGTGTGTGTGTGTGTGTGTGTGTGTGTGTGTGTGTGTGTTTGT